>NC_138204.1:158497570-158810070 GCF_964194415.1 Vipera berus
CATCATAGTGAAACTGTGCCTACCCCATTGCCAGCAATGGCAAAAAAAATCGCGATACATCGTGACATGTCACGTGACGATACACGTTTGACACCCCTACTTTAAGATATGTGGACTTCAATTCTCAGAATTCCTGACAGCTACCAAGGTTGGGAAAAATTGGTCTGTTGTAGGCCACTTTGCTTCTTTCAGAAATTAACCATGTTCTAAGCCAATGTATTAGAAGTAACAGTCATCATCATCTTAAGTTGTCACGAGTTCATTACTGTACAGATTTGCAATAGTGGTGAATATCTGTAGCTTGGGTGTAGGATAAGGGTGAAGATTCATTCTCCGAGCTTGTGGGATGGTTTCTGAAAGTTTTGTTAACAGGTTAGGTAACAGCTTCAGCTAAGTTTAGGGGATGACTCCACTGATGATGTTACATAGCCTGGTAATGAAACATTTGGAAACCAACCCACAAGCTCAGAAAACGAACCTTCACCCTCACTATACAGATTCTGTCTTCTTCAAAAATAAGCATCTCTTTTTGCTTTCATATTTGAAATGTTCTAGAATGCTAAGTAATATGCTAATTAATTCATTTAATTGTATTTGCTTTACCTGAAAACATGTGTACCTGCAGGAGCAGTGGAGGAGAATTTTGGCAACACAGAACTTTCTAAGAGAGAGATGCTAAGTGGAGGAGCTAACAGCTCTCCAGCAACCCAGACAGGCCGTCTCTGGTCCTGCAATTGGTCAGCCCCAGGTGGCAAGCGTGGGTTCAAACCTATTGGCTGCCACCTAGGGGCTAGGCTATTTATTGTGGCTGGGTGCAGCCCAAGCTTCAGTACAGTTCCAGCAAGAATAAAAGAATGAGTTTCCCTGTACTCAGTCTTGTGTCATCAATCCTGCTCACCAGGGCCCATGACTTAACACTAAGGTTAGGAGGAAATGTTGTGTAAATCTACATTAGGGACATGGGAAGAAATTCAGCATAGCCACACCCTAGAATTTTTCAGCACATTTAGAAGGTTAGAAGTTTTAGCTTGGCGAGATTCTGCCCATTAGAAATAAGTAAATAAAGGACTGAACTTGATTGGATTTTGCTGTGTCATGGGCTTGAGTCTGATAATACAGCTGCACTCTATATTGCTGTATTCCTTTCTTGTAGATCAAAAATGAAAGGTCTGAAGTACTTCCATTAAAGATCAGTATATGGGCAAATCCTCCAGGGAGTTACTTGCTGGATATCATAGGGGACAGGAACCTGGAGAAAACTAACGCATGAGGAAAGAGAAAAAATGAGAAACAGTCATGGGGTTTTTATTTGGTTTCAGGTAAAATTCCCCATATTTGCATATTTGCTTTTTTTATTCAAAAAATAGAGCAAAGCAAAGCAAACTTGTCCATCTACAAATACAGCTTAAGTGTACTCTTAAAAGTCTAGATTTGAACAATTTAGGAAAATGATTTCTATTATTTATTGAGGAAATGATCGTTACCATTTGTTCTGCTGAATTAAAATTACTAGCTTCTTTTCTGACAGAAGCCTAATTTTTCACTGCTTCCTAGCACCTTTATTGGCATTAAATATTTGTAGAAGGAGCTGTTTATTATGTGCTTGGCTTCTGCCTCATGTATTTATTAACTTAGTCGGTCAGATTCATCTCCACATGATGCTGAAGTTAAATAGATTCTCAAATTACTTTCTGTAAATAACACTAATTAACCTTTTTACCCTGAGAGTGCTTTCAATTTAAGATGCTGTCCAGACAAAGGAGCCTGCATTTTTAATCCTCCTGTTGAACATTCACTGTCTTCTATCTTACTGTTAAAGATGCTGCTAAAATTCCTCAAGCAGCTTGTCTTAGTAGATGTGGCAGATTATGATCTTTGGGGAACTAGGTCCAAATTAATTTCTGGGGCTTTAAAACAGAAGTAAACAGCCCATGAAAATGGTTGAATAAATCATAGTATGACTTCTCCATTTTGTCCAAATACTATTGAAACTGCTTATTTGTTTTCTAGTCTGTTTGTGCATTCCTTGTTAGAAGACCCTCAGCATCTATAAGACAGCTATCATTTATTATCCAACTGAAGGACTGAGTATAAAGGAGAGCATAAATGTTCACTGAGAAGAATCAGTCAACCACTGATAAAACAGGGCAGTGAACGCTCTGTCTTCCTTAATTTAAGAATTAAAATTATAAATATAATTTTATATACTGTATTTATAAAATTGTATATATTTTATATAAATTTTACTTTATACGCACACAAACACTTCTCACTTTATAGAATTATAAAATAAGAAGGGTTATTGTTTCTGTTCATTGTCAATATCCAGTTTAAATCTCAGTTTCCTTAATTTTTATGCATATTTAAGAATTACATAACACTGAAATGCATTCCATGATCTTTTTTAATGCCCTACTCTGATGTGTTTCTTTGTGTTGCACACCTAGTCAAATTCAGCAAAATAACTATCCCAACAGAAGTGGCCATCTTGCTAATGGTTATAAATAATACGAAATGAATAACTGTTCAGCTCCATAATTTCAGTGCAGAAATTTTAATCTTGCAAGGACCCAAGGAAAGAAAGGTAAGAATTCAAGGTGAATGTTGACAATGCTTTATGATGTTTTTCAAACCAGACTGATTATGATACCATTATCAAATGCTGTTCTTTTTATTTATGTAGCCATATATTTTTAAGTTTGCTTGCATGGTAGGAAAAGTTGATTTTTTCACAAAAAGCTCTTAAGTGATTTTATAAACCTCACTATTCAACATTGCATTCAGTTAAACAGCTCAGCATTTCTAGCAGTAATAAACTTTGTAAATCACCCTGGGGTTTTATACAGAATTCTTTCTTTTCTTCCTTGTAAAATAGATTGGAACAGAATACACATTTCTGAGAAGATGTGACATGAAACCTCCTGACCCACCGATTGAACATGTTTGTGGCATTTGGAATTGTGGCCTCACTACACTAATTCAACATTTTGCATTCTTGGATATACAACTTTGGGGAATCTTATGATTCCTTCCCTAATAAGTATGTAAAATGTACATGAAATAATCCCCTCCATTAGGAGAAAGTGTGGCTTTCCATATCATATAAAATCTGTATTCTTTTGAATTTGTTTTTATAAGCTCCCTTAGTAGGGAGTTTGTCAGTAAGACAGCTTAGTAATATTTTAAATAAGGAATTAATTAATAAATGCAAGATAGAATCTAACATACAGTATAGATGGCCCCAATTGTTCCACCTTATAAAGCCCATAGAATGTGCTTCTATATTCTTTGACATTTTAAAAAAATGCTATTTATCCATTCATTATTCCTTGCAAAATTCTTAAGCACCAGTTTTAATTCTCATAACTTTTTATGTGATGAAGATGTGGGTGTTTGGTTTATATTCAGAGATAAAACATTGATATATTTTTGAGATACTTCATCCTATTTGGTAACACATATGAACAAGCAAAATTTTAAGCATTTGGTTCTATCATATAGAAAATCACAACATAGTTTTGGCTTTGTCTTCTTAAACAAATGGAACTGTCCTTTACATTCATGCTAGGTGACTCTTGTTGATATCATGGTTTATTTGATTCATTGTTTATTATACTGTCTCATACAGAATAACAGAATTGGAAGGGACCTTAGAGGTCTTCTAGTCCACCCCTTGCTCAAGCAGGAAATCCTATTCCATTTCAGACAAATTGTTCCAGTGCTGAAGCACTTCTGGAAGCAAGTTGTTCCACTGATTAATTGTTCTAACTGTCAGGAAATCTCTCACTAGTTCTAGGTTGGTTCTCTCCTTGATTAGTTTCCATCCATTGCTTCTTGTCCTGTCTTCAGATGCTTTGGAGAACAGGCTGACCCTGTCTTCTTTATGGCAGCCCTTTACACATTGGAACACTGCTATCATGTCACCCCTAGTCCTTATTTTCATTAAATTAGACATACCCAATTCCTTCAGACATTTTTTGCCTGATATTAACACTACATATGGGACACGGTGGCTCAGTGGGTTAGGACACTGAGCTTGTCGATCAGAAGGTCGGCAGTTTGGCGGGTCGAATCCCGAGTGCCGCGTAACAGAGTGAGCACCTGTTACTTTGTCCCAGCTTCTGCCAACCTAGCAGTTCGAATGCACGTAAAAATGCAAGTAGAAAAATAGGGACCACTACGGTGGGAAGGTAACAGCGTTCCGTGCGCCTTTGGCGTCTAGTCATGCCGGCCACATGACCATGGAGACGTCCTCAGACAAGCACTGGCTCTTCGGCTTTGAAACCGAGGTGAGCACCGGCCCCTAGAGTCAGAAACAACTAGCACGCATGTGCGGGGGAACCTTTACCTTTATCTTTACATGTGATCTTGATTTTATCCTTCTGTTAATGCAGCCTAGGACTGCTTTTGCTTTTTTGGCAGTTGAAGCACACTGCTGGCTCATATCTAAGTTATTATCCATTAGGACCCCAAAATCCCTCTCGCAGTTTCTATTATTGAGCTAGATACTACCTATTCTATATCTGTGCATTTGGTTTTTCTTGCCTAAATTAGAACCTTACTTTTCTCACCATTTTGTTTCAATTTGTTTAGATAGGGCCCAATACTCAGGTCTGTCAAGATCCTTCTGTATCTTGAGCCTATGTTCAGGAGTGTTGGCTATTCCTGCCAGTTTGGTGTTGTCTGAAAATGTGATGAGTTCCCCTTCTATTCCCTCATCCAAATCATTGATGAAGATATTGAAGAATACTGGGTCTAGGACAGAGCCTTGGGGTACTCCACTGCATACTTCCCTCCGTGTAGATGCAGTTCCATTAAGGTCAACATCTTAAGTGCAGTTGGTCAGCCAGTTAAACATCCATCTGGGGGTGATGCTGTCTTATCAAGTAGTAGGTTGTGATCTCTTTTATCAAATGCCTTACTGAAGTCCAAATAAATTATATCCTCAGCATTTCATTGGTCCACTAATTTTGTCACTTTGTCAAAGAATGCAGTAAGATATGTCTGGCATGTTGGCCATACCCATGTTGGCTTCTGGTTATGATTTGATTTGCCTCTAGGTCTTCACAGACTCATTGGTTTTCCAGAATCTTTCCAGGTATTGATGTCAGGGTGATAGGTTTATAGTTTCTGGAATGATTTTTTTCCTCCTTTTTTGAAGATGGAAATTACAATAGCCCTTTTCCAGTCATTTGGAGCCCTGATGCTCTAGGACAGGGGTGTCATGTACAGGCCACGCCCACCCCAGCTTCACAAAGGCAAAAAACATTGTGATTTGTCACGATACGTCATGTAACATGATTGAGTTTGACACCCGTACTCTAGGATCTTTGAAAGATGTGGTCCAGTGGTTCTGAGATCATGTCTGCAAATTCCTTCAGAACTTTGAGTGTTTTTTTTTCATTTTGTACAAACACAGTGCAAAAAAAAATGAGTTAAGCAGTTCAGCTTTCTTTCTGCTGCTTGTCACCTTCTTGCCATTTTCTCCCATTAATATCATTTCAATTATAAATATATGTTAAATCTTCATTCTTCAGGAGACTTATGATCCTGATGTATTTTATTTTGAAGAGGCATCAAAAGCATGACAAACACCTATAACTTAGTATTCAATGCATTCTCTTTTCATAGCTGAACCAAAGAAATATGCCAACTTTGGCACAAAATATGGGATACCGCTTTTGGTAGTATGTTGGGCAGAGCTTTCATTTTTCAGGTTACCTTACTCAAAGACATAGGAGCTGACCAAAGATGAAATGAGAGAATATGAAAACATATATGCTAATTACCAAAGTACACATAACTATCTTAGAGGTGTATAGGGTTCTTGTGATTAAATCACAATCTGAATACTTGTAGCCATAAGCGAAATCATATTTGTTATGTCTTGTCTCAAGTTTTTCTGTTTCTAAGTCAGCCTTTAATATTTGATCTCGCAAAAGCTGCTATGTTTGTTCTGGTCTCCACTTGCTTGTTTGATCAAATTAGCATTCCTTATTTACTCATTAATTTATTCACAGGAAATGTATCACACTTTTCTCTTCACTGATACAAGGTTATGAACAACAATGCAAATGCAGTAAAATGAAACCAACACCATAGATGTCTAGATCAAACATAAAAGCAGTATAATCATTAAGACTTCTCATAAGGCAGATGCTACATATTTTGCCTTGATCTCTTGGAGGAAAGGTGAGATCTACGTCTACAAATAAAAGGAAAGAAACCAATGCATAATTTATAATAGTAATACTTAATGTCAGAATACCGACTAAATATAACTATATATGGCTACTGATGAAAGATCATCACATACTGGATTAGATATGACTCTCTTGGCTAGGAATACGACAGTCTGATGGGTGGAGCAAAATTGACTCTCATGAGAACTTTGCCTTATTTCTGTATCTGACAATAATCAGGAACATATTTTAAGGTCTGCTGGATATCAAATGAGAAATGAAATCTTAAATCATACTGACATTTTTGATGACTGAAGAGCTCCATGATGTATGTGCAATTTCAAGTTCTCAATTCTGAGTAACAAAGACAGGGTAGACTCTTATAGGATCCAATCGGATCTGTCACTGGGACCAGGGGTTTTGTCTTCCCAGCTTTCAGACTTGTGCTGGAGCCCATCTTCAGGGAACTTCTGAAGATGGGCTCCAGCAGAACTACAAAAGTTCAGAACACAAAACTTCTGGTCTCAGTGACCAACCCAGATTGGATCTCGCAACATTATCCTGGGACATGTATATTCACCTTCATTTGTAGACTCTTATGTCCAACTCTGGCTTCACCTTCTCTACCTCCCTGCCCATTCACTAGTCTTTGTCTGTTTCAGTACAGTCTTCCCAGCATCCTTTATGCCAGACTGGCATAGATAAGAAGCTCAGAGGCCAGAAGTCATGTCATCTTAAAGCCTTTGGCAGACTGTGGATGCCAGCTTAATATTACAAATAGCAATAATATACTTGTGTCCATAGAAGATGGTTCAAAACAGAGTCCTGTGATTTGGCCAGCTCCAATGCAACTAATCTGTGAGCATAAGCAGAATTGAGCCTCTGTTTTTGTTCTTGGCAATTATCTATCCTAAATGTAGCTGGCTCAGAAACACCCATGGGGGATTGCTTACCCATCAGGAAAGGAATTGCCTGTTATTTCAGCATAACTGAACACAATAGGCTGGACCCTGTAGTAAGTGACAATATTGCTGAGTGGGGTCTGATAAAGATTAAGGTTGGAAAAACAACAAATTATTGCATGTTAATCATTGATGAATGTTCCAAAAGACAGCCTGCCTTCATGTTACTGTCTTACAATTATCTCATCTGTAACATTTGACTTTGCCTAGCTAGTCATTATTATATCTGCTCATAGAAAAAAGAAATGT
This sequence comes from Vipera berus, assembly GCF_964194415.1. Taxonomy (NCBI): domain Eukaryota; kingdom Metazoa; phylum Chordata; class Lepidosauria; order Squamata; family Viperidae; genus Vipera; species Vipera berus. The sequence goes on from NC_138204.1 coordinate 158,504,964, forward strand.
CAATAGAAGAGAAAATGAAGATAAATGCCTGGCCAGGCATAACAACATCACCATCATCATATCAGAATCATATAATCGCTTTCTTGGAATTGAAGATTCTGGCAGCCAACTCAAATGCTTCTTTTGGCTTTCTTAATGAGAAAATGGAGGGGGGTTGGAGATGGGAAGCAGGTAAAATCTCAAGAACTCATCATTTCAAAGTGCTGGAAGCATCTTGAAGTTCTTGCTTTCTGTTGTTGAGAGGGCTTTATGACACTTTCATGAACAGAAAAAATGGGCTTGTGATTAGAATAGAATAGGACAACAGAGTTGGAAGGGACCTTGAAGTTCTTATAGGCCAATTCCCTGCTCAGGCAAGAAACCCTATACCATTTCAGACAAATGGTTGTCCAATCTTTTCTTAAAAACTTCCAGTGTTGAAGCATTCACAACTTCTGGAGTTGTGGTTAATTGTTCTAACTGTCAGGAAATTTCTCCCTAGTTCTAGGTTGCTTCTCTCCTTGACTAGTTTCCATCCGTTGCTTCTTGTCCTGTCTTCAGGTGCTTTGGAGAATAGCTTGACTCCCTTTTCTTTGTGGCAGCCCCTGAGATATTGGAACACTGCTATCATGTCCTTATATTCATTAAACTACTAGACATACCCAATAGCAACCAGTGGATACCATCGATTCATAGGGCAGAGGTTTTCCACTGCTAAATTTCATAGGTACTGGCTGGTTTCATAGACATTGATGAGCTCTAGTCTGATTTCATTGATTTTGGCTTAGTATGTATTGCAAAATTAACTATTATGGCTTGAAAGCTAAAGGAAATCATATCTGTGCACTATATTTCACAAACAATGGTTTCTCAAATGGTATTTTGATGTGATGTGTACAAAAGATCACTCTTGACCTAGGAGAATAACTCTCTTGGTCTCTCTTTGCACATGACCTGGCCAAAATATTTTTCTTTGAAGAAGAAAGAAGAGAAATCTTGGCAAAACATTTTAGTGGGTTTCAACAACCCAAATCAATTATAAATGAGAACAACAAACTGAAATAAATCTCCAGGACACTACACAGGCCTAGTGAAAGCTTTTTATTTAAATGCAAGTGAAGGAACATCTTTGATGATGGGGCATGCAAGATTTTGTATTTCATTTCTTACTTTTTTAATATCTAGAGATGGATGCTGAGTTGTTTTTATATTTTGGACAGATATCAGCTTATTATTAAATTTTAAACATTCTGGGACAGTACATGTTTATATCATTTATATTCTACATTGTAAGACAGATAAAATAAGGTTTCTTGGAAAGAAATGAAAATGTGTGCAGAAGGTCTTTTGGTTAAATATTCTTAGATTGCTAAGGAAATCAGAACATCCCATTTCAAAGTTGACGGCTTTTGGTGCACTTGGATTGATCTATTCAACTCAAAAAGTTTTGTCTATGCAACATTTTGCACATTGGTAGGCAATGAGAATGGAATTCTTTCTGATTTCATTGCTTCTCTTTTTACTTTAATGGCTACTTAGTGTCAGTGTTGCAAGTGTGCTGAAAGCATGATGATGGATTTTCACATTTCAATGAAACATAATCTATATGTAAAACAGAGACAGAATCAAGCTGCAATCATATTAGAACCTTTGATGACAGTTCATTTATTTTATCCTACAAAAAACAAACATTTCCCTGCCATCAGACAAAGAAGAAAAACAAAACCTAAAGCTTTGTACAAATCTTTACACTCAAGCCATTTGGAATATTATCCGGCTTCTACACATGTATGTGTAAGCATCTATAATTTGCAAACTATCTGATAGATTCTTAAGTTTTTTTTCATTGTGTAGTCTCTGTTTGAGGTAGGATTCTTATGGTTTATACTTATTCTTGAATCTCAAGTATAACATGGTTGGGGAAAGGTTTTATACTTTGTTCTTTTACTATTTGGCATAAAAGCCTGCTATCTGTAGAAAGCCAACTAGGGGAGATTTTAAGGTAATTAGAAAAGTAGATGTTCCTATGAAGAATAGTACTCTTAAATCAGCGGAACCATGTGCTGCTACTTTCATTAGACTGTTATTATTTAGACTGCAGGAGGAGTAATAGTTCTGTCAAATTTAAAATATCCTGCAGATACAATCTAGGTAGGACAAGACCTAAACTAGCCACTTCCTTATTATGAGAATCAATACCCAGCTGATAATTCTCTGTAGCAATTATAGCAAACAAGTGCAGTGCAGTCCCACCAGCCCAGTTATTCATCATGGCAACTTACTAAAATTAAATGGGGGAGCTGGGCATGAATTCCTAGTGTCTCACATACTAGTACCAGCTCTTGGGCACAACTTTTTATGAAAAATAATCCCATGCAATACATTGAAGAAAGGAAGAATTTAAAACTATATCCTAATTCAAAGGGGGTGCAATTGCTTATCAGACTTTGAGCTTACCAGCTAGAAATATGACAGCTGGGATTCAAGACCTAGGCACCATGTGACAGGGTGAGTGCCCATTACTCGCCCCAGGTCCTGCCTACCTAGCAGTTTGAAAAAATGCAAATGTGAGTAGATACCACTTTGATGGCAAGGTAGCAATGTCCAGTGTGCCTTGGTATATAGTCATGCTGGCCACATACTGACCACATGACCTCAGAAGTGACTTTAGATAATGATGGCCCCCCCAGCTAAGAAACAGAGATGAGCATCACTCATTAGAGTCAGACATGACTGGTCAGGGGAAAACTTTTACCTTTCACCTAATTCAAAAAAGAAAAAAGGAAAAAAGGTTAATTTAATTGTCTCTAAATCATCTAAATAAATGTTGAATACTCAACATTAAGTATTGAGCTCATATTTTGATTTTTCTCCCTATTTTTTTCCTTTCAATTAAAACGAAACCCCTTTTTTTGCAAGCCAATTTGTCTAGACACAAAGACTTGAACATGGGATTCAACTCTCAAGAAAGCAAAATTAACAGTTAACATAAACTTTTACATCAGTTGATCTTCATGCTACATTAGTATTATATTCATGTGCAAGTTGCTTACCTGTCTCAGAAGCAATATTTTCTCTTTGCTTCTCAAAGGTTTGATCTCTCTCTCTCTCTCTCTCTCTCTCTCTCTCTCTGTGTGTGTGTGTGTGTGTTTGTGTGTGTAGGAATTGATTCATCTAAATCCAATGCTATAAAATACTAAACTCAATCACCATTGCTACAAATTTAGAGAAGTTTACATAATCAGTGGAATGGTCCTACTTATATTCTTGTTATTGTGTTTCAATTGCTATTAACAGCCATAGCTTCACTTGAGAATTAATTGCCTATTAAAAGCAATTGTTTCAAGGAGCATCTGAAATGTTATGCTAATTAGTACTTTGAATATTGTCATTTTACTACAGCATAAGCATATCTTCTGTCTTGGGAATATTACATTTAAGCTTTAGAAGGATCAGGGGGGTATGTGCTTAATTTATACCCTGTTTTTCTTCAACATCTTAAGACTAGATACTCAATAGTTGTAGGGAAAATTCTAATGATTATTTTCCTCTAGAAAATTCCTGTGAATTATCAGCCTTTGGAAAATTAAATTTAGCTCAGAGTGGCCTAAGAATGCAATGGTATTGTTTTACATATTATTTGACCTGCACAGATTCACACTTTCCTTGTTAAAGGCAGCCAACCAAGGGTTTTACTTCACCAGTGACAGATGAAGGATATAGCTGGTGTTTGGAACCTGATTGCTGGAACTCTCATTGAAAAATTGGGGAACACTGTGTGAAGATCAATAAAATATACCAAGATTAAAAGATGTATTTACTGTAGAACTGAAAAGCCAAGTAAAATGAATCTTCATGGCAATCATAACCTTTTTCCTAATTCATTTCATTAAGCTGAACTCAGAACTGCTTCTTTTTTGTTCTTCAGTTCCAGTCATTGCTTAAAGAACATATAGGGACATATAGATCTTACAGATCAAACCACTAGGCCTAAGAACCCCATTTAAAAGTATTTGTGTATGGGGGAAGGGGTGGAGCATTCATTTAAAAGCTTAGTCTTTGAGATAGGAAAATTCCTGTCCCAATTCACATGGGCAAAAACATGGGAAAGGGAATTGGGCCTTTCCTTTCAAATAACAGATGGCAGCAACTTAACTACCTGTCCCATATGTAACTTTGTTTACCCTGAAAGGATAGTTGCAATTGGCATAGTTTGCACAAAACAGCATGAACAATGAACATGCTTGGCTGAATGCAAGTACATAGTCAGGGGGAACTTATTTAGTGGGCTGGGGAAATACATTTCTTAAGGTCTACTTTCATTTTTATTTAAGTAAAAGTAACCAGTTTCTTCTTGGGACAAGGAAGAAGTTAGATTGCAAAACTATAAATAAATGTAGGGTTCAATCAGATGTTAAAGAGAAGAGTCCAAATACTAGGCAAGGCCACATGAAAAGGGAAAAAAATGTTCATCTGAAAAGAAATGGAAGGGTTTCCCAAAATGACAATGTTACCCAAAAATAGCAATAGACTAATCCAGGATTAATTGCAACCAAGGAAATTTCAATAAGAAAGGAAACTAACAATTTTAATAATTGAAGTAATTAAGTTTCCTACTGATATAAATCAGTAGGAAACTTAATTACTTCAATTATAAATGAAAGGGACGCGGTGGCTCAGTGGGTTAGAACGCTGAGCTTGTCGATCGGAAGGTCGGCAGTTTGGCGGGTCGAAACCCGAGTGCCGCGTAGCAGAGTGAGCGCCTGTTACTCGTCCCAGCTTCTGCCCACCTAGCAGTTCGAAAGCACGTAAAAATGCAAGTAGAAAAATAGGGACCACTATGGTGGGAAGGTAACAGCGTTCCGTGCGCCTTTGGCGTCTAGTCATGCCGGCCACATGACCACGGAGACGTCCTCGGACAAGCGCTGGCTCTTCGGCTTTGAAACGGAGATGAGCACCGGCCCCTAGAGTCGGAAACGACTAGCACGCATGTGCGGGGGAACCTTTACCTTTACCTTTACTGATATAAATAATTGTACAGATGTTACCACTAAATGCTAACTTGCAGCTACTAAATGCTAAACATTAATTCTAGTCTAAGGCTAACATACTATCATTCAAATTGCTTAAAATTAACCTATTTGTTCTTGAAGAGATACTTGGCACTAAAACCTCTAAAAAAGTGAGAGGTAATTTAAATTAATAAAAATATTTTAAAGTAAATAATTTTATTGATCCTGGATTTCTTTCTTTCTTATAATTACGTATATTTCTCCTCACCTTTCTCCATTATTTCGTTTCTCAATTTTATTTTATCTGCCTGATAAAGCAAGGAGAAAGGATGTTGATTATTGGAAAAATCTGGCACTTGTTTACAGGTCTTTCTGTTTAGAATACATTTTTATAACTGTTATTAATGTATTTCCAAACTTTAAGAAATATACATGAAAAGAAAATTTTCACAGTTTCTCTTTCATTAATCCATTTTGTAATTGAGCAAATTCTCCCAGAAGAAGGAAGCTGAAGCCACCAGCCTGATGATGACGGATGGGATTCCATCGAAACGTTGCTCCTACACCTTTAGTTCTACGCGGGGAAAAACCCGAATGACCAAAGATCCATATATATATATATATATATATATATATATATATATATATATATATATATATATATATATATATAGATATAGATATATATAGATATAGATATATATAGATATAGATATATATAGATATATATATATATGTGTGTGTGTGTGTGTGTGTGTGTGTGTGTAATTAGTTTTTCAATATTAGAATAGTATCTTTAAAAAGCAACGTGGTGTCTGGGTTACAATAGATCCATTTCAGACAAATACATATTATTACAAATCTCCAAATTGTTGTAACCAATACTTCCTCTCTATTTTTTTCCTTTAATACATACTATCTCTTATCTAAATTAACATACTTCTCATTGCTATCCATCAGTCATTTAATAGTTTTCTTATATTTATCAATACTTTAGTATATTTTATATTTTAACATTCCATCTTTAAAATATCAAACACCTTATATATTTTTCTAGCTTTAATTTTACATTGATATTAAAATTAAACGTTTAAAATTTTTCATTTTCATATTGCTAAATAACCTCCTTTCCCTTTACACAATTTTCTCCAAAACCTAGTAATGTAATATACTTATTTATCTCATTTCCATATCAATATTAGTAGTACAATATTAGAATAGTGGTCATTAGAATACCAATTGCAAGTAGGAGAAAGAGGAGGAGGACAATATAATATTCTTGTTTCTCATTTATAGTTTCCACATATTAAAAATTAACCAAAATTTCTTCCGTTTCAACATTTAATACATCCTCTCATGTCACTACATCCAAGTATATTAGTTACATTCTATCATTTTTAACATATATACATCTTAATCCATATCATTTAAGGAACTCAATATTTCAATGTTAGTATTAATACATCTGTGTTTTATTTTTATATTTTAATTAGTCAGTATTTTTATGTACTCAAAACAATCTCTCGTAATCCAAGTACAATCCTGTCTATTTTGATATTATCTATTTCAGGCCTCTTAAGAATTATTTCTTCAATCTTATTCTTGCTTTCTTCCTTTGCCATGTCATTTTTTGCTTCTTTGCCTCAGGATCATCAAAGCATTCTTGTGTTGTTATATCATATTGAAGTGGCCCTCCAGTCTCCATTTTTGAAGGATTGAGGAGTCTGTTAACAGCACCAAATCTTCTCATTATTTTCGCCTCTTGATATAATTGTCCTGGCCTGAATAGATTTTTTTCCACCTTTTTTCCATTATAATCTTCAAAAGTCTGTATTTGTTGAATATTTAATTCTTCTGCCAATGTATTTGATTGTTCAATTTCTTCTGTTAAGTTCTGTCCCAATAAAATATTAGTTGTAGTCACAGGTTGAGTTTGTTTCTTCAAGATGCTTTCTAGTTCTTTTCCAAAAGCTCTTATTTCATTGCCAGCTGAAGAAAGGAACTGATAAGTTTAGTAAGCTATTTCCCACATAGCATAGATTTGTTTTTGAAACTCTTCCATAGTGAAGTTTCACATCTGGTGTTCAAGGTTAATTCTTATCTTGTTTTTCTTAAATATTTTCTTGATATTTTTAAAAGAGAAAGTCAGATTGCAATTTCAGGTTTTGCCACTGGGTGTCCCCCAGGTACTTTGAAAATTCTTTTCTTTTAGTCTGTTTCTTTTTTCAATGTTTTTTTAAAAAACATCCCGGGCTTGCTTGCCACTTATTTGAAGGGAGGGTTGAATTCCCCCCTCCCTCTCCACAGGGGAGAAGGTACTTAGCAGCTTATTTAGGTGAAAAGAAGAAGATTAAGGTATAAGAGATGAATCTTATATATCTCTTCCACGCTGCTTTAATGTTGGCTGATGGTAAGTTTGACTTTGGCTGTCTGCAGCCTAGTAACTGGCCATATTACTATGGCCAGTCTTTCATCCGCCAGTACGAAGGGAATGCAGGCACTAATGGGGGGGTTGCAGCTCCCCCACATTTCTGCAAAAGCCCCTTCTATCTGGTCGCCCCTCCAAGGCAACTCTTCGGCCCTTTTAGGACCCCCCAGCGATGCGAAACTGGACGTGGAAGACGAGAGCCGTCCTCCAGACATCTATGTCGGCTGACTTGGCAAACCGGAAGTCACAAATTTATGTTTTTACTTGTATAGAAACTAAGTAAAAATCTTGATCAAAGTGGTAGGAGAAAACTTCTCCTTATAATTATTGGGAAAGGTTTTAATTCTAATCATCCAATTTGTTAGTATATATTAAGATTGTTTGCATGAAGCCAAAGGAAAATCTGCTATTTTACATGTGTTCATTTGCTGTCTCTATTTCTGCTAGTGAAAGTCATTATAAACTTCACACTTTCACATTATGCTTGAACTTAGTCCATTAGATCAAATTAATCTAGATGATATTTTTCTTCATATTATGATTGGACATATTCTGTATAATCAATCTAATGTAGATGACATTTGCATCCACAGTATGATTGGATTTTTCCACATAACTCATTTAATTCAGAGTACACCCATGTCTATAGCATAATTAGGCTCTCTTACAGCTATTCAGCTGTGACCTCAACTGATTATACCAAGCCCCATTCCAGAATGTAGGAAAAAGAAAACATTAAAAAGCTGTATACATACCTATTGATAGAAACTTTAATGAGAATTCACACAAAGTTTTTTACCATCAGTTTTTTTTTTATTCAGTGAAGAGTGAATGATATTATAATTGTGGCCCCATTTTATTTTCTGCATTGGAGTAACATCAAGAAGCACATGAGCATATTTAGTGCCTCTGATTGTTCTGGTAAAATAATTATGGTGTCTTGACTTTGTCATGCTCTGGCATAAGAAAGCACATACAGTAGAGTGAGATGTTAGGAATTACTAATGTAAGAACTTCTGTTTCTATAGATAGCTGAAGTAATATTCTCTTGTATTCCATAAATATTGAAGTCATGCTAAGCTTCTAGGCATTTTAATTAAATAATGCTTACGACACTCCACAGTATTTGGGAAACTTTTGTTCCAATTGTTCATCTTACTTAAAAATTCAACTGTTGAATTTGTTTACACTTTTATCCTTAGCTTTGGCTCAGCAGTTATACAGAATGCTGACAATACCAAAAGAAAACCTCTTCTTGGCATATAAAAATGATTTCACAGCAAGCTGATCCAAGTTGGATTTATATAGTTATCTATGGCATGGTTACAGAGATAGACCATGAAATTAATGTCAATAAAAAGTGAAAAATTTAAAGGGATATGACATAATATAAACTTTGAATAGTCAATTAAGCATACAAATCCATACATACAGATTTTCCTTATCCATATTGTGGTATATGTTATTTAGATTGTACATAAACCAGCTCAAAGGGAAAAAAGATAACCAGACAGTTTACAAAATTAATCCAAGACAATGTAAGCAATACCATACTACAAAACATACAGTGTTGTACAAATCAGTGTCTGGAATGTCTGCCAATAGTATTCAAGTGTAGAATACATACCTCTGGAAGAAAGTGTATGTAAACAGATCTTGATTTTTCTACATTAGGTCATTGGTAAAATACAGGGAAGGCTTTTTTCACCATTACAGCCTTTTTGTAAACAAAGCAAAACAAAAATAACTTGTCAGGCATTAAAGGAGCTTAAAAACTCAGTCTGCAACTCCAAAGATAATACTCTGAATAATGTGCAGAATCCAATCTGGAAAAATATAGAAATTTAATGATAAAGGAGCTTTTATCATCGGCAATTGTAGATTCAAATGCTGCATTACTTAGACTACCGGCTTTTTCTAAAACCTTTTGCTACCAGAGTTACAAGCACCTCCACTGAACGTATGGGCACTTTACCAGATTAATGTCTGAATGGGCAAAGTCACTAGTCACCAAATGAATTTTAGCTACGTTATCTGAACAGGGCTAAAGTCTTCAACAAAACAGAGAAATAACACTTTAAATAGCCAGCATTGAAAGTCACCAAAATTCACACTGCTTTGAATGTAAAAATAAGCATAACTTAAGATATACAATCTCTTTGAGTTGATAATTTCCCATCTAAATACTGGCCTGGCAACAGTCTGATTAGCTTCTGAGCTAAGGTAAAGTTAGCCATGTTCTACAACCTACAGAAGCTTTAAATGCTATAAAATTAATTTGTTCCAATCAGAGCTTACAACTTATTTTTCCACTGAAAGGGCACAAAGAAAAGACATTGCATTCCAACCCTGTCATTAATAGAAGATATTGCTCCTAGCTATAATAAATATTTTGAGATTTTTTTTCCTATAAGGATACTATCCATCACAGTTTCAGATAAAACATTTCAGTATGCGTGAACTAGAGGACCGTCTAACAAGTTTTACCTGTTCAGTGAACCTAAAATCTAAAATACAGGTTTGAAAAGCTGTTCGGTTCCAAGAAAAGTCCAATTGTGTTCAAATAAAACTTCCTATTTTTTTTATAATTTCAGCTCTGAATCTAAGGGTTGCAATAGTCATCAAATTCTGTGTTTTTACTTATTATTGGAGGAAAGCTAAATTCTTCAATTTTATAGGAAAGAACACAGTGCTGTAAATAAGAGAACAATTTTGAACGATACAATTTACGGCTATGAAGCACTGAATTTGAAAGATTCTCCTATTATTTCTTCTCAGGCATTTCACTGAATTATTTTTTCCCTGAAGGCTTATGTTTAATGTGGCTGTAAAATGGTTTAAAAGGTAATTACTCATTCTTTGTAATTGCCGAGGAGGCTATGAGGCATCTTTACTCAAAGTGTAGCAGTTTCATATAATCCACTGATGAAAGATTTACTATAAGTCTCTGGTAATATTGAACTATGATGGCAATCGCAACATTCTGTGTTCCTAATAGGAAACACACACGCAAATGAACTCAGAGAGAATCACATTCTTATTGTTTTACAAGTGATGAAAATAAAGTAGCACTTAAAATAGTAAATAGAAATAACCCATTAAGTGAGCTTTGGTAATTAATTCTACCTGAACCAGACAATTTCCCTTTAATGCTACATATCACTTCAACTTCATGTGTAAGAGTGGATTTCAAGTTTGATAAATGTTCAGTAAACTGTTCAGTAAAGAGCGAGCTGCAGAAACCATCCACCATGTTTTCTGTCAATTGATTCTTCTATATAACTAGGATTGTTCTAGGATGATTGAAAAGGTCAAAGTAGGTTATCATTCTCAATTGTATCCGTATTATATTCTTACCTATCCTATGTGCTCAGGTTGAGTATATTTTTTGTGTTTATCATAAGCTTAGTTTTACCAAAGCATGCTTTGTGCAAAGTAGGATCTTTAAACAACAAGTATCATTTGATATTGGTATCTTACGATTAATAATTACAACTATGATTTATGATCTATGACCTATCACTTTGTTGTTGTATGTGTGTACACTTAAACTTATGCATCGGAAACAAATTCCTTGTGTGACCAATCATACTTAGCCAATAAACTATTCTATTCTATTCTATTCTATTCTATTCTATTCTATTCTATTCTATTCTATTCTATTCTATTCTATTCTATTCTATTCTATTCTATTCTATTCTATTCTATTCTACCCTACCCTACCCTACCCTACCCTACTCTACTCTACTCTACTCTATTCTATGTCTAGTCTAGTCCTATCTTGCATACTAACACACTGTTACCCTTATCTCACCAAGCTGGGGAAATATGTAATGTACTGACACATACCATAATAATGCTGGTCATATTATTTTTATTAAAAGTTCCTAGACCAGAATCGCTGTTTGCATGGATACATCCAGAAATCTGTTCTTTGCTGGATTAGGACAAAAAAAAATGAAGATTCTAGAATAATTCTATCATATGAGAAGACATTGTACTGGAGATCCAACGGAGAAAAGGGTATTGAAAATGGTTTATATTATTAAACTAAAGAGTTTTAGGCCAATATTTATAAACATAATCAGCCCTCCATCTGTTTATAATACAAAAAGGAAACAAACTTACTTAAAAAAATCTGTCAATTATCTCACAAAGGGCTGAATGACTTTGTAGAGCTAAAGTGCCCTATATTATTAAACTGAAGATTTTCAAGCCATTGTTAATAAACACAATCTGCCCTTCAGTTGTTTTACTGGGTTAGATGTGGATATGTGGGGACATATGTATTTGTCAATTTGCATTTGAGATTCAATTCTACTACTTACTGATGTCTCCATACACCAATCCTATATTTTCTGCAAAAGCTATTACACAATAAAATAAGAGTTTTTTGGGGGGGGTTGTAATTGAAACAAGAAGGGATGCGGTGGCTCAGTGGGTTAGGACGCTGAGCTTGTCGGTCAGAAGGTCGGCAGTTTGGCGGGTCAAATCCCGAGTGCCGCGTAGCAGAGTGAGCGCCTGTTACTCGTCCCAGCTTCTGCCAACCTAGCAGTTCGAAAGCACGTAAAAATGCAAGTAGAAAAATAGGGACCACTACGGTGGGAAGGTAACAACGTTCCGTGCGCCTTTGGCGTCTAGTCATGCCAGCCACATGACCATGGAGACATCCTCGGACAAGCGCTGGCTCTTCGGCTTTGAAACGGAGATGAGCACCGGCCCCTAGAGTCGGAAACGACTAGCATGCATGTGCGGGGGAACCTTTACCTTTACCTTTACCTAATTGAAACCATAAGGGACGCGGTGGCTCAGTGGGTTAGGATGCTGAGCTTGTCGATCAGAAGGTTGGCAGTTTCGTGGGTCGAACCTTTACCTTTACCTAATTGAAACAATAAATTCAGAAACAATTAAAATTTCAGAGACATTTTTCATTACCTTGCTATTTTTGTTTTTAAGTAATATATTTTTAAAACTTTACTTTTGTTCACAGAAATATGAAGACAAATGGTAGGTTTATTAATATAAAAAATTATAGAGCACTCTTAATCAAAGGATTTCAGTATACAGTTAAATAAAAATTAAAATATATTTCTGATGGAACAATTTGCCTGCTTTAAAAATGAAAAATATCCTTTTAAATATGATTAAACAATTATAAAATACAAAAAGAAACTGGAATTATGATCACACCTAATTGGTACTAAGGGCTATTGTAATCAATGGAACTTATTTCTGAAACTCAGTATTCCATGGTACAAAGTTATCATGATATACCACATACAATATTATCATGAAAACTGCATATGCATGCATCATTTATCCAGAAAGATTATGGAAACTACATTTTGATATACGGTATGTGTGCAAGTATAAGTACATTTATAGACTACTAATTTCATTGCATGAGATTTCTCTAATACATCAACCAACCATTCTCAATTGATTTAAGAAACCTCTTTGGCATTATGTACTCATTTTTCCCAGGTTTCCTTTTCTGGGTCAAAACAATTTAATATTTAACTGACAGACTCATAACAAGAAGTTTAAAATTAATGTACAAGATAATTGGATTCCTGTACAAAATTGCCAGCACTCAGCTCTGATTTCAAGCACAAGCATGCATTTTTGAAATCTACTTAAAATTTATTTGAACAGACTTTGAATACTTTAGTGACTTGTAAGAACATAGGTCAATGTCTGAAGCATCACTGCTAAAATAGCTTCTATTATTCAGCAAAAAAAAAAAAAAGATTTACCTGCATGGAAGTTGTATTCAGCAATATAACATTCTTTAACCTTGTAGGAAGATGTCAAGTTTTATTAATAGCTTTATGACAATTTACTTATTCCTTAAATGACACCATAAGCTGAAAGATATTTGCTATAAATCTTTACTCCATATACCAAACTGAACAACAAATTTGGAAATATGTTTGAGCAATCACTCTGTTCTAATTCATGAAGTTTGATCATGGTCCAGTAGTTTCACCGTCTTTGATATAAGCAGACAATTATGAAACTAGCCACTTTTATTTTACTGAGATACACTGTTTGGATATTACACATAGAATCAAAGTGTTGGAAAGGGGCCTTTGAGCTAATTAGTGCCAAAAGTCACTTCAGAATTTAGATCTTTGAAGAAGTCTAGCAAATGATAACTCACCAGTTCAGGTCACAATCTTTTTGAACAGGCTGACAATTCCTTCCTTCTATATTACACTAATTATATTATATGACAGCTATGTGTAAACTTCAGTTATATTGTTTCCTGCTCTTCTCCCATGCAGGTAAGGAAGTATCTATTTGATATTTTAAAATCAACCAAAGATTGTTTTGGGTCAGAATCAAGATAATCCATGGCAACATTTTAAACTGTTGTGCATTAAGAACTAGGGCCAATGGATGCTAGGACACTTGTTGCCTTGGAAATAGTGCTTGTGAACCCAAATTAAACAACATAATTAATGCAAATGAATGTAATTGACTAAGCTCTCATAAAACAATCTTAACATTTCGTGAGACCTGTGAAAAATGCCCAAATATCAGTCAAGAAATTGCTAGACTATGGCATTTTTTTTCCCTGTGAGATTTGGCAATCTGTCAAGAAAACCTGAACCAGAAGTTCAAGCACTTAGAACATCCAAAGCTGTCAACCTCCGATTTCTGCAAAAAAAAAAAAAAAAGCAAAACAAAACAAAAAAAGATCACACTGTTATTAATCTTCAAAACTCATGTTTTGTTGGAAGATTAGAAAGAAGAAGACAGTACTTGGCCATCTTTATTCTTGTAATTTTAAACCATGAATTTGCATTGTAGGAAAAGAGCATTCAGTCATTTAATGCAGTGTACAATGCTACCGTGAGGGATGTGGTGGCTCAGTGGGTTAGGACGCTGAGCTTGTCGATCAGAAGGTTGGCAGTTTGGCGGGTCGAATCCTGAGTGCCACGTAACAAAGTGAGCGCCTGTTACTTGTCCCAGCTTCTGCCAACCTAGCAGTTCGAAAGCACATAAAAATGCAAGTAGAAAAATAGGGACCACTACAGTGGGAAACAGCGTTCCGTGCGCCTTTGGCATCTAGTCATGCCGGCCACATGACCACGGAGACGTCCTTGGACAAGCGCTGGCTCTTCGGCTTTGAAATGGAGATGAGCACCGGCCCCTAGAGTCGGAAATGACTAGCATGCATGTGCGGGGGAACCTTTACCTTTACCTTACAATGCTACAACCCGTTTTCGATGCTTACTTGTATGATAGTTGTAAAATAGCCAGTAGAGCAAATTATATGAGATATAGCCTGAGAAGGAACAAACTTTTCTTCAAATCTGAACCGTTTTAACTCTTAAGTTCATGTTTGGTAAAAAGAGACATCTCTTTTTTAAAGTTCGGATTTGTTTTGGAAGGCCTGTCCAATGCCAGAACAGATTAGGTTTGGATGCAAGGAGTATTGGTGGGAGGATGAAATCTATTCTTGTAATACTGATGGATATTAACTTGATGCAGCTCAGTATATGTAATCTGTACACATCCCCAAAAGTAGAATTTGATTTCTGCTAACTATATAGACATACCCATATTGTTTTCTTGGCAACAATTTGGAAATTTGCATTTTTCTTCTAGGATGTTTACTCAAATTCCTAGTTTAATCTTCAAACCTGGGATTTCTTGAAAGTTGCTCCCCCAAAATCAACTAACTATGATCTTGTTTAGCTATTTTGAGAACAGCCAAGGTCAACTAATGGAATGGAACTAATGGATGGAAACTAACCAAAGAGAGAAGCAACCTAGAATTAAGGAGAAATTTCCTGACAGTTAGAACAACTAATCAGTGGAACAACCTGCCTCCAGAAGCTGTGAATGTTTCAACCCTGGAAGTTTTTAAGAAGAGACTGGACAAACATTTGTCTGAAATGGTATAGGGTTTCCTGCCTGAGCGGGGGGTTGGACGAGATGACCTCCAAGTCCCTTCCAACAATACCATCATCATCATCATCATCATCATCATCATCATCATCATCATCATCATCATGTTGCAATAATAGTATGAACTGAAGAAAATATTGGAAATGTCTGCTTTCCCTTTCCATTCCTGAAATCAATGTATTTTGTCTAATACACATAAAGGTCTAGGAATCAAATCAAATATTTGGAAACCTTCATATAATTTTGAATTAGGCCAATACTTCTAGTGGCAGAGATCAGAAATGAATTAGGAATATAATGAAACTAGGCTTTCTACTTTAATAACAAAAACAGAAGGAATAGCATCTGCTACTTTGCAAAACTTACAGCCAACTAAAATTGTTGAAAATCTTCAGGTGTTTCTTTACAAGATTCTGTTCCTTTCTTATGGTCATACATAGAAGTAGTCTAGCTTTTTAATAAAACAAAGAAACCTCTATCTCTATTTTTTGATCCTGATTAGGTCCATGATTTCCTTCCAGTGATTAAAGGATTATTGGTGGTATCTTATGATACTGTAGGTAGTCCCTGGTGCAGATTTTATTTTTTATTTTCTGTTCTTTAATATATATATATATTAAACAGACAAAGGGTGACAAGAGAGTAAATAGTTTTCATTTTATGTCCTCTCTGTTGATCAGTAGGGGCATTAATGTAGTTCATGGGTGAACTGTCTCAAAATTATTTAGGAATGAGTTTTTGTTTCAATTCAGTTTACAGTCCTAACAGTGCCTACTAATGCAATGTACAGTTTGATACCATCAATGTATAAGAAGTATATCTCAAAGTGAAATACTGTATAATTCTCTTTAAAATTTTTAGAAATGTCTAGGTTAATTGTTTCTTGTAATCAGAAAAATCAGCAGAACAATGATCCTTTTCTATTATTATTTAACTATGGCCATAAAATGTTACCCAATTCCTGAAATTTGGCCATTTCATCTAATGAAAATTATGTAAAATGAGCTGTAGACCAACATGATAACTTTTGTCTTGAAGCAGCCAACACTACAATGCAATCTCACAGCTGGTATTCTGATGGCATTCATATGCGCCTTTAATAAAGCATAAACCATTAAAGGCTTTGAAATAAAACTATTGATGGCTACTAGAAAAAGAAGAATAGAAAATAAGAAAAGAACAGAAAACTTCGCTTGTGTTTACAAATTAATGAAAACATTGCAGAAAATGTTAGTCTGTGAAATAGTGCACATGTCTTTAAGTATTTGGCCAAGAATTTACTTTGATAGACACAAAGGAGATGAAGTGATAACATTGATATAAATTTCAAATTGTAATAACGGATATGGTTCACAAAGTATGGCACTATATATCTCTATGTAAATTTCTCTTACATTAATAGAAAAAAGGCACTATTTTTTCTCATTGTGTCTTATGCAAGGTAACCCAATGGCTTAGCAGAAGAAATTGTATAGTTAACCTTGCTACTTTAAATGAACTTGTATGTTCTACCCTTTTCTAACTGGAAGTTGCATATTTTATTGCAAGTCATTCTGAGTGTGGAAAACCAGAATATAAATTATTCTAATAAATAAGGGATGTCATGTTATATTGCCATCACAACCTAAAAATAAAATATTTCATGTTAGTTTCTTTAAAGCACCAATGCTAAGTCAGAAATTATATTAATCTTATCATTGGAAGTAATGACAAGTATGTTTTAAATAATAATTTGATTACTGGAAATTGGTTTTCTAGAAGAACATCTGGTAGTTCTAAATAAGACTTTTGAGGTTTAGATCCTTTAACTCTACGTAGGTCTGAAGATCTGTAGGAAAGGAATGCTAAAAATAATTTATTATCATTATGGGAGTATAAGTTCAGGTTTTATTTTCTGCTAAAGCAACTAATGGAAATAGTTGTGCATACCGAACACTAATGCAGTGTTACTGGCAACTTACAGAAAAGGAAAGAGCAATATATCCATAGATATCATTACCTGTCATTTTTTCTCATTTATTGAATAAATTTAACCTTTTTCAATTAACGCTTAGAACTTGAACAATTGGGATGCTGATTTGGAAAGAAAAGTAGACAAGTAGACAAGACGAGGAAAGAAAAGTAGACAAGACAGGCAAAGATCCTCAATTGTCTTCCTCCAATCAATCAATCAACAAAATATTTATCTATTATCTATCAAATCCTGAATGCACAAAGATATGGTAACATCCTTTTCTTCCACTTCCAGATGATTTGAAATGCATCCTGCATCCCGCTTCTATAGAAATGAATAATCAGCTCTTCCTTGTTATACAGTTTCTAAGCACCTACAGGAAAATCTCGGAATGAAAGATCAAGCTGTTTCCTATTAACGGAAGAGAATTTATATGTAATCCAGGGTTGGACTGTGGGTATCTTGGAATGCTGTGCCTGCATGTTTGCTAGTCATTACCAGACTAGGTAACATCTTCAGTGCTAGGTTTGCTCTCTGTTTAAATTCAGTGGCTTGCCCTGTCAGTGTTGGTAGGAATGTTGCTTTCTCCTCGGTAGTTCCTTGAGTAGGCTGTTATTTACTGCGTGATTGTTTATGTGAGTTGGTTGTTCTTTGATTAGGGCTACTGCTTGATTGTCTGGTATTAATACAGGTGTATTCCCTGTTTATCCAAGTGTTGATTGCTAGAGAAGAGATGTTCTGGGTTTTTTATTGTTGTTGTTGTTTCCTTTTTAAGCTTTATTTATTCTCTCTTTTGAATGGTACATAAATGCTGTTCATTTTTTATTACTGCGTATTATAAGTCTTCATGGTTTGATATACTTTTATTTTTTTATAATAACATTTTATTAAACTTATCAGTGTATAAAATACAAATGTGCATACTTTTATGTTGTTGTAGGTACACAAATAGGGACACGGTGGCTCAGTGGGTTAGGACGCTAAGCTTGTTGATCAGAAGGTCGGTAGTTTGGCGGGTCGAATCCTGAGTGCCGCATAACAGAGTGAGCGCCTGTTACTCATCCCAGCTTCTGCCAACCTAGCAGTTCGAAAGCACGTAAAAAATGCAAGTAGAAAAATAGGGACCACCACGGTGGGAAGGTAACAGCATTCCGTGCGCCTTTGGTGTCTAGTCATGCTGGCCACATGACCACAGACACATCCTCGGACAAGTGCTGTCTCTTCGGCTTTGAAACGGAGATGAGCACCGGCCCCTAGAGTTGGAAATGACTAGCACGCACGTGTGAGGGAAACTTTACCTTTTTATGTACACAGTGCTTTTTTTGTAAAAGAAAAAGGTGCCGGAACTCACATGTGTCATACAACCCACCTTGCCTACCCTACAAGGTTCCATCCAAAAAAGGTGCTGGAACTCTGTTCTGAACGTTCTATGACAAAAAAGCCCTGTATGTACACAAATACACACAAACACACATACAGCAAGACATATTACAAATGCAAAATGATGCAAAACTGGTAAAGTATTTTTCTTTTTGTTTTCATTGCTTTTTTCCTTTTCACAATCTTCCTACTTTAACCTGTGATTATTTTTATTACAAGCATTTCAATAATGCATCATTTTACTATTTGTTCAGGCACCTGATACAGGAGGGCATCCTTCAGAGGCCTACTTGGAAATTGAAGGTGAATTTCTCCTATATCAGGCATCTAGGCAAATGTGAATCTTCAGCATTTTGTTTTTTTAAAAACAGCAAAATATAAAATGCAGGGAACTTAATTAACTAAATTTGGATTTTGCTTTCAATTTTTTCTCAGTACTGAGGAGCACATTTCCACAAAAATATACCTAATTTATACTATACTTTTTCATCTTTATAATCCAATATTCCAACCATATGAACAATATTCCAGAGTTGTTGGTTTTTTTTTGTAAAAGTATTATTGTTTTTTTAACAATAACAACCTTAGTACCTGGTGTACAGCGTGTTGTCTTGGTTCATAATATTTTTAGAAAAGAATATGCAATTAATAATAGTTAATAAACAATCAATAATAATTATTTTTTATATTTCCATAATTAGTATATCCAGGGCTTTTTTCCCCATAGAATGCTCATAACGGCGTTCCGGCACCTTTTTTTGCACACACAAACAAAAACAAGCTGAAGGAAACTGTTCCAGAGAGCCAAATTCTCCTCAGGCAGCCAGGTTGCAGAGCACCAGAATGCATCATAGCAACGGACCTTCAGATGGCTCAAATTGAAGGAAATGCGATCCGTACAGGCTAATTCAAAAGTGGGAGAGTAAGAAGGGCTGAGTGTGAATAGGTTGCCTAGCAACCTGCTTAAACAAACTTTCAGCTCCTGGTGCGGGATGCCTTGCCTTTTTTAAGCTGGGAAGTTGAAAAAAATGCTAAAAAGAAGGCAATAGAGTGCTAGCAAGGAAAATGTATGGATATAGCCTGCAGACGTTTAGGGAACCTTTATTTTTCATACACTGTTCAAATTTTGTTTTAATGCCATGGTGATACACAATCAAATGTAGTCAGTCTTTTTTTTTTAATCCCAAAGCATCTGTTCGTTAAATACAGTATAACGAAGTTTTGGATAATGGAATTATTTTTTATCTAAGGATAACTAATGATAACAGCTCTTAAATCTGTTATTTTGTTTTATTTTTGCACAAAAAAATTGTATAATTTGCATTTGCATTCATTTACAAATAGAATATATTGTTAAAATGTATTGGTGTTGAAATAATTAGTGCACACATATACCTAAAACCAGTTTATTGCATGTGGCAATTGTACTAAAAAAATCTCATTGTCAACCAATATAATTAAATTTGACATCAAGTAAAAATTGATTTAAATTATTTTATTAAAACAAATTAATGGCAATTCTTTTATAAGAAGTTGCCTCAAACAAAATGAAATTTAAATGCAATGTGCATTGTGAATGCTTTCTATTGCATTCCTTAAATACTATACTTATTCTATCTTATCCCAAGAGACCTTGAGTATTTTTATGGTTATCAATGTAACAGGAAGATAAGGAAGAACGCTTTGGAAGCATAAGAATGTAATTGAGTTTCTAAATATCCTATGGTCATGCAAAGGAATAGTGCATTACAGAGGAATCTGATTTGTGATATGTGCCATGTGTTCAAGTAATGTAGCTTGAAAAATAATGGCAGTTGCATATATACATATGGCATGGTGGCTTCTTCAGTCAACAAATTATGAAGCCCACCACACCTTATAGAACTACAGTATGCTACTGAGGTGCTCATCTGGATATTATATAGTATGAATAATATTTACCTTAGAAAATTAGTATACTTGAACAAAACAACTGGAGTCATTTGAGATTTTATAGGCTCTTTAACTCAAGCTATCAGACTTCACACCAGGACATGACTCAATTAATTTAGAATCCTTTTTGCACACAAAAATAAAGCCATATATACAACAGATGAAAGGCCCTTTGCAATGCAAAAAATGGATGTCTCTAGATCAGGAATGTCAAACTGTTGGCCCAGGGCCAGATGCGTCACAACGAAACCACGCCCACCCCATTGCCAGCAATGGGGTAAAAGTGTGATACATCGTACAATGTCACATGATGTCGCGAGTTTGACATGCCTACTCTAGATAGTTGAATAAATTCTAGACCAGGCCTGTACATGCAGCCTACCAAGCACCCTTGGACATAGCACAGACTTTCTTTTTTAAAAAAAGTAATAAAATCAGCACCACTGCCCTGAAAGTCATGTTGCCTAGTGCCTCCATGGGTTACCATGACTATGAGCTCCAACACTGTAGATGCTTCTTTAGTCACCAAATCATTGATTAGCCCGCCAGCATTCCTTTGCAGACCACAAAGATTTTTAATTTATCAGTGTGGGCCTTTCCCTTCTACAAGTTGCACAGACCTCTTCTAGATTTTCCTCTTGCCTTTCCGGGTTAACTCCTTGGTCTGTCATTGAGCAAGAATTGACTTTGTAGGGAAGCATATAGAATGCTCAGAATGGCGTTCTGGCACCTTTTTTTTTTTGCACACACAAAAAAAGCTTTTGCACAAGCTATGCTACTCCCTCTATTGGCTTTCAAAAGCCTATTGGCTTTCGAAAGCCAATAGGAATTGCTGCTGAGCGCGCCAAAAGACCCGGTCAGCAAATGTTACACCGGCAAGTTGTCTGCAGCGAAGGTGAGTTGGGAGGAACTTTGCATCCCTCTCTGCTGCCCAACTACACCATCTCAACTAGGTAAGTAAGAGAGGACAAGGAGTGAGAGGTGGGTTCTGTGGAGTTCATGGGGAATCCTTCCTTGTGCTCACCCATGTCAGCCAGGCTGGTGGCCTACCCAGTGCTCGACCTGCACCACCGTCGCCTTGCCCTGCGTGCCTAAGTGGCCGCCCTGCATCGCCTGGCCCGCACTGCCCAACTACACCATCTCAACTAGGTAAGTAAGAGAGGACAAGGAGTGAGAGGTGGGTTCTGTGGAGTTCATGGGGAATCCTTCCTTGTGCTCACCCATGTCAGCCAGGCTGGTGGCCTACCCAGTGCTCGACCTGCACCACCGTCGCCTCGCCCTGCGTGCCTAAGTGGCCGCCCTGCATCGCCTGGCCCGCACTGCCTCTGCTGCCTGCCCCACGCAGCCCTGCCATATAGAGCGGGCCCCGCACACCGGCTCCAGCCCCAGGGGGGCAGCCTGCCACCAACACTCCTCGCACCCATGACCACAGCAGTGCCGCCCCCCCACCCCCCGCCTCCTGCGCCTGCCAAGAGTTCCAGCATCTTTTTTTTAGAAAAAAAGCCCTGAGTATATCAATTAATAATATATTTCCTTGATGTTCTCTTCACCCAGTAGTATTCTCCTTCTATAACATTAAACAAATATAATTTCTAATATTTGATATTTTCCATATTTAAATGATTAAATAAAAACATTTTCTTCTATATTTATACCAACAATAGTAGTGTCCATATATAGCATTTTTTTTCTTATCAGCTTGTTATTTTCGTCAGAGTCATCTTATTGATTCACCATCTATCTTATTTTCATAAATATTGTTTAAGCTCAATTTCTCCATAATATTCAAACAATTCTTGTCAGTCCTATTTTCCCCAGTATTTAACATCTAAATATCCAAATTTTCCATTTAAATATATAACCCCAGTATTTTCATATTCCATATATTATAGAGATACTATACTACTTATCTATCATAACATCTATCCATAACATCTTTCTAGTCAATTTATATTTCACTTCTATTTGTAAAAATCACTATATATCATTTTTTCAGAGTTCTTAAGCCTAATTTCCCCTCAATATTTCAATCATTCCTTAATTCTAAATCTTTTCAAACTTAATTTGTCTTTAAAATTCAAACTTTTCCTTCACTTACAACATCCTAATATTTTTTCATTTTGTATCTTATCAAAAAAATACTATATTACTTATATCTCTTATCTCACTTATTCTAAAGTCCATATTCAAACAAGTGTTTACTCATATAATATTCCATTTGGTAGGGCGAATCCAGTCTCTTCAGCCTTCTCTAATCATCTTCCTTTCTCAAATTGTTTTCCAAATTAATATTTTCAACTTGTCCAGCTCTTGTATTTTTGTAGTAATTGTTAGTAGTAGAGGATACATAGTAGATAAGATATATGCTTTTTGTCTCCCAAACAATGATTCTCCTGGCAGTGTTCATTTTTTAAAGTCTTCTTTCTTCTTAGGTTTATTTTGATGTTGTAATGCTTAAGGTATCTTTTCCATATTTATTGCTGTATCCAAGTCTTGTAAGTTTTTTCTTGTTTGTATTAAGTTATAATTCCCTTCATTTGTAACTTGACCAGTTAAGGCATTTTTTTTTCTAGTTCACATTCTGTTGTCTGGATTGTTTGTTCATTCTTTACCATCATTCTCTGGATGTTTTTTGATTGTAGTTTTAAGTTAAAAGCATATTCACTTATACTGTAGTATCAAAGTTATGTTTAATCTCCTCGTGGTTTAAGCCTATGGTAGTTTATATCTGTCGTAGCATTGCATAAATTTCATCTTGGAAAATATTTGTCTTGTTTTGAAGTGTTTCTAAAGGTCCTTGACCTTTCAAGCTAAATCTTTCAGGAATAGATATTAAGTGTGGTTTTCTATCATTTTTTGATGAGTATGTCATATCCATGTTGTCTTTCCCATTCGAATACTCTGTCATAAATGCCATAGTCTCTGTAATTAGCCTTGTCAAGCTAACCAAAACTCAAAATCCATATAGTCCAATTTTGTATAGTTCTTGTTTTTACATATAATTTTTGCAATCCACTGCAATTTTCAGTTGTCAAAGTTTCAGTAAAATAATTCGTTCTTTCAAGAGTCAATTGTCAATTCAATATATTTAGCCAGCTTAAATCCTTCCTGTAACTTCCCTTCTCAATAATTTGTCATAGATCAAAGTTTTTAAACAGTTCATAAATTTAAACCACAATTAAAGTATTTCTTTTCCTTCAAACACTTTCCAATCTTATAGCCGGCCCAGTATGCAATCTCTTCTCTGTTCCTTAGCAACTATCTTCTTAAAAGTTATTAGAGTTCATGGAAACAGATTTTTTTCTTTGTTTCTGGGCATTGTCTTTAATGTGCTATATTCTCATTGTCCACTAGATGCCAGCAAATATTTATTTTCCAGCTCTTTCAGACAAAAAGTTCTTATTATTTTTCTTTTTTAATGTAATTCAATCAAAATCCTTTAGAATATAATCTTAGCAGTTTGTTTTAGTTTCTAGGTTTGATCAGGCTGTAGTACTTTGAATTTAATTTCTTTTCTCCTTAAAGATTAATTTGCCGCTTCCGTCTATGGGGGAATGCGAATATAGACCCCTCCCCTTAGTTTCAGAGGTTGTTTGCTTTGGGGACCTTTCCCAGGGACTAATTGTAATAAAAAGGAGAGAAGATCGAATACTCTCACCAGTTCCAAGCATGCTGTTCACCGTTGTTCTTGGTAGTGCTCTTGGACTTCGGCTGCAGTAGCTTGGGCTAGACGCTGCATGCGGCTAGCCTTTCTCCTGTTGGATACGGAGGGCTTTCCGCAGATCAAATGAAGCGATTGCCATTGCTTCATGATCAATGGAGTGCCCCTCCTTCACAGTCACCTCTATGGGGTGACTTCAGACCCATCTAGGGTCCCCTGGCAGGGCAAAATTAGCCATGGGGAGCAGAGGTCCACTCTTGGGCAGCTATGCGCTACGAGCGCAAACCAGAAGTCCAATATTCCAGAGTTTTATTTAGGTTTAGCTATTTGGCTACCATGCATTAATAAATTCCCTAGTCCCATGCTCCCATGCATAACAATGAATGCAAAAATACAATATATTTATGATCTACCCCATAATAGATTGCTTTTTTTCCAATATGATCTATCCCCAATCAACTTTTTTAGGAATTCATTTGGAATTCATTTTCCTGTTGTTGTTGTTGGTGGTGGTGGTGGTAGTGGTCTTCTTCCTCTTCTTCTTCCTCTTCTTCTTCCTCCTCCTCTTCTTCTTCTTCTTCTTCTTCTTCTTCTTCTTCTTCTTCTTCTTCTTCTTCTTCTTCTTCTTCTTCTTCTTCTTCTTTCCTCTTCCCTTCAATTTTTCTATGGAGTTCTCAAGAGAACTATGGAGTTCTCAAGACATTTACATAACATGTGCAAACTATGATTTGAACCTAATTGTTTGCACCTTGAGTGAGAACTCTAGTTTTATTTGTTCTATAATTGGTCTACATTCTTCACAAACATGGATTTCTTATTTTTCCTTTTACATAGGAAACAATCATGTTAAACTATTATACAGCCATTCAGTAGACAGACTACATGCATATTTTAGCATACCATTTACATCTTCCAACATGACTTCCTCTTTATCAGTTTTTCTTCAACATCATTAATAAAATTCATTTAAATTATGTTCTTCAACGTGTGACATTCCCCCCCAAAAATCACTACAATACTCTTCATAGATTTTCTTTAGTTTTATTCCAAATAATTCCACTGTTTCTGTCCTTAATTCCATTCACTCAGTTAGAGCAGGGGTCCCCAACCCCCAGTCCAAGGACTGGTACTGGGCCACAGAATGCAGCAACCAGTCCACACAAACAAGCAAAGCCCCATCCATGGGATGCAGGCAGCACACAAAACCATGCACTCTCCGGTCCGCGGAAAAACCTTTCTCCTCGGAACTGGTCCCTGGTGCCCAAAAATTTGGGGACCTCTGGGTTAGAGGTACTTTATTTAGCTCTTTTTATCCACTTCAGAATCAGTGTCCTTTTTCATCAAAACCATTCAGAATTTTTGTCCCTCTTTATAATTGAACTATTTCTTCCTTTTAGTGACTGCATTCTTTGCAGTTATCATTTGTTGTCTGTGCACATTAAATAATAATCTTTCACTGCATTTTTTTTCACCAGTTTCTCATGTTAATTTTTCCCTTATCCATCCATTCATTTTATCGTTCCATCAAGCACCCCTTTTCATTAGAATAGCTCCACCCATTTCAGCAGCACTTTATAACATTCCTTTCATTCTCTGTTTCTACAGGATCTTTCATTAGAACCATTTTTCATCTATTCTGCTGGGAGATCTTTTAATCTATCTTCTATGCTTTTTCATACAGGACTGATACTTAGTCATCTTGAAATGATTCTACCTTCATTCTACTTTCTTTCATTTTTCTTCATTTTTTTAAAAGAAAACCTCCATTCTGACATTGCCAGAAAAATACTAATCCTCCTTCTTACAGAAGCTCTCATTACTCATCACTTATTCTTTTAGTCTTTCACCAAAAACAGCAAAATGTTTTTTTAAAAATCATTCTATTAAACAATGTTTTTTTTAAAGACCTTTTTCTAAACCAGTGATGGCTAACCTTTTAGGCATTTTGGAAAATGCCTAATTTGACTCAAGGTAGCACAATTCTACATGAATAAGCCTAATTTATACTATGAATAAGCCCAATTTATACTGTGCTTTTTCATCCTAATATTATAATATTCCAACCATATGAACAATAGTCTCCACTTTTATTTCATTTGCATCCATAAATGAATTAGCCCCATGCTCTCTCATGTGACAATAATTATACAATAAGTATAATTAAGTATACTTAATTATACAATAAGTATAATACAAGCTTTTTCTGAGCTATGTCGCATTTACAGGTAGTTCTCGGCTTATAATCACAACTGAGCTTAAAATTTCTGTCACTAAGTGAGACAGTTTTTAAGTGAGTTTTCCTCCATTTTATGACTTTTATTGCCACAGTTGTTAAGTGAATCACTGCAGTTGTTAAGTTAGTAACATGGATGGTAAGTGAATCTAGCTTCCCCATTGACTGTGATGACCTAGGGCACAGCACAGAGGCAAAACAGTCAACTGGCAGTTCAAACCGCTTTTTATTTGCTCCAATTTTCCCCAAATGTTCCCACATTTCTGGCAAGCCCCAGAACAAAGTAAGACACACACACCTTTAGCAGCCTCTGGCTGCAAGTAGTTTCACATACAGTTAGATTAGAAGAGTAATTTACTCAAGGCCACGTAGATAACCAGGAATGAAACATACATCCAAAATCTAATGAGTCTGTGGAAATACAAGCTTGCCTGAGCAGTTTCAGAAGAGAAGCCAAAATACAATCCGAGATCTTTGAAAACCAAATCAAGTTTGTCAGCCAGTCCAATGGTCAGGGTTTCAGGGTTTCCAAGCAGAAATCACAAAACAGAACAAGTTACCAGAGAGTTGTTTTCAAGATCAGCAACAGCACACAAAACTCCAAGAAATCAGCATTTGTTCCTGACAAATGCCCCTCCCCCAAGTGTCTCAAGTCTCAGTCTCCAGGTATGCCTTGTGGAGAGGGGCAGGATGCTCTCCTCCCGAGTAGTTGAGCCTGCCTGCATTGTTCCCTCCTTCTCTCCCCTCTCCGTGCTCTAGGATCAGGAGGGGGTGGCCCTTGCTCATCACCTGAGGTCTGTCTCTCATGTTCATCCTGTCCCAATCCTGAAATGCCCTGGCCTGCCTCAGCCTGCTCTTCCCCACATTCCTCTGAAGCCAGATACCTCTCCCTCAACTTCCATAGGGTCTAGTTCGAGCTCATTTTCCTCAGCAGAGTCAGGCTCTGTCGGAGGCATGACACTTTGCTTGTAAGAAAGTTGCAAAAGGTGATCACATGACTCTTGGACACTGCGACTGTCATAAATATGAGTCAGTGGCCAATTCTGATCATGTGACCATGGGAATATTGCAAAAGTCGTAAGTGCCGTTGTAACTTTGAATGGTCACTAAATGAACTGTTGTAATTTGAGGACTACCTGTACCTAAGATAGACTTATGACATATGGAACAATCACTCTAAAGTGGGTATAGAAGAGCCCATTTGATCTAATGATTAAAGCATCAACCTAGAAATTGGGAGATTGTGACTTCTAGTCTTGCCTCAGGCACAAAATCAGCTTGAGCTAGTCACTCTTTCTCAGAAGGGAGACAATGGCAAACCAAATGCTCAAAAGTCACAAAATAAATAAAAAGCCCTAGAGGCCAAAAATTTCAGTATATTAAAAATGCTATAGAGTTCATGGAAGGATAGAAAGGAATTAATAAAATCCTCAGAACTGGAACACATAAGTTGTCACTTGTTCTGCACATGGAATTTTTGGTATATGCCTGCACTCTATGTCAGAAGTCCCCAACCTTTTGGGCACCAGGGTCCAGTTCCTTGGAGAGAGGTTTTTCCATGGAGCAGAGGGTGCGTGGTTTTGTGTGCTGCCCGCATCCCATGAATGGGGCTTTGCTTGTTTGTGTGGACTGGTTGCTGGCATGCTGTGGCCCGGTACTGGTCCACGGCCCAGGGGTTGGGGACCCCTGCTTCTTCAAACCACGAGGCTTCTCTTAAAAATCGATCGTTTTTATACTAAGTTGTATATTCAAATTCTCTGCATTTTCGCTTTTTAACAGTTTTTTCCATTTAATTTGCAACTTTCTCTAAATCATGCTGTTAAATATTCTTGGAATGGGCTGCAGGTTTTACTAAAACCCCCTTGGCGTGTCTCAAATTGCCTAACGGTTCGACTGGCAGCTGCTCCTGTTTTGCAAGTGGATGCTGAGTGGGATGAGCTCTCTTTTAATCAACCTTCATGCTGTTCACTTAAACATGAAATCCAAAATGGAAATAAGCACATACGAGTATTGAACAAAGGGAAGAAAACAAAAACTAGTTGTAGAATCATCATTAAAAGTTAATGCAAACTGTAGTTTAATTATTCCTCACACAGCGGCTTGTAATGCCAAGAAATATACCTTTAATGCACAGGCTACATCTTAACACATATACAGTAGAGACACACATAGTAGCAGCTCAGTTACATATATCCAACAACTTTAGGAAAATGGTTGTGTATGGGGAAAAAAAGTTAATTCATGGTCACATTTTTAAACCTTAGAAGGAAACTGCATTGTAAGTGCCTTTAGCACCATTTGCAGATAACCCAAAAGAAACCTCAATAATTACTGAATGCGTAGAAGATCTCCTTGACCAAAAAGATAAGCCTTCATTCATAAAGAGCACCGAAGTAAGAATTATTTGCTGAAGTCACACTGACTAGCAACTGCATGGGTTTCACTTTTCACTAGGGATATTTTACCAGGTAATCTAAAATATGTCAGTTTTGAAAGACAGACATATTTTGGAAGTCTCTCACAGGAACTAGATTGAATTATAACAAGACAGGCCTTTTTTTTGCTAACCTATTGCCATATACAGCATCTTGATGAAGACAAAGAACCATAGCCCAGATGTTCCAGGAGGAAAACTAAATGATGGGTGCCCATCTCTAAAGTGGAAAAAAGAGGTATGTAATGTATCCCTTTGCTACCCAGACTGGGGAAAAGCAATTCATTAGAGGTAATGGTTGAGGGACAGGTAGTGTGGTGACAAGTTCAGGAACCAAGGCTTGGCTGGGAGTTCGATGGCTGGGAGTAGAATGGACTAGACTGATCTTTTGGCAAGTCCATTCAAGTATTTGCAAGCTAATAAGGAGCATGTTCATTGTGGCATATATTTTCTGTATGGTCTAGTTTTCAACATTAGTTTAATATTCTACAGTTTTTGAATTGCTCTTTTCTTTACTATTAGATGGATATCCTTTGGTGAAGTAAAATAGTGAAGTTGACTGTATCCCCAAAGTGCCGCCCCCAATTTTTATATGTGGACATATAACATATTAAAAAGAGGAAGGGCTTTAATTATACAGTCATGGCTACCATCTTTACTCTTTTCAGCCTCTCTGAATTAGTGCTCTTCTCCTCTGTTATTAGATTTCTTCTTGTGCAGTTTTTGCCTTCTATTTACTACTCTTGATTTTGGGGGATTTTTTTGGGTAACAGGAAAAAGAATGATCGTAATTATTTTAGGTCATTCAAAAAGAAAGTGAAGTGCTGACTCTAAAAAGACAGCCAAGGGGCCACATGGAGCTTAGGAAAGTTGTGCAAAAAAACAAAACAACCCCCCCCCAAAACCTAATTTAGTAAATCCTAAATGGAACTGAGGAACTTAATTTATTAGTTGGGTCTGAAGGGTCTACAAGAAATGTACATTTCTCAGAAAAAAATGATGATTCGTTGACTTTGGTGGAGGAATTCTTCAAGCTGTTTAAATGTTAATTAAATGAAAGTATTGTCCCTCTTGATATTGAAAAGGTAAAGGTAAAGGTTTCCCTGTCCAGTCGTGTCTGATTCTAGGGAATGGTGCTCATCTCTGTTTCTTAGCCAAGGAAGCCAGTGTTGTCCAAAGACCCTTCCGTGGTCCATGACTGTATGCTGAGGTGCATGGAATGCTGTCACCTTCCCACCAAAGTGGTACCTATTTATCTACTTGCATTTGCATGCTTTCAAACTGCTACGTTTCAGGAGCTGGGTGAAGTAATGAGAGCTCACCCCATTGCACAGCACTCGGGTCTCAAACCTGGGTTGTTGGTGTCTTTAACTACTGAGCCATCGCAGGCCCTCTTGGTATGAAAGTGGGCGTTAATCCTAAAAGGCCATAGAGATCGAAAGGTAAAAAATGACTTTTCTTTGTTTTAAATGGCATGTTTTGGCACTTGAGGAAAACAACAACAACAAACAATTAACATGGCATAAACATAAGCACAAAAATCTGCTAGAGCAGGGGTGTCAAACTGCTGGCCTGTGCCCACCCCATTGCAGGCAATGGAAAAAAAGTCATGATACATCACGACACATCATGTGACGTTGTGAGTTTGACACCCCTGTGTTAAGAGTGTAAAGATAGTTTGTTTCCTGCAACAGATTAATGGACTGTTTTTGGAATTCAATATACTTCTTTTTCTGTCCTGGTGACAATTCCCTAAGATTCTGAGCAGCAACTTAGCCTGACTGCCTTCAGCAGCAGCTTTCATTAGCTATATACAATCCCCACTTGAAGCATCTTTGAGAGATATGTAGGTACTACATATAGCAGGGATATTGTATCAGCACTCCAATTTCTTTCCTAATGTTACTTGAGAATGCTGTCATTCTTGTCTGTTGTGTCTTTGTAACTAGTGAGAAACAACATCTCAATAAAATACCAGTTTGTACTAATCACCCCCACGAGAGTTTAATTGCTTCTTCTTTTTATCAGTTCTGTAGCTCAGCAGAAGAGAGGGCATTCTGATTT
Source organism: Vipera berus (assembly GCF_964194415.1). Classification (NCBI taxonomy): domain Eukaryota; kingdom Metazoa; phylum Chordata; class Lepidosauria; order Squamata; family Viperidae; genus Vipera; species Vipera berus. Next base: position 158,535,961 of record NC_138204.1, read on the forward strand.
TATTACAGATTGGAATCAAGGTGAGCAGGAACAGTTCCTTGTGACTAAGTTAGGATTTATTTTATGGGCCTTCCCCCCCTGGTTTACCACTTAGGACAATTTGTCCTTTTATTGCTTATCTTCTTTCTATAAATCTTCTCATTATTTTTTATATCTCTTTTGAACATTTGAATGACTGCTTTCCCAAATACTAATCCCAGTTGGATTCTGCTGAAAATGTTAGGACTATCAGATCTAGACTGCAACACCTTGCAAAGGGATTCCAGGGTAGCCAAGATGTATGGAAAACACTTTGTTACTGTCTAGTGATTATCCAGAAAGTTGCAGCCCAAATAGGATAGGCCTGCAACTGATTTCTTTCCAAACAAGTCGACATGTTGTAGTGTTTGTACGTTATGTACAAGTAAGACTAAAGAGCCACAGGCCTTGATACACGACTTGGCTACATCTCCAGTTCTTTATGGTCATCTGGTGAAATTGGTCACACTGAACCCATTTTGGGTCCTTCCAACAGTGCCATATATTAGTACCTAGGAATTGTATTTTCTTTATCGCCTGCTGAAATAGCATCACCCCCTACTCCAAAACAATCCATATGGCTCCCACCCTGATGATGTTCAGAGTCATTGAAAACTTGGCTTTCCTCCCAGGCCTTGAGCTGAGTGATGGCTGAGCCCCTCAAGGGCATTTGTTCTTACATAGAGCCTTCTGGATACTTATGCTCTTTTTTTCCTTTCTTTAATTATACTTATCCTTTTTTTTTATTGTAAGCCTGCCAGATCCTTCTAGAGTTGGGCAGTCTCTAAACTATATCAAATAAATAATAAAGCCAACACTGCATTAAATGGATTATATAACTTAAATGAGTTTTGAGTCTACTCTGTGGGATTGCAGTTAGACAGAGTCTTTACTTCTTCTGCCCTCTGTAATAATGATAATGTTAAATAACTATTTGAATTAACAGTATTAATATTGGTGTTAACACTTTTATGAACATTATAAACATTGTTTAGGAATATATGAAATTAAGTCTCTCTCAGAAATAATTCACGCTGGCATAATGTTTTGACCACGAGTGTAGAGACAATTGGTCAGCCAAAGGTTCATTGAATGAAAATAAGTAAAAACAAAAGAATGTAAGAAGAAAAAGGGAGGTCAATCTATACAATCTATGCAATGTTTCATGGCAATTTTTTTATTTCTTTCCACTACATTGTGGAAGAAGATGTTTTAGTGGCTATATTCTACAATTCTTTAGCCACTTTACTAGAAACTGTTTAATTTCTTCTCTAGTTTATCTTTCAAGATGAGCTTAAAAAAACATTTTGATTTGGATAAGCTTCGAATTATTGAGTTTTTCTAATGCTAGTTTTTTAGGGCAGTGGTCGCCACCTTTGCAGCTTCTTTGGCCCGGCTGGGGCGGGGGGGGGGAAGCTTGTGCAAGCATGCAAACATGCAGCTCAACTTGCACAAGTACCCACCAGACCACTGCTTGTGCAGGTTGAGCTGTGTGCACCCTCCGGCCAGCCACTCGCACAGCCCAGGGGTTGGGGACCCCTGTTCTATGGCACAATTGTGTGGAAAGGCAGAATCTTTCTCTCTCATTCACTGTATCTGAGAAAAGAGAAGGATACTTCCAGAAAAATCAAGCATTAGATCACGGGTGTCAAACTCACCATGTCATGTGACGTGTCATGACGAATCGCGACTCTTTTTGCATTGTCAGCAATGGGGTGGGCGCAGCTTCGGTATGATGAAACCGGCCCATGGGCTGGCAGTTTGACACCCCGCATTAGGTACTTTTGTATCACCTGGATTTGCTCATACAAGGCCAATTCAGAAATAAACCTTCGTTTGGTTATCAATGACAGACGCTCGCAGATACAGAACTTTTATTATACACATTAGAAAACTACAACATTACATTACTTTTTGACATAATCACCATTCAAATTGAGGCACTTGTCATAACATCTCACAAGGGTTGAAATTGCTTAGTAGTAGTTGCTCAGTGGGCTATGGGTGTGTGTGATCAAAAACATCCCAATGGAACTGCTTCAGAATTTCTTGGGTGCATCTAGCAGTGTGCGGGCAAGCATTATCGTGAACCAACACCACACCGGACGTTAGCATGCCCCAAGGCTTGTTATGGATGGCTCGTCAGAATTTTCGTAATGTTTCACAGTAGACTTCTGAATTGATGGTCGAACCATGCTCCACGAACTTCACTAGCAGTAGTCCTTTGGCATCATCACATTTGGCAGGTGTGGTGTTGGTTCACAATAATGCTCTCCCACACACCACTAGACACACCCAAGAACTTTTGAAGCAGTTCCTCTGGGATGTTTTTGATCAGCCCCATCAAAGCCCAGATTTGGTGCTAAGTGACTACCACTAAGGAATTTCAAATTTTGTAAGATGTTATGGCAAGTGCCTCAATTTGAAGGACGATTATGTCGAAAAGTAATGTTGTAGTTTTCTAATGTGTATAATAAAAGTTCTGTATCTGTGAGTGTCTTGTCATTGATAACAAAACAGAGGTTTATTTCCAAATTGCCCTCGTGTTTATCTCATTATTCTTGTAATGAAAAAGCTCATGGCGTCATTTTTATATAAAAGAAGTAGGTAATCTGTATTTTAGCTGACCCATTATGATTAGTAGTCAGAGGTGATGTGAGTTACAATTCAAAATCAGCCCACTTACATCATAGGCTATTAACTATATATATATATTACTGAAATATAATATGCCCATCTGCATCCAGGAATTTAATATCTTTGAACTAGTCCATGTATAATGGGGTTGAACTACTCCATGTATGATCAGAGGATTCTACTAGATTCACAGCTCCTGCTCAAAGATTAGGTGGCAGTCATGGCTAGGACATTCTTTGCTCAACTTTGTGTTGTGAGCCAGTTACACCCTTTCCTGGATATGGAGACTTTCCACTTGGTCATCTCCCATTTGGACTATTGCAATGCACTTTACATGGGGCTATCCTTGAAAAATATATGGAAGCTTCAGCTGGTACAAAGTGAGACCAATCAAGCAATCTTGGGTTCCCAAAGATTGGCACATATAATATCAAGCCCAGCACATGACCTGCATTGTGTGCCAGTCTGCTTCTGGGTCCAATTCAAGGTGTTGGTTATGACTTTTAAAGCCCTACTCTCAACTCAACAACGAACCTGGCTGAAGCCATCTTGCTTGTTCTAGGTTTTTTTTTAATTTTATTATTATTTTAATTCCATTTATATCCCGCCCTTCTCCGAAGACTCAGGGCGGCTTACAAGCTTAGCAGTAGCCTTCATTCTATGTATATGCCTGCTTATTAGGGCTTTCACACACACCCCCCAAGCGGCATTATTACAAAGTCAGCTTATTGCCCCCAACAATCTGGGTCCTCATTGCCACAGGAATGGGAGGGGGGAAGTGGAGGGTTTCCATTTGTCTAAACAATTATTTGTCCTTTGGAAACCAAGATCATTTCAAACAGTCGGATGAGGAGGTTGGGTGTACTATTAGAAAGCCCACCAATATATTCTCCTGGGACACGTAACTGACTGTGTAGTATTGGGGTGGGAAGTTTAACTTTGTAATAGTGTAATTTTAGACTTGGTTTCACTTTTGATCATGCTGATATTTTGTAACCAACATGTTCTTTGAGGAAGCCTGTAGCCTCGGAGTTCTGATTTATCTGGGCTCATCTATCGGAACCATGACACCTCCATGGCATAGGATCAGAACCATCCATTACATCAGCCCATCCCAACTAGTCAGACAGGGAAAATATGTTGTGGGCCCCATCAATTAAAGAAGTATGACTGGAATTCAATTCAATTCAAGACAGAATTAAAATACAGTTATAAAATAACTTAGCTGGTATCTCATAAATGAGATCCAGGATGTATGTTAAATTATAATGCATTAAAATTATATTAAGATTAATATAAGGCATTAAAATTATATTAAGTATGATATATAAAATTACAACAAAGTAAAGTAATTCAGGAAGAAAGCCTTCTCCCCCATTGCCCCCAGAGGTGAGGCAGCAGAGCCCCACTCTCCTGGCCTTTTCTGGAAGGGCATAAAAATATGGCTCTGCTGCTTTGTTTGGTACTCACAGAGGCCCAGGCAGATATTTGTACGACATTTCTCTTTTGTTTTGATTTGGGGGGGAATTGGCACCTTTGAGCCATTTTTAGACTACTGGTGACTGCCTGGAAAAATCCCTGCAGATTTCTTGGCAAAGTGGTTTGCCATTGCCTGCTTCTCAGGGCTGAGAGGGTGACTGGCACAGGGTCACTCAGCTGGCTTTGTGCCAAAGGAGGAACTAGAACTCATGATCTCCTGGTTTCTAACCTGGTACCTCAACCACCACACTAAATTGGCTCTCAGTTCATAATTAACATTGTATTAAAAATATTATTAACCCTTGTGACAGTCTATAGTGTGTTGAAAAAAGTCAGTTAAATTGTAGTTTTGATCTAGATTATTGCCATCAACATGACATTTTGACTTCCCCCCCAGAAAACCCCTACCACAAAGCAAACAGGATTATTGGGTACTCATAACATCACAGTGATGTTATGAAACTAAATAGCCTAAACCTGATGCAGACTTGCTCCCACCCTGCAAATCAATAATGCCCAAACTAAGAAGAGTAGCAGATGTGGCCTTTAACTTCCCCAAAGTATTTAAAGAAATAGAGGCTGGATGTTTTTTTTAGAAATATTTGGCCAGTTTGGGTTCCTGATGGATTCACCACAAATGTGATCCAGAGAAGCCCTGAAGCTGTAGCTTGCTTAGCTTTTGTCTAAATCCAGCTCCAACTTCACTGATACAGATAAATGATATTCTTGGCACAGTCTATAAAAGATTTGCAACTGCTTTCTTTCAGAATGATTTTCATCTTCCTAGTCTAGCCTACAGGTCTGGTATCTCATGGTAATTGCTCATGCAAGTACCAACCAGGTAATCCCATTAAGCTTATGCTCATTCAGCGTGATGCGGTGGATATTTCAGCAAGTCAGAGGTACAGTGAATATTTTTAAATGTAAATATCAGAAAGTTGTGGATTCAGTAGCTTGAGAATCTAGGCAAGGAGAGTAAAAGTAACCAAAGGCTACCTTGTCAAGAAATAGGGATCTGGACTTGTATACCGTATTTCCAGATCCTGTTTTTGCTTCTGAACCATTCCCCGGTTAGTTGCCTTTATTTTCAGCTCTTCATATCGAGATGGAAGAGAGAAGTTAGTTCTTTTTCTTCTAATCTACTACACTTGAAAGAAAGTTATACAGTAGTTCTTTGCAAAGAAACCATCACTCCAAAACGGTCCTTCCTACAGTATGGTGATTACCTGCACTCTTTCACAGACAAATCTCTTCTTTTGCTTCATTTCTGACCCTATTGATGAAGAGTGGGGGGTGGGGGAGAGAGAAATCTTCACGTTGTTACATTTATAGAAGATGGTGGAGCTGCATGTGGTGACAATTGGGGGCGAATTTGGGAGAAAACTCCGCCCAAAGGGCAACCGGCAGACACAAAATGAAAGTGCCTTGAAAAAGGTGGGTTTTTGGTTGCAGAGAATTCAGGCGAATATAAATGAAAGAAAAGGGAGTCCTCTCCAAGCTGGCATGGGTAGCTCTATTCTCGTCTTGCACCTGCTTGAACATCGTTGCGGAGAGCGTGGATCCTACAATCGCTATGACTAAGCGCTTGGTTCCCGTTAATGCATTGGGTATTTCCACCGTAGGCGTGAATATTAATCCCAGCTCCCAAGAAGAACGGTTGACGCTTCTCGCCTTTGTGCTTAGAAACAGCCACAAGCCCTGTGTTTCATCTGAAGCGAAAGCAGATTAGCCGGCTCACTTTCCTTAGAAGAAAAGGATTTGGGCGCCCAGCGGGAGGTAGAAAAGTCTAATCTATTTGCGGCGGCTACCGCAGGTTTTCTGCACGGGTTGCAAGCCTAAGTTTGGCAATGACCGGAAAATTACAAACAAGCGGGTCCAGGACCAGGAATTGCAAGTTAATGGGCTATCTGTCCTAAAATCCACGAATTCCACGTCGTCGGGTTAGCTATCTCAGGCGTTTGACGTGTTTGCAGCGGCTCACAAAGCCCGGGCAAAAAGTGAGATCTATATAAAATGCGTCGTTTGGTGTTTCCCTTATCCCTTTTCCAAGAAATCTGTTTCTCATCTCCGCGGATCGCAGCTGTCGGGCTACAGGTTCGGAGAAGTGGCTTTCGCTGTTTGTGGCTTCCTGTTTCCCAAAGACCCCTCCCTCCTTTTAGAAAACGCTCCTGCAAGGCACTACGTGGGTTCCACCGTGAAACTATTTTGGGACCACGCCGAGAATGATCCTTTGGATGAAGCTTCGCGTATTACTACTGCCAAAGGCGGCTGACTTTTGGCTGACTTGGAAATCTCCGTCGTAACTGGTGGGGGCTAATCAAACGACAGTCTCCGTCCCCTCTTCTTTTTGTCCAGCTCGACTCCGGGCGATGTATTTTCTTCGCAACAAATACGGAAATCGTTTAGGATAGGGGTCTTCAAACTTGGCCCTTTTATGACTTGTGGACTTCAACTCCCAGAATTCCTCAGCCAGCAAAGCTGGCTGAGGAATTCTGGGAGTTGAAGTCCACAAGTCATAAAAGGGCCAAGTTTGAAGACCCCTGGTTTAGGATTTCTTCTCCCAGGACACTTCCTCCCCCCCCCCCCAATTCTCTAGCCGCCTCGAGGTTTTCTGACGACCTCTCATCATTCATTGGGAAGCTCTGCAGATAGATCTGCCCAGTTGCTTCTTAGGGAAGGTTGTAAAAGGTTCGGTCATTTTAACCACTGGGTTTTTCTTTTAACCTTACAGATTTGGCTGTACCGGAGGGGGGGGGCGGTGCGCTACTGGACTTTCTTTTCCTGTTTCGGCTTGTATAGGTTACTCTTCTTCTTCCTTCGCATTACCTTCGCAAGCAGCAGGTGGGGAGGATCGTCAACATCACTCTCAGAAGCTACGAGTAGATCTCCCCTCCCCACCGGCCCTGCCTCATTCGGCGGCTATGTCTCCTCGCTCAGCCACCCCCGCCCAGTTCCCTCCTCTGCCTCTCCCCCCTCCTCCCCACGCGGCTCTTCTATTTGCGTGGATGCCTCTGACTGCGCGCGGGAGAAGAAGCGGCTGCAGGCTGGGAAACCCCCGTGCGTGAAAGCAGCCGCTATTGCGGACTTTGTCCTTGGCGCGCCTGCGGTGGAGACCGAGCGCAGAAGCGGCCAAGTGGAGGGAAAAAAAAAAGAGGAGAGTTGAATCAGTTTCAGGAATCTGCCTCTTGCCGCTGCTGCCGCTGCTTCGCTCAGGATCGCCATCCCGGCTCCGCCTCTCTTCTCCTCTGCCATCTCTCTCTCTCTCTCCCTTCGCAGCCCAGTCTCGGATCGTCCCTTGAGGGTGGAAGAAAAAAAGGGATCTTACGTCGAGAAGAGGAGCCGGGAGGACGAAGCTCTCCATTCCCCTTGCTACCTCCGGACCGAGGGAGAGAGATTATTCGCGGCCACCGGCGTGACACTAAACTTTTATTGCAGTGTCGCCAGCCCGACCCACTCTTGCTCTTGGACCCAGAAAGACTGCAGCGGGCAGAGCGAAGACACTGAAGGGCGCTTGGAAGGCGGCGACGGCGGCGACGGCGGCGACGATGACACCTCCAAGACTGCGCGGCCCTGCGGGATCCTCGCTCCCGATCGCTGCTTGAGACATTCTCCGGGTTCTGGGTTCAAATGTGATTTGTTTCTCTTGTCTGTCTCTCTCTCTCCTTTCCTGGTCCTACTACCCCGGCCGGAGGAGGAGCACTTTTACTTCGGCTGGATGCACTGCCACGAGACGGGCGACGTGAGCTTGTCTGACTTTAAGGGGCTTCATCTTTAATAATAAGGATTGCGCGGCGCCCCCCCCACCCCCCCCAAGATGACTAAATCCCCTATTGGGTGAGCCCATTTTGCTCTCTCCTCTTCCCTTGCTCTCTCTCTCTCTCTCTCTCCCTCCCCGCCTCCTCGGAGAAGCCCTTCTTCCCACTTTGGGGCCTCTCCCACCTCTTCCCACTCGGGAACTGATGACAGGCCCACCCGGCTTCTTCCCTTCGGAGCGCCGCAATAACTCTAAAGGCCGGACGAGCTCGGCCTCCAAATTCTCTCCCGAAATCCTGGTTGCTGGGTGAAACTGGCGAGTAAAGCGGGAGGAGAGAAGCCCGCCTCCCTTCTGCACCGGAGCTTGGGAGCTCCCTGTTGGCGGTCGTCGGCCGTCGCCCGTCGCCCGGAGTCGAGCTTTTGCGTCTCTTCCTCCTTCGCCCTTCTCGGCCGGTTATGCAGACTCCCAGCGGCTGCGGCGGCCGCTACTAGCACCCGAGGCTGGCTGCTCTGGAGCCGAGCGGTGGAAATGGTCGCTCCTTGCCAAACGGCGGGGCGAGTGCAGAGGGGGGCGTCGAGCTTCTGGGTTGAGCGTGTGCCGTGCGCTTGGGCTCCCGGCTGCTCGGCTCTCCACCGTGGAAGCCCACCCGTCTCTAGATGGAATTAGTGGAGAGCGAAGCCCCTTGTGTAAGGAACAGACATGATCCATGGACGCAGCTTGTTTCACAGTGAGTACCGCTCCCCCGCTCCCGGGGTTGGACCAAGACCGCGCGCGATCTGACGGCGCTCTAGTCGGCCAACCCCTCTTCACCCACCCACCCACCCCTCCCCGCCGGCGAAAGGTGGTTGCAAACTAGGAGAAAGATCAGTTGCGGAAAAGCTTAATGGCGTAGGTGTAAATCTTCCCCCTGCTACCGCTTCAGACACTTCTCCTTCCCCCCCTCCCCCCCACACACACACTCATCGTCCCCACGGAATCGCGAATCGAGGGGGTGGACGCTCTGAAACCTTGAACTAACCGTGAGGGGGGACTCCTGGCTCTAGAGCCGGGTTGCGATCTACAAGAATCCAGTCGGAGGCAAATCTGCCCCAAACCCATTTGTGGAAGGAGGAAGGGGGCGGATAGGGCTGGGAGACGTTGCCCACTAAAACTCTCTTGGCTTTTTTTTCCTTTTCTTTAACCCCCCTTGTGCAGTTAAGCTAACGGAGGTTTTAAACCGCGCAAAAGTCGGTGCATTCTGGAATTTGGCCAATTTCGAGAAGGAGTAGGGGGGCTGATTCAGCCTATTTCCTTGCCCTCGTTGGGAATACCTTTCTCTGAAATTCACTGGAACTTACTTCTGTGTAACCAGGATGAAAAGCAGAATGGCTCTGGTCATTCCCCTCATTTTCAGTTCTGTATGTTAATTGACTCCCAGGTAGGCGAGGGTGAGATTTTAACCAAATGTGTGGCAAATATCCATCCCTGGAGCCTGCTGTCTAAATCTAAACTCATTAATTACTGACATTATTCAGGATTTTTAAAAAGGTGCTGGATTTGAGTAGTTCTTTCTCCTTCAGGAAGCTCTGTTATTACATTTAATTAAATGGAACGTGATTACTCTCAATTCTAAAGTTTACAGTTTTCCTTACATTTCTTTCAGTATTTAAAATCCTCAAGTCGTATGGTATAATCCTTAACTAATCTAGATGCTTTCACATACTAGTGGAACTGGGAGAAATTTTTCATTTAATGGTACTTTTATGTCCATTTCCATAACAATTTAATGAACAAATTCAGAAATAACGTCTATAACCCAGATTAAATAATGAATTTAAATATATTCAATAGGCATCTCAGCAAAGTACAAAACTGTCTCTAATACTTGATTTATTTTTTTTACTAAAAAGATTTTTTTGAAGTGTCAATGATAGACCCCATGATAAATTTAAATTTGTTTTCAACTTATTTTTTCTGTTCTCACTGAATACAGTACAGACAGCATTATTAGTATCTTGGAGGATATGAATCAAAAAGCTTAAAGGGAATGGGATGTTGAAATGGACACAGTACTATTCTTTAAAAGAAAACTCTGCTTTCTCTCGAAGCATCATAGTGAATGGATTTTTTGAGTCAGGATGGTAGGCAAGATGTTAATTTTCTCCTTTTCTGTAGAATTTTATTTGATGGAGCCCATAGAAAATAATCAGATGAAAGGAAAAGGGATTTAGCATTAAATAATTTCTAGTCAAGTGAAAATTAAGTTAAAAAGTTATCTGTAGTTAGAACCATTTGGTTAATGTTTAAGTGCTCAGTAGCTAATAGGATTCATAATTTCTCCAATAATGTGCAAATGGATTCATATATTAAACAATATTAAGCCCATTTGATTAAAATTAAATACTTCTACCATTAAATTTAATGGGGTGTGTCCATATCTTTTAATTTACATCATATCAATAGTCATCCAAAATGTATTGGTTATTACTATACCTATTTTTTTCAGAAGTAGATGAAGCTTAGGGATATCTTCCTGGCTTTGAATTATTGTAGTTACATCGATAATTCTAATTCACAAATTTGGGGTTAAATTCTGTTAACACTTTGGAACAAACATGGTAGAACATTCTGCAAAGTTAACCTGCAAAGAATAGCTTAGTATGATTACAGATATACAGTACATGATTCAATAGCAAACTACTCACCAGTTTCTCTTATAAACTTCTAAACAAATCTTATGTCATGCATATACACTGAATCAACTTTCATTACACAAACAAAAACCTTCATTTAAATATCTGTTAATGCAGCAAACAGGGATTCTCTGGATGTTTTGAGCTACAAATCCATGATGCTTATTGCTAATGAGATTTCAAATCATTAAGGATGTAACAGGTTGACTCCATGGCCTACAATTTGATTCATATCAGTGAATGGAGTTAGGCATGAATGACCACAGGTTTCCTACTTTAGTAAAGAGAGATACATATTTTAATATTGTTTATGATTCCCCCCCCAAGGTAGCTTGAGTGTCAACAAGGATGTTTCCAGACAAGGTGCTGGATTATATTTATAGAATTTTGTTTATGACTTTCTTTTCTTTCTCACCTCATCTTCTCTCCTTTTTCTTGCCACAAATCATTCATTAAGGAGAGAGAAGCAGAAGGGAGTAGGAAAGCTCAATGGCTTTTGATTGGTACTACAGAAAGTTCTCTGAAGTTCCCCAATTCATAGTATAAATGTCAAAATCTGTGTTTGAAAGAACAACATGTTTTTTTTTCTTTCTGGTTTTGGAATTGTTGAAATACATGCTCAGTTTGCCTATTTAAAAATAAAATTTAAATGCTTAGTATATTCCATGGTGGCAGCTATTGTTCAGGAACAAGAAAATAAAATGACAACAGTAGAGTTGAAGTATATTCCCTGCCCCTGGCCTCTGTCTAAATACACAATTTTTCTCCTTCCTCTGCTTCTTAAATGTACTGATACAATTTCAAAACCCGGAAATTTCTTTAAAGTGTTTTGGAAATCCAAGATGAATAATGCATTTAGCTAATAGCAGAGTTTTTCCTTACAGTATTTCTTATTAACTATATTTTGACACCTTTTTGTTCAATCAATTTATTATATATACAGTGGTGTTTTTTTCAGAATATATTACTGACTTCCAAAACAAAACTTTTCTTTCAAAGGAAAGTGGATTATGTTGGTATTATGAAATGTAAAATAAACAATATTTAACTCAGAATATCATTTTCTCTCAACTAAAGTTCTTTGACAACCAACAGAGCTATGTTCACTGACTTGGGCACACATGGGAAATTCCACAATATGAGGCTAAAAGCTCAAGGAATAGTTAGAGGTTGGGTGGGCTTCAGAGTACAAAACTCACAAGGTCAGGGTTCAAGGCCTACAAGTGACCACTATGGGGAAACAGTTTTTAGAACTCTGGTATTCCCATCCAAGATTAGTCACAATACTGATTAGTTCTCTAGCTTATTCGTACATTGTCTCAATCCTAGAATACTTTTGTTCCCAAAGCCACATTTGGCAATAGGCTGGAAGCGATACCTGTGTACAAGTATTTCTTATCTGCATAAGTTTATTATCTTTTTATAATCCCTACAATAGGGATTATGAAACGGAATTAAAATCACAAGAACTGTGCATGACAGAATGCTTTGATTCCAGCATTTTAAGAGGAGGATAATAAATATAATATCAAAAGATAGTAAGTAATAGCAGAGGTTATTGAGGACCATATGTGGACCTGAATTAACTATGCATAAACTAAGTCTGTTTTAAAGTAGAAAACTATTCCATCGGTTATGGTAACTATGGGAAGACAAGAAAATTTGAAGCTTTAGATTGTAAAATAGCAAGAAAGAAGTTGCTAGAATTCTAAAAGTATCCACAATGGCTTGAGGGAATATGTCAAGAGAAGATAGTTGAGGTACAATAAGGCCTCAGGACTTCTTCAGAACCAAAACAACATAACTTTGAAACAGAGTTGGAAGGGATTTTGGAGGTGTTCTAGTCCAACCCCCTGCCCAAAGAAGAGACTATACCAGGGGTAGGCAACCTTGGCTCTTTTATGACTCATGGACTGGCTCAGGAATGCTGGGAGTTGAAGTCCACGAGTCATAAAAGAGCCAAGGTTGCCTAGCCCCAGACTATACCATTCCAGATAAATGGCGGTTCATCTCTTCTTAAACACTTCCAGTGATGAAGCCCTCACAACTTCTGAAGACAAACCATTCCACTGGTTAACTGTTCTTACTGACAGGAAATTTCTCCTTAGTTCTAGCTTGCTTCTCTCCTTGTCAATTTTCCATCTAGTACTTGTCCTGTCTTCAGGTGCTTTGTGGAGAATAGGTTGACCCCTTCTTCTCAGTGATTTATATATCTTCTAATATAACAAATGGAGTAATTTGTAAGTTTTATGGTACCATCAAGTTACAACTAAGCCATATTTATAACTACTACTTGTAGAAAATTAATCAGTATAAAAAGTTTCCAATGACTAATATTTGTAAATGGCAGTGAAATTAGTGGAGTACCTACTATGGCCATACAAGATATAAAAAAAATAGAAAGCCTTGGTGGAGCAGTGGGCTAATGCCTCCTTAAGTAACACCAGCTGCCTGCAATTAGTGCAGGTTCGCATCCCACCAGGCTCAAGGTTGACTCAGCCTTCCATCCTTCTGAGGTAGGTAAAATGAGGACCCAGATTGTTGGGGGCAATTAAGCTGACTTTGTAATAATGCCGCTTGGGGTGTGTGTGAAAGCCCTAATAAGCAGGCATATACATAGAATGAAGGCTACTGCTAAGCTTGTAAGCCGCCCTGAGTCTTCGGAGAAGGGCGGGATATAAATGGAATTTTTAAAAAATACATTGCTTATCCTTATTTTTCTTAGCAGTTCCTAGGACTTTTAAATAATGGTTGCTGATCTGTTGCAATCTGTTGAGAGGAAGGTATAGGGAAAAATGGTAATGGGATTCTAAGATTGTAACTGAAAAAAATTAATAAACGATGCACTTAAGTTCCCAGTAGTTATGGGCAGCTAATTCTATGAATCCACTAGTGGATATAAAGGGGAAGAAGTTCTGAACATTTTCTCTAGGATTTCCTTATGCTTTTAAGTAGCTTACATGCGTCAAGAACGTGTAAACATAATATGATCCTAAGATGTACAGAACATAAGATAAGTTTTGAACTTTAGCAGCATATACCATATTTTGTATTTGTACACATATTTCTTGATTGGCACAGCTCATAAATGAGGAAATGCAAAATTATGCTCAGTGAAGGCACATCTGAGATGTAACATGTCAGTGGACTCGATGTTAGAAAAGTAGGTTCATTATTATTATTTACTTAATATTCTAAATACCCAGCTTGATTCCACTGTAAGTATATGACATAATGTTTTTGATGCCTGAAAAACATGGAATGCAAACAGCACAGAAACTTTTAAGACAGGCATTTATTAATTGTATTCAAAAGCCTGCTAGCTGGATGAAACAGAATTCAAGTGGCTGTTTTTTAAATCCATTAATTGGATGACCTTGAAGAAATACCAAAATGTAAACCAGAGAAAGAGTTAATCCATTCACAGGATAATTACAAATTTTGATTGTAGGAAATTATAGAATAAATACTTTGTATGAATGACCAGATATGTGGAATTGTCTAACAGACTGTGTCACACTGGATCTTCAAGAGAGCTGGCTGTTTGGATTGTGCCAAGTAGTGGATTTTGAAGGGCTTGAGGTGTCTTCCCAGATATTCATAAATGTTTTGTCATTAAATAGTGGGCAAACTAGCTAAAAATAGTTGTGTGTTTTTAAACAGTATTAAAGAAGATAACACTGGAGAGTGATTTACTGAAATCTGTATTAAGATTTTAAATCAATTGTTAACGTTCTAGTTTGGAAAGCTCAGTGTTAGGACTCCAGTTATTATTAGATTGAAAGTCCCAGTCATAGTTATTCGCAGTAGAAGTAATTATGGATTGTATCTAGTGGAAAGCTGCATTCTGTACCAGCTGAATTTTCCATCATTTGTCTAATAGGACAGTCTAATATAAAGCAAATGTTGAATAAAATGGAAGAGACGATTAGTCCTGTACTGAAGTGGGACAATCTTCTTTCTCAGCCTTTCTAGAGTGGAACTACTTTTAAGTAAAATGGTGTCTTCCTACTGCTAACCATTGCTAATAGCCTAGAAGGCTACCATGGATGGCCACTCAGATTTTCAGCAGGACAGATATTGTGTTATTGGATGGGAACATCATCCAAGATTTACCATAGTGAGTCATGTCCACAACAGCCTGGATTTAGACTTCATGGGGTCCAGACAACCCATTTCTTCCAGAGTTTTCTGTAACTGTTGCTTTACCAACTTCTTACAAACTTCTCCCAAAGGGAGATTTGAGAAGGGATGGTAGTGGTTCTAATTTACTGAGTCCAGGACAAGCTTCTTGGGAAGTAAACTATTGCCTTTTTTTCAAAGCAGCTGTTATCTCCCATCCCTGTAGTGAAGTGTTGATTATTTCCTAGATCCAGGTCTATCTGTGTAAACATAACTGAAATAGTTAATACCAAAAGCTCATACAGCATCATCCGGTTTTGTTTTGTTTTGTTTTTTTCAAATCTGCAATATTGTTTTATGCAGAAGTAAGTTCCATTGATTTTCCTGAGACTTATGCTATGAAAGTAGCATAGGATTGCAGCTCTGGCTGTATGCGCTATTTAAATGTTCTCACCTCAGTGTTTCTCTTATTGAATTCTGAGCAGTCATAAATCAAAATGTCTCACACTTAAAAGATAAGTTTATTTATTCCTGTTGCTATGTACAGTAGCTTTTACTATGATTATGTAGCCACTCTGTTTAGGATTACTATGTTCTTATAAAAATAGGTTGCAGCCACAGAACAAATACAGTTTGTTCTTTCTTTAGCGTTTCCTACTTTGGATTAAGATTAAGGATAGGGTTGTCCTAACTAATTTGTCATTTCAACTAATGTGTTTTTATTTTCCAGTTGTAGCAAGTTTTATCATCCTACACTGGGCTGGGGCAACAAAAAAAGGAGCAGGTATGTTTTTAGAAGAAAATATTCCTGTGAGCTGATTTTGTTTACAAATGATTAAAACTTAAAACGATTTACGTTTTTCTCAAACAATTTAGTAATGGGGGGATTGTAGTGCTTAAGTGTGCTGAACAGGTTTAAAGCAGGCTATGACAATTAACATTGAAAACCCATATCTTATTTCCAACTATAGACCAGCACTGAAATATGTTAATCAAAAATTAATGAATAAATTTTCTGAATTCCCATGCAGCTGCAGGTCTAGCATGTTTCTGTTTGAATCAGGAGGCCAAAACAGGTAAAATAAAATCCTAAAAAATTGGATAAAATAAGAGTATCATTTCAATCACATCCTGGCCAACAGTTATATTAAGTTGGTAAACTTAGAAACGTATGGTTACATTTATAGAATCAATGAATTTCAAGCTCAGAAGAAATAAAGTGATCTAGTACAAAGAGAAGAGAATATTTGTAGCTTATGATTGAACTCTGGAGTCCTTGGTACTGTCTGAGCTTGGTTATTTGCTTGCAGACATTTCTGTAAAAAGATGGATTGGTGACATTGCAAACATTTATGCTTCTTGGCTTGGAAATATGAATGAAAAGGTGCTGCTGCTACTTTCAAATGCAAAACAAGCATTACATCTCCAACGGTTACTTTCTGGCAGAAAATACAAATGGAATTCATAACTCACAGATAACTTTTTTTTAAAAAAATGATATTAGTAGTTGACTGGAATATAAAGTAATAGTAACAAGAATTTTCTGGTCTGATTCACAAATTTCACTGAGCCAAATCTTGTTCCACCAAAGTTTATGGAGGAAACGATTGGTTTAGAATATATGCTCAACTATAAAGCATACTTTGCAAAGTCTGGGTTTACAATGCACAATTAAAACGTACCATATTCTGGATTAATGTGAGAAGTGAACTCAGCCAACTTTAAATATTGATTACTGTATAACAAATATCCCATATCAGTTCATCTAAACAGTAGATTCCTAAAGATAGATATAGGATTGCTGAAAAATAATTCTGACATATACAAACATATACAAATATGAAGCTTTCTTAACAAGTAATAGAAAAAATAATTTTCATGTTTGATACTATTTTAGAATATTTGGAATCCTAAATATTTAATGTAATTCTGATTAAATATAACTCATAGATCTATTAAATATAGCTAGTCAAATTTCTACCTCAGCCCAAGAAAAAAAGAAAGGTAAATACTTAAATACTTAAAAGGTAAATAGCTAGAGAATAGATAGTCCTCAGAATGCAACAGCAGTTAGAACTAGGACTGCTGTTGCTAACTGATCCATTAGTTGCTAACTGATCCATTAGTAAAGTGTGAATCACATGACTTCAGGCCCAGCATTCTGTTGCCATCATTAAGCAAGGACTTCATGGCTTATTAAGGCCCACATGTGGACACAATTTTTGATTTCCTGCCAGCTTCTGTATGGCCTTGCTTGTGGGAAGCTGGCAGGTAATGTCAGAAACTGAGACATAACCACAAGCTAGGTGCAGAAGGCTCAGATCACAATTTACATGATTTGGGGATGTTGCGACAGTCAATGCGGTCACAAGTTTGAATGGTGGCTGAATAGGTTGTAACTAAAGGACCACCCGTATAAAACTTGAAAGTAAGTAAACTCATCATCTTTTCCTGTCTACAGATATGGGCTAGAACAAGGAGGGATGAATTACCTTCATTACTTGTTGCCTGAGCATATTTTGAGTAGTTACTTTTCCTATGCGTATTTATCTAGTACTACTGCCACACGTAACAGAGTTAACTAGATTACTAGTCAGAATATTGTTCGGTATGTTATAAAATGTTTTACTGTATTTAAGATATATCCACAGCTTTCCCATGATTAACTGTAATTAACCTGGAAGGAGTTTTTTGACAACCCATGTTTCCTGTAGGATTTCTAGGAATTGAATTTTTTTACATGCGGTGGAGTTTTCCAGCATATGGGCATCAGATATACAGACCTACCCATTTCCTGGATCTTCTCTTTTTGAAGACATGGATAATTTCTTTTTTCTTTCTTGTTGTCTGGCATTTCATGTTTTGCAGGTTTTCATAAATACAAAATGCAATCTGAGAATCTATGAGCAGTTTCCTTTATTTATTTATTTATTTATTTATTTATTTATTTTAATTCCATTTATATCCCGCCCTTCTCCGAAGACTCAGGGCGGCTTACAAGCTTAGCAGTAGCCTTCATTCTATGTATATGCCTGCTTATTAGGGCTTTCACACACACCCCAAGCGGCATTATTACAAAGTCAGCTTATTGCCCCCAACAATCTGGGTCCTCATTTTACCTACCTCAGAAGGATGGAAGGCTGAGTCAACCTTGAGCCTGGTGGGATGCGAACCTGCACTAATTGCAGGCAGCTGGTGTTACTTAAGGAGGCATTAGCCCACTGCTCCACCAAGGCTCTGTGCCTTGGATGTCATTCATTTGGAACAAAAGGAATAAATTTACTCAAAAGATCTTAGATACTCCCTAAGATTTTCTCTGTCAATCACCTCATGCTTGCTTAATGGAAACAGATCCTTTTCTGAGAGAAAAAAATACATTACCTCTGAACAGTTTGTCAATTTCTCAAACAATCAGTTTTCTGCTCCTTTTGAAATTGCATATATGTAAAGACAACTTTTTCTGACCATCACTTTTAATCTTTGCAATTCTGGGTTTCTTGTCTCTGCCTTTCTCTCATAATTACTCTTTTATTCCCCTTCTATGTGTGTCCTTTCAAAAAAAAATTTGCTTATAAGCTTTTTGTACAGCTGCATGGGCTTCCTTTATTTCCCCCTTTCCTCTCTAATTGGAATTTTTTATGATTGCATATTTAATATTTCCTTTTTTAGAAACTTCCATTAATATCATACTTTTATTTTATTAATTTTTCATGCAAGAACAGTCTATTATCATTTTTTCTGAATTTATTCAAATCACCTTTCCCTGCAGCCCAAGTAATGTGTTTTTTACTTGACTTTATATTTAAGTCAAAAGCTCCACCATCATATGGTTTCCTCCCCCAATAAATCCTTTCATATTACTAACTTTTTTTCCTATTGGTTAAATCACATTACATCAAATCAAAGAAATCCAATTGCTTTCTTCTTTTTATATCCTGTAACCAAAACCAAACAGGATTTTCCTGGAAATCCATCTGTAGCAATTGCATCTAACCAGATAACATTGTGATTAAATTCTCTCATTTGATTTTGGAAAATGTCATCCATAGCTTTTCCTGATTGGATGGTTGGTAATCAGATCAGATCCTTTCAGCAGTGTTGCCATGCTATTTGGGGCAATTTTATATAGGTAGAGATATTTTTTTAATTATAATGCAATTCCTTCTTTAACATGCAATGGTTCCAGTTTCTGGAGTATGATGAACCCTTGCTACTTTGTTATATGTGAGAGTATTAGTAACCGCTGCTTCAAATTGATTTTTTCCCCCAAGAAATACCATAACTTTGCACCTGTTATACATGCACACTACTGTTTTCAGGCAAAAAAGGCTATAACTATATAGCATCCTATCCTTTATTCTTGAAGATTCTATCATTGTTATTATTGTTTTAAAATTCTGTTTGGTATCTTGTATTTCTTTATAGCTGATAGAAGAAAATATTTGTTAAGTTGTGGGGTCCTTGGTGCTCTCTGAGGTTGGTGGTTTTCTTGAGACGTTTCATTACCAAACTAGGTCATATCATTAGTGGTAGGCACTGTGCTAGCACTGATGATATTACCTAGTTTTGTAATGAAACTTCTGCAAGAAAACAACCAAGCTCAGAGAGCACCAAATACCTCAAATTCCTTTGAAACGCCCTTTCTGGTAGTCAGTATAATTTTGACTGTCCCATCAGGCTCTACTGTCAAACTCTTGTTTAATGTCTCAAAGCATTTCCAAAAGTTTAGGTTTGGAATTTCCTCTCTCTTGTGTAACTATGGAAACAGAAGATTTCATCTTTGGGGTTGGTTTAATATACTCAGACCCTGGCCCTATGCTATAAGTAGGAAGTCATAGCAGGCTACAGGTGAAAGCAAGTGATTGCACATTATGTATTTAAGCCAAAGCATGATCTCGTCTTCCCCTTTCCCCCTTCTTTTCCAGAAAAGCAAAGCAGTTCAGAAGGGCAGAAGGCAGTTCAGTGTGGAGTGTGGACAAAATACACAGAAGGAGGTATTTTCACTTCCCCGAATTATCCCAACAAATATCCTCCTGACAGAGAATGTGTCTATATTATAGAAGGTAATCTAATACATTCCTTTCTCTCCTCCTTTCCCCCCCATTTTTGTACCTTTGGCAATGATTATTAAACTTAACCATTTCAAAAACGAGCTTTACCTAGTAAAAATGTATAAACATTCATTTTTGGAGAGGGACATCACTATGTTCTATGACTGTTTCTGTCTTGATTTTCCAGTGCACTATTAGCACCCTCATATTTGAACAAAGAGCCAGTTTGATACAGTGGCTTAGGTGCTGCACTTTAGACCTGGGGGGCATGTATGTCTGTGAATTCTAGTCCTCCCTTAGACATGAAAACCAGTTGGGTGACTGAGCCAATCATTGTTTTTCAGTGCTGCTCACCTCACGGGGTTGTGGTGGGGAAAATTGGGGACATGGACATTAAGCAATTCCAATAGAGGACAGTACAGTATATATTGCTCAGTGGAGTTCTTGACGCTTCCTGGGGTTCATTGTTTGCTTGCAGACATGACCAGCTTACTTGTACTGGTGATGTTGACTTGTTGGGTCATGAAATATCTGTAAGCAAACAACCAAACTCAGCACCAAGAACTCTTATTAGGTATACCAATTTGATCAACATTAAAGGCTGGATAAACATCTAATAAATAAATCGTATCATAAGGAAAGAGCTACATAAGAAAGCTTTTGGATCTTTTTTCAGTTTATCTTCCTCTGCTAAAAGCACTAGGGACTTCAGGTCAGAAAAACTATTGATACAATCATAGATCTTGAAGTGCTGTACTATGGCAGGTTAGCATCTTCTATTCAGGGGAATTGCCTACTTTTGCATGCACATGTTGGCTTTGATTTCCCAGTCGTTTGTGCCATATCAAAGGCAAAGTCTCTGTAATACCCTCCATTTAGTCTTAGAAAATAAGATTTTATTTTGAGAGTTACTTTTCACAAGATTAGGCTACCACCCAGTATATTTCTTTACTCTTCTCCTTGCTGCTGGGGGTGAAATTATAAGACTTATTTGCTAATACCTGAGTTGTGAAGAAAATGGAAGTGAAGAAAGAAAACTTTGTATTTATAGAAAATGCATACGTTTCTGAAAGAGTCCGCAGAAGCTTGCAAGCTGATAATTAAGTAGAAAGCATTCTCTTCCATTTTTAGACTCAGTAATTTGACAATAAGATTAATGCTATTGCACATCACTCTAATTTTTGCAGTCTTTTTTGAGTTATAAGAAATGGGATGTTTCATAATATGGTTAGACTTTTGGCAATATTTCAGAATTGTTGGCTGCAAATCCAGGTCAGTCACAAAGTGTATCAACAGGAAGTTGCAACCAAATCATTCTTTGTAAGAAATGGGGTTGTATGATGTTCACATTAGACAGTTCCAGGGTTACTAAAACATTTAAACTATTTTTTAAAATGTGATATGTAGCATTATTTTTCCTTACATGGACTGCTTTAAACTCCGTATACTGATATCATTACAAAATAGAGGCCCCTAATAGATTGGAAGCTACATATAATTATCAGAGAATCATGTTTTTATAGTACTTATTCTTTTACATTTGTTGACATCATGATGGAGGTTTGTTAATCTAAATGCATATACAGTATATAAAATTATCTGCTTAAATGATAATACTCCTTCATTCCTCTCCCATATAAAGGAGAAACCTTTTTGAAACAAAGAATATTTTGGCTCCTGTTGTTCAATTACATTTTTTTAAAAAAAATAATATATTTGAAAATTATTATAGGTAGTCCTTGAGCCCAAAATTTGAGCCCAACATTTCTGTTGCTAACAAGACAGTTGTTAAGTAAGTTGTGCCCCATTTTATGCCCTTTTTGCCATAGTTATGTGAGTTACTGCAGTTGTTAAGCAAATCTGGCTTTCCCCATTGAATTTGCTTGTTGGAAACCAACTGGGAAGGTTAGAAATGGTGATCACATGACCACAGGGCAGTGCAGCTATCATAAATACATGCCAGTTGCCAAGCACCCAAAGTTTGAACATGTGATTGTAGGGATGCTGGAAGTGTCATAAATGTGAAAAACGGTCATAAGTCACTTTTTGTGTTACATGTTACAGTGCCATGGTCACTAAATGGTCACTAAATATTGGTTGTAAGTCAAGGACTACCTGTAGGGCATAGTCAGTTACATTATCCATATAGTAACATTGGAAGGTATAGTTATTTTTATTTTTTATTGGCAGAGCTTCTGAATTTCTTTAGGTAGTAGATATCTTGACTATTTGAGAAAGATATGAACTTGTTCCAAAGTATATTGGACAAATCCTCTCCACTGTGGTTGTAATTCATAAATTACATTTTTCACAAAGTGTTAGGATCCACCTTTTTATAGCACTGGATTCTCTCCTTTATTTCTGTAGTTGGGCTTGAACAACTTGAGCCAAAGAATTTCAGCCCTTTATAGCAAATATATTGATCCTCTGCTTTGAAGCTGTGAGTTCTAGTTCCACCTTAGCTAGAAAGCTGGCTGGGTGACTTTGGGGTAGTTACTCACTCTCAATCCAAACTTGCTGATTTATTGTGGGGAAAGTAGGATGAGAAAGGAGTGTTAAGTATGTTTGCCAGCTTGAGTTACTTATAAAATAATAAATGTAGAATTAAAAAAGTAATAATAATTTAAAAAGTCATAGCTGAAATATTGGTGGTGATTTATTGTTTTGTTCTCAGTCATATCTATTTAAAGACAACAGTATGTTATAATAACTTCATACATTCTAAAAAAGTTCTCCTTTTCTTATATAATTTGAAATCATCTGTAATATGAAGAAATAACTTGATCTAGGATGCTTTTTTATATGCTGGGAACAAAGAAAATATGGCTCCTGAAAGAGTGAAAAAAAAAATCTTTTCCTCAATTTAGCTCCTAATTTTATTTCATATACTTTAACCTTTCATTGTTATCCACTTCAAAGTTGAGTAGCAGTCTGTATAATTTTTCTGTAATACCCACATGTAATGCTAAATAAGAATTTAATATTTGCTTAGAATACATTAAAAAGTCAAAGAGCTTGGGTTCTAACTTCAGACTGTTGCAAAAAAAAAGAATTTAATTCTGTCCATTGTAGCTAATCTAAATTGTATCAAAATGGATTTTTATTGCTGTTTTGGATTTTAAAATTGATTTGGCAATGAAGTATTTTAAATTCCAAATTCCTTTTATGAGGGTGCTCGCTGCTAACTAATGGGAGTTATCAAGGATTATTCCAGTCCATTTGTGTGATACTGGCCCCCAGTTACACAGAAAAGATGTTTAGATCAATCTTTCATTTCCAGACATTCTGTTAAAATGAAATAGATTTTTTTTTGCTTAGCTTCAGCTGTCAGCTACATGAAATTACAGGCTGGTAAGAATTAAAGCCTTAATTGTATGGGCCTCTTTCATTGCCTCTATTCCTCTGCTTCTTGTTAGAACCCCAGGTCTTTTTAAGCAGATGTAAAACCTCAAGGCAACACTTCTATAAGATAATTAGATGAAAAAGATGACAAGACATGCCGACATTAAGTAATCTTTTCCATGTTATTAGGACTCTTTGAAGAAAGGTAATTAGAACCTAAATTAAAAAGATTGCTAAGAGTTCAAGTAGTAAAAGCTCATTGCAGAACAGCTGTGACCCACGACCACTGTAGTTTGCAACATTTTTTTCTATATTTGCTTTTACTATTGCTAGAGAGATAAAGAAAGAAGAAACTATCCCATATTTTTTCTGAGATGACACTTGGAATATGTCCAGTGGAATGGATGAATAAATATGAATAGATAAGCGTTTGTGTAGGTGTGTGTTTGTATATACTGGCCCATATTAAAATAAACATCCTTTTTATGACTTTTTTTAAAAAAAATCCAGATTTGTGTGATAAAAGGAAAGCTTTCTAGAACAAATCTAATATTATCCCTTGCTTTTAATTTGGTGTGCGAACCTATTCCTTGACCAAGAGCTTGGAAGGTTCTTAGTGTTTCACAGTAATTCAATCTGTTTTGTTTATCCAGAAGTCCAGTTTATTAATTGAACATATTCTACACATGAAAGTTGAAATACTTTGATAGTTAACATTTCTAGAATGTAGCTCTGTGCTTGCCTGTTCAATGAACACTAGCATGTGCAGTCTTTCTGCTTGCTTAGCTGTCAAAGATACAATCCTGGACATTAAAATTAAAAATTAAAATTTTAATTTGAAGTATTAAATGCAAACTTTGTTTCCATTGGCTGAAGTTGTTGCTGAACAAATCAGAACACTTAAGTGGGTCTGAAACTAGTATGAAGCTTCCACATTCTGCTGTGATTCCCAATAACATGTACTGTACCTTGCTGTTCTAGAGGTTCCCTAATTCTCAAGAACAAATGGGTCACAAAGGGAAGCAGGAGTATGAGGAGAACAAAGAGCATTTCCATATATGGACGTCTCCCATTGTATGAACATTCTTCCATTGTTAGCAAGGACATTTGCGTGATTCATTAGTGACTCAAAATGTCAGTGCCTTTGCTTTGTTTTTCATTACCTAATAGATTGCAAAAGCCAGATCATAAAGAATGTAATCTGGTTTTGGCTTCTGCATTTGACAAATGACAGATGTAACCTGTATGTGGGAATAGGATGCAGCCAGTTCAAAAATAGATGTTGCTTTTTTACATTAAGCTTTAGATAGAAGAATTCTCTCTACAAGTCCGCAGCAGAAGTCTAATCCACAATGTTACCAAGTTAACATCTCTTTAATCACTTTTAATGTTTCCATTTGGTTAAACATGAAAGCATGCAAATTTGTGAAAGCAAGCTCATTAGGCCGCTATATTTGAGCTACAAAATTTTAAAAACAGCTAAAGAGCCAGTATTTGAGTTTTCTTTCAAGATTACTTCTACTTTTCCTTCATAGAACAGGATTTCAATTCCTGTGCTGTTTAATAAATCAGAAAATATGCTGAAAATTCTGTAAGTTGGGAAATTTCAGCAGAATTTGACAAAACCGTGCTGTACTGTGGTGGTAATATATACTTACATGAAAGGAACAGAGTTTATGACCATTTAGAACTACTTGAAATTTAGTGAAGACATGACACTTTAATAGATAGTTTTGTGTCTTGTTTGTTTAACTGGAATTTCTTATGCATGAATAAGATGAGGCTCAATATCACACTGAAGGTCATAGTATAGCAAGACTAAAGATAGTTCTAAAAGATTCACAAACTGTAGGACTCTACTGCTGCAACAGAAAAATAAACATAGCTAATCACATAGATGTTGCTGAATGTAGTTGCTACTTAGGCCAGCCATTACAAATAAACAGATATACATAAACATTGGTGCTTTGCTAGAATTTTCTTTGCTTTGTAAATCTCTTTAAAGAAAAAAAAACAGAAGAAAAGAAGAAGCAAAGGAAGACTTGAGTGCCTATGCACATTTTTTAGCAACCAGGCCATTCTGTTACCCATTTTACATGTCTTACAATACAGAATCCAACAATTCAAAAAATAAATAAAAAATTTTAGCAGGAAAGCCAACTGATATTATTATTGAAAAGCCTTCTGTTTATGCTTAGAAATAATAGTTCTGAATAGACTTAAGTTATTTGCCTAAGCAAAACCTCAAGCCTCATAAAATACGGTGGTACATAAGTTTAGAAACAGCACATTTGAAAACAAATACATTTCAGTGCATAAAATTATGGAAGGGCTTTGTTTTATTTTTCAGCTGCCCCAAGACAATGTATTGAGTTGCATTTTGACGAGAAATATTCCATAGAGCCTTCTTGGGAGTGTAAATTTGATCATATTGAAGTGCGAGATGGACCTTTTGGATTTTCTCCAATAATTGGCCGTTTCTGTGGACAGCAAAATCCACCTAAAATAAAATCCAGTGGCAGATTCTTGTGGATTAAATTTTTTGCGGATGGCGAACTTGAATCTGTAGGATTTTCTGCACAGTACAATTTCACACCTGGTAAGTGTAAATTTTAATTTCAGAGGAAGATACTTTAGTATTTATAATGATAGACTTTATAAATATTGTAAAGTGATGCAATAATTAGTAAAATTAAAATGCCATTTTTTAATATATTGGAATTGGAAAGAAAATGTTTGTTCTTCAGAAAATAGATGCATCTTTTTTTAGAATTTAATTTGTGCTTTGCATTTATATTGAGTGATTTTATTTAGTTAACTGGCTACTTATAAATATTTATTTTATTTAGTTAACTGATATAGTTATAAATCATCCCACTCATGGTGATATATAATGTGAGACAAAAAAATAAATAAAGCAATAAAGCAAAATAAAACTACAAAAATAGAAGCCAAAGCTTTCCTTATAGGAAAAGTCTTTTTGAAGACTTTGCCTAATGAAACATAATAAAGGAAGTATTGTGAACCCAATTTAGGAAGTGATTTTATAACTGCAGCATTCCTGACAACTTTGAAATCCTGGATGCACAGATGTTAGAAATAAAGCTAGCATTATGTATGAGTCCCAAACTTCTTAGGTTGGTGATGATCATTATGTCAACAAATCTCAGGGTTTTTTTATGACCTTGAAGACAACAGCCAAAGAACCATTAACTTGGAAAGACAGGAGGAAAAAGCTTCACATTTAATCCCTGCAGGACAGGCATATATAGGCCGTGAGCTATCCCTGCTGCAGCAAGGAGGTGTTTTGTTGTAGTTGGCTTCATTCTTCTCTGCAATAGAGTATCTACACTGGCTAAGTGGTGCCAATTCTAGAACAAGGGAAGATTTTAGATTTGAAATTCAGGCAGGCTGAATCATGACAGTAGAAATTTCCAATGATAGTTGCAAATTCTGGGCAAGTAGTATAAGATGACATAGTTATCTAGGCTAAGGAATGACCTGGTGACTGGAATTTTAAAAAAAGAAAAGAAAAGCAAAACAGACGCCTACAGTAACATTCCGATATAATGAACCATTGAAAAGGAGGGGATATCCATTATTCCAGTTGTCCATTAAAAACAAATGTGAGTAATTTACATAATTACATAATTGGTATAAAAAGCATCGTTTGCAGTAAAACGTCCATTTAACAAGCCAGACTGTCAATTTAAACATCTTTTAGTGGAATTGGGAGCCACATGAAAAACATGACCGTAGAATCCTACACCTGTTAAAGCATGGTCCATTGAAGCAAGTTTAAGTGTACTAGGATTTTATCTGGGTAGTAATCATTGATGGAGTGCAATATACATTTTTATGCTGGGAGAATTGATCCCACCAGAAGGATCACGCAGAAGGAAAACAATTGAAATGTCCACTATGTATTGGTCTTGTCATTATACCATATTCATTTTGTATATGTAGATCTTGTCAGCATCACAGTCAACTAGGAAGTTATAAATGCAATGAATTATATGAATGTGTTTTCAGTACGGTAAATGAAATAATATTCCCCACAAAAGAAGTGGAAATATGCTTGTTTTAATATCATCTCAAGAAAACATTCTACTAAAAAAATGGATTTCAGCTCCTGCTGTTTGTCTTTCTTTTGAACATTGTCTTTTATTAAAAACAGAAACTAGTGATTTTTTCCACATCTCTTAAACTGAAAATTGTTTTGCCAGAGGAATCCAAGATCCAAAGCATAGGATACATTCAAGTAAGCAGTTCTGTGAAATAATCTGTCATTCAGTTCTGCCTTTCCTCAAATTGTCTGATTTTATTTCTGAAAGCAAAAGGAGTATCTGCAGTCAGGTTTGCAATGAAACTTTGCAGTAACTTGCAGAAGCTTTCAGAGATTTCTAAAAGATTCATTATATGGAATGAGATGTGCTCCATTCTGAATGTATGTCAATATCTTCCGTATAGTTAAAGAACTGTGAGCATCAATATGCTGGCTTCCATGGTAGTATCTTGAATAAAGATTGTAGCTTGCCTAGAAAGATTTATTCATAAGAGGTAAGACTGGATTTTCATTCCAGTTGTAGCCAAAATGACTGGTATTCCCTAATGTATAAGGCATAGGTATCATTAAGATTAGTATATACCCTTTCTGTCTTATTAGAAGGCATAAATTTGAAAACCTCAATTTTATCAATGCCACAGAAGATGGTAGTAATAAATTATTGATTTTTTTAAAAAAAATATGTTATCTGTGAAACCAAGAAAAAGAAGAGGTGCAATAGGGCTGAATAAAGATGGAGTTAATAAATACTGTGATTAACCATGAATAAAAGCACTAAAAGATATATCAGACAATATGAATAGCTATAATTATTGTGGATGAGAGTGAAGGTAGAATCCATAGGTTGGTGTTAGTTTCATATTAAATTCCAGTGAATTGTTATAATGAAAAGTGGGAAAAAAATTAAGGGTAAATGGATGGGGAGGGGAAAAGAAATGTACAACTCTCTGAATGAATTTGAAACAAGGGGGAAAGTGTTTTTTGTTAGCTGAAATGACTGAGAAAAGAATACATAATAAAAAAAATGACTAGGCTATTTTGACGCCCAATAATGAATGTCTGATAATTTGGTGTATATTGGCTTAAGAAAAAGTGTCCTTGGAAAATACATGGTTAAACCTTGTCGGTTGATATCTACAGATGAAAAAGGAATGCTTTGAAAAGCATGGTATATTTTAGTTTATGATAAAAGACTAAAGACTTAATAAAGGATACAAAGATGAGAGCTTCTAACAGAATAATGTTTGCATAAATTTGACACCTAAAAGAAGAAAAGATGTCAAAGAATCTAGAATAAAAGTAGACTGCAATAAGAGAAAGTGTAAATCTGCAAGGAACAAAGGAAAAATAGATTAATATCACAGCACAATGAGTGGAAGCAGTCCTAAGAAAAGATAATGTAGAAGTTACTTGGAAAAGAATAAAAGAAAAGTTACAGACTGCCACAATAGTAGGAAGAAGGATTCCTGCTGGAAGATGAAGTGGACAAGACTATGAATGAGGAAAAAAACATAGATAGAAAAATGATGGGTGCAAAAATGACAATGAAATATAGTGCAAAATGTGTATAGAAAGAAAAATGTACTTCCAAAGAATGTAGTTAAAGAGAACTAGAACCAAAATTTAAAGCTGCAATGAAAATGCTGAGCAATATTGGTAGAAGGAAAATTGTTCTGGAATTTGGTGAAAGGACTCAATAAGGAGCCTCCAGTAGAGTGAATGGAATCAAGAATAAAAACGGTGAAATCATTTTGGATGAAACTGAAATAACACTGAAAGCAATATGTTATCAGGGAACAATAGTGGTACATTGCTGGGTAGAGCCATAACAAATTACGAACAAATGTTTAAGAAAAAAAATAAATGAAGGAAGTTCTAAATGCTGTGAGAATATTAAAAAATGGTAAGGCTGCAGATGCAGATTAAGAAGCATTAAAATTTGTTTGCTTTTAGAGTAGTTGTGTTATTTATAGTTTAATATATGGAATGCTGAGTAAATGGTTCAACACTGAACAAGAAATAAATGTATTTATAGTTAAGTGTATAGGGAAAATTGGTGATGATCAGACATTTGATGATTGCAGACTTGAATGTATATCTAATTTTATACATCATCGAGGCCTTGTTCTCTAATTTTATACATCATCGAGGCCTTGTTCTCTAATTGTTTTTATACAGTAGGGAAAACGATAAACTGAAAGAAAAAGGAATAGTGTGCTTCAGCGTGTGTGGCAAAATAAGAAGCTGAGTCAAAAATGAATAGATGCTGAATGCAAAGCAAGTGATGGGTGTGAAACGAGTCTGTTAAGATAGCTTGGTCATATGCAGAGAAAGAATGACGACAGAACTTCCAAACAACCATACGATGGAGAAATGAAAGGATTGAGAGAAATAGAAGATAGACAATCCATAACTAGTTGGAGTTGATGGCATCCTCAAAAGTGAGAGTTGAGAGGTTTAAAGAAGAAAAAGAATGTATGAACTGGTATATTGAACGGTACAAGCAAGGATGTTGGCTAGGATAGAAAGGTATGGATAAATAAGATATGAATACTAATGGTGTAACTAAGTTTGTTTATATTTCATTTAATCCATTTGGCTTATTGTTTATTACTTCTTTGTACAGTGTTATTTAACCTGAAATGGAGCGGTTAGATGACCACATATAATTTTGACAATGTATGCTATTTTCATAAAATTTTGATTCATTGCTTTTCCATGGTAGAACCATGTGTTATCATTAGGCTTATTTAAGCTATAATTTTGATGATCATTAGGTGTTTTTTTTATTTCATCTACCGCTATGAAGTACAGATTATGTATCATTCTATATTTCATTATCATGTTATTACCTCTCTTTCTATCTTTCCCTTCCTTGACTAAGTTCTTCAGTTACCTTGGCAATATTTTTAGAATCGTTTGCAATTGCCTTCTTTCTAAGACTGAGAAGTAACACCCAAGATCACCCAACTGGCTTTCTCCCTAAGGTGGAATTAGGTTTCCAGGTGGTGCCTTCACCACTACACAAATAAATCTCTCCCTCCTTTCCTTTGTACATCCCTCACTCCCTCTCCTCCCCTTTCTCTCCATCTTTCTGATGTGAAATAAGGATATGTAATGTCAACCAAATTTCTGAATGCCAGATATTCCTGTACTTTGGCAGTATTGAGTGCCTAGATTAGCTTTAGTTGAAATAATTTATGCATTTGGTATTAATGCTCAAAGTATAAAATGTTCTGGAAACGGCTCCCAATAAGATTTACTGGTAAATAAATTCGGTATTAGGAAACTTAGTTTCATTGCATTATGAAGTAGTCCTGACCAACCTCATTTGATATAATATAGTGAGTCATAATCATTGTGATCTTTCACAGTTGGCTTGGATTTTAATTCCCATAATTCTAAGACAAGAATTAGTAAAGGTGGGTGTTTGTAGGTGAGAAGCTTAACTGATTCTATATTCTGTACATGGTACACTTATAACTACAGTAGCAAATAATTACAGTGGTAGTTACTGCAGATGTAGATTGAAATAGGATACTTTATTTTTTCCTAATTAGCTCCAATAACTTTATTTATTTATTTATTTATTTTGCTTTCCCATGCATGGGAAACATTTGAATTCCTCCAAGCTTGTTTTCTCCATTTTTTTAAAAATTGTAGTGCCTATATGTTACTATTCCAAGGGCTGATATCTGACGGTAAGGCTGAATGAAACTTTGAAAGAGTGCTTCCTTTCGGTGAACTGAACCTTCAACCCTTTTAAATCTGTTTCATGAAGCAACATTATCCTTTCATTTCTAAGAGGAATAATGCATTTTTCTCTCCCTGTTCTGTGTTGGAACTCTATTCAGCCTTCTCTTCAGAATTCACAATATGGAACAAGGCTAAAGAAAGCATAGAGTACCCTTGGCACATGCTGAACACTATTAAGGCTGGGCATCCGTGATATATGTCATTAGCTGTCTTGAGTGGCCTAATTCAGGTGGTTTCTTTTCTTTGGTAAAACAAACAATTGTGCCTCCATGGCCTATATTGCTTTGTTGGAACAAATAAAACTCACTTTACATAAGCCTACTTGATGTATCGTGCTTCCCCCAAAATAAGACCCAACCAAAAAAATAAGCCCTAGCATAATTTTTCAGGATGCTCGTAATATAAGCCCTACCTCAAAAATAATCCCCAGGTAAGATCGTCAGCCAGACGGACTCATTTAGTACTGTATTTCCCCCCAAATAAGACCTAACTGGAAAAATAAGCCCTAATGCATCTTTTGGAGCAAAAAATAATATAAGACCTGGTCTTATTTTCGAGGAAACACAGGTAGTATTTTGTACAATGGTTTTCAGTTTCTGCAACCAACATAATAAGAATACAATAGAGCTGGAAGGGACCTTGGAGATCTTCCAGTCCAGCCCCCTGCTCAAGCAGGAGAACAGATACCATTTCAGAAAGTGACTGTCCAGTCTCTTCTTAAAAATTTCCAGTGATGGAGCACCCATGATTTCTGGAGGCAAGCTGTTCCACTGGTTAATTGTCCTCACTATCAAGAAGTTTCTCCTTAGTTCCAGGTTGCTTCTCTCTTTGATCAGTTTCCAACCATTGTTTCTTGTCTTGCCCTCTGGTGTTTTGGAGAATAGTTTGACCCCCTCTTCTTTGTGGCAGCCCCTCAAATACTCGAATGCTGTTATCATGCCACCCCTATTTCTTCTTTTCTTTAGACTAGCCAAATCCACGTCCTGCAGCCGTTCTTCGTATGTTTTAGTCTCCAGGCTAAAGTTGCTCTTCTCGGAACTTTTTCCAAGGTCTCAACATCTTTTCTGTAGTATGGTGACCAAAATTGGTTGCTGTATTCCAGGAGTTTGGTCTGATTGGTATAGTTACAATAGGGAAACTATTTCTTTTGACAGCCCAAGCAGCCATAATATGAATCAGATTATCCGTAGTTAAATTGTACAAACAGCTTGATTTGAGGTGTTTTCACTGATTATTGTACGAGCGTGTATTTCTATGTTGTAAGCATACGGGTTTCCTAAAGAAACTGTCTTTTATTGTGTGTATGTGAAAGAATGGAAAGAAGTATGATACGTTGCTCTTCCAGAATAGGAATTGAAGTACTGACCCTGTACATTCCTGAATCGCCTCCTTTTCCTTTGTAAAAAATTTAGAGAAACAGATTATGACTTTGATGATAATAGTAGGCATGATGGATTAACTTGGAGCAGAATTTCATGACATGGTACATATGGCATACCTTTCACTTTTGTAATTTTCTAAAAAAAGGTACCACTTGAAATATTGGAGGGATGATAAAGCTGATTCAGTTTTCCCACATTTGGTGGGGGAATGGCCCATTGGTGAGGTGTTTAGAAATTATTCAGTAAGTTCCTACTTAATGGTGTTTTCTCTTAACTCCTAAATAAATGGTTTGAGGGCATTTGTTGCTCAGAGCTGTTTTCTACAGTGAATTTATTTTGTAGTGCAGCAGACAGAGGGCCAGACAGAGTAAGCTGTGCTTTAAGCTGATCACTTTGATTCATCTGGAATAATCAGATTTCTTTTTATCTTGGTTTTCTCTTCTTGGAATCTATAAGTCTGTGGCCTCAGATGGCACATTATTAAATTCAGTTCTATTCACTGGTGGAAACCATCTGTGTTTGCATTTGGCTTCATTGATATGAATGAC
The DNA here is from genome assembly GCF_964194415.1 of Vipera berus. Classification (NCBI taxonomy): domain Eukaryota; kingdom Metazoa; phylum Chordata; class Lepidosauria; order Squamata; family Viperidae; genus Vipera; species Vipera berus. The sequence continues at coordinate 158,568,788 of NC_138204.1, forward strand.
AACAATGTACTGTCTGTCTTCGAAATCAGAAAGACTGTGTGGCACACAAGGAGCCAGAAGGTGGGAGGAATAATTTCTAGGAAATGGTATGAACATAAACATATATTCTGCCTTTTTGTGTGTGCATACATTCTGTATGTAAAAAGATAATGAGTCAAGACAAAAGTAGCTTGCAGAATTTTTTTAAAAAGAAAACATGTATCTCTATATTCCCATCTTCTGCATTTTATACTTTTTTTAAAAAAAATAACTTAAAACAGTTTTAGCTAATTTTTGAAAGGCAGATAAGGCAGGATTATTCATTCTACTTTCTTGATCATGAGTTCAGATGACTTCTGTAAAGGACCATTATCTTACCATTATATCAGATATCATACCTTATAAGAAACCAGGCTAACAATAGTTGTTGTTATCTTCTTTGTGCATGCAGTGAGCATACTAGGGTATCTGCCTTGCATTTTGGAATCCGGTATAGAAGTTTGGAGGAACAGCAATTCATTTATTATTTTTATCCAAAACGTTTCATAGTTAATCACTTTAGGTCATGGTCATGTTCCTTTGAATAAAAATAATTGTCTAGCATTGAGCCTTCTATTTGTATTAATTAATAAATTGATTGATTTTTATTTAAGTTATGTTCTATAGCCACCCATTTTGTTATAATGTCTCTGGGCAGTAAATTAAAAACTAAAACCAGAAAACAGTAGAATAACTCAGTTAATTAAAACATTTCAACCATAATCAATATAACATGTCCAAAGAATTATTGCATTGTACAGTCAGTAAACATAGCAACAACCATAAACTAATCTAACTAATCTAACTGCTCCAAATGTTTGAAGGAACAACCAGGTCGTTAGTAGATTTCTAGGGCTGACATCACAACAGAGAAGACATTGCTTTTAGGTCCCAGAACTTGGCATTGATTAATGGACTTGGAATATGCCCATCCTGTTGGTTTTGGTTGGGTAAGCAGAAACAATTGGAGACTTGCAGTCCTGTAAATTACCTGGCCCTGTGCTATGTAGGATTCTACAGATGAAAACCAGCACCATGAATTTCATCTAGTTCACTGGATGCCAATGCATCTTGTAGAACAGTAGTATTATATAAGTGTATTATGGAACACCTAAAAACTCCCCATACGGCCACGTTTTAGACAAGTTGAAGCTTCTGAATGTTTCTTAGTGCAGCCCATATAGACCATATTATAGCAAGTAGCCCCAAAGCTTGTGCAGTTCTGAGGCTTCTTGCCCCTCAGCAAGACAGTGCAGCAGAAGGCCAAAAGGGACACAGGTGATGGGGGGAGGAAATTGAAGTAATCACAGGGACACTGCAATAGCCATAATGTTAGACATACGTCATAAGTCCATTTTTTTTCAACACCATGATAATTTTGAATGATCACTGAATGAATAGTCATAAGTGGTGGGAGGACGGTTTTGGACTGGTCAGCGACCACCTCACTGGTGTGGGAGACCAGTTGGGGTCGGCCTGGCTTAGGACTCCCCTTTTCTCTCTCTGCTCCAGTTAGACTCCTCAGCCGGAGTGAGAGGACGGCTGAGGTTGTCCCTTGGAATTCCATCTCAGGTGAGAGCTGAGATGGCTCTGCAGATTGAGAGATATGCCCACTGGACCTCTTCTTTTTCCATCTTTGTACCATCAACGAACAATCCTTTGGCCATATTTACAACATCGGCCCCAAGAGACTATTCGAGCGCTATATGATCCATCGTTATTCCGAAGCGGACTTGTATGCCCTTAGGGCGGTTCCTGCCTCATGGGCGCGACCTGTCGCCTGTTTCCATACTCCCCTTAATGACGGGCCCAAGCTTTTGGACTCCGAGAGGTGGTTGGGCTTGGATAGGGGCCTCGAGTTAAGACGCGCTAAGAGGCCCCTGATCAGATTTTTAGCCGGTTATTTTAAGAGGTTAGGGAGGGGGAGGGAGGGGGGTGGGGAGGGAACCTGTAACCGGCACTCAGTCTGGACCTGTTAGAGGTCCTGACGGGACGGGGTCGGGGGAGGTGGCTGCTGGCGCTGGGAATGTGGGGGTGGGGCATCGAATCCCCACGGCGATAGGGTATGGCAGCTGGTGTTTGCGCGGAGGGTCATATCAACATCTGGGATCGCGCCCCCGCTATCTTCGAGCAGTGGCGCGCTCCGACCCTCCGGTTAGCACCCTCTTACCCGGGGATGAGGGTGATCAGGCCCCTGAGCTCAGGCTGGTCTATTTTAACGCTAGATCCGTAGTTAATAAAGCTCCCCTCATCCGTGATCGGATCGAGGAAGAATGTGCGGATCTAGCATGCATCACGGAAACTTGGCTGGGCTCGGAGGGAGGGGTGCCTCTCACTGAGTTATGCCCGCCGGGTTTCCGGGTGCTGCACCAGCCACGGGCTCAGGGCAGGGGTGGTGGGGTGGCAGTGGTTATTCGGGAGACTTTGTGTCCCCGGGAGGCCACCATTGTCCAGATGGCCGGGAGTGAATCCCTCCTCTTGAGGTGTGGTCCTCGGGTTCAGTTGGGCTTGTTGCTTACATACCTGGCGCCCAGCTGTGTGGCAACAGCCCTGCCCGAGCTGCTCGACACCCTCTCAGGGTTGGCGGTGGAGTTCCCCAGGCTTATAGTCCTGGGTGACTTCAACCTGCCATCACTGGGAGGGTCGTCGGAGTTAGCTCGGGAGTTCATGGCTTCCATGACAGCCATGGGCCTGACCCAGGTTATTGAGGGCCCGACTCATGAGGGGGGTCACACTCTCGACCTGGTGTTCCTGTCTGGACAGTGGTTGGATGATCTGGGAGGGGGTTCTCCATCCATCACCCCTCTGTCATGGTCAGATCATCACCTCCTGAGGCTGGTTTTCCGTCATGCCATCCCCCGCCTACCAGGTGGTTCCGCCCCAGGCGCCTAATGGACCCAGATCGGTTCCAGAAGGCGCTTGGGCCTATACCTATCACCCTTACCCACAGCCCAGTCGATGCCCTGGTGGAGGCCTGGGAAACGGCAGCCACCAGGGCACTCGACTGCGTTGTACCCATGCAACCTCTGACCCGACGCAGATCCCGTTGGGCCCCATGGTTCTCTGTGGAGCTCCGGGAGATGAAGCGGCGGAGACGAGGTCTAGAGAGCGGTTGGAGATCCAGCCGATCCGAATCCGACCGATTGCAGTTAAGAACCTTTATAAGGTCTTATCTTGCGGCGATAAGGACGGCGAAGTCTAACTACTTTGCCGCCCTTATCGCGTCCGCAGATAATCGCCTGGCCGCCCTGTTTAGGGTGACTCGCTCCCTCCTTAATCAGGAGGTCAGAGAGGATCCCTTGCAGGGACGAGCCGAGGAGTTTAGTCATCATCTGGCGGACAAAATCGCTCGGATCCGGACCGGCTTGGACTCTGACTGGGCAGAGTCTAATGTGGAGGAATCAGGCGGTCTTGAGCACGTTATCTGGAATGAGTTCGACCCTGTTTCCCCTGATGATGTGGACAGGATCATGGGGAGACTGAGCACCACCACCTGTTTGTTGGATCCGTGCCCCTCCTGGCTAGCTTATGCGGCTCGGGAAGGAACACGAGGCTGGTTCCATGCAGTAATAACTGCTTCCTTGAAGGAGGGTGTCTTTCCTGCCGCCTTGAAGGAGGCGGTGGTGAGACCCCTTCTCAAGAAGCCTGCTTTGGACCCGGCTGTTTTAAACAACTACCGTCCAGTCTCCAACCTTCGCTTTCTGGCGAAGGTTGTTGAGAGTGTGGTGGCGCATCAGCTCCCTCTGTTCCTGGAGGAAACTGATTATCTGGACCCGTACCAATCGGGCTTCAGGCCCGGACACAGCACGGAGACGGCATTGGTCGCGCTGGTGAATGATCTCTGGAGGGCTAGGGACAGGGGTTGCTCCTCTGTCCTGGTCCTATTAGATCTCTCAGCGGCGTTCGATACCATTGACCATGGTATCCTACTGCGGCGTCTCAGGGGGCTGGGAGTGGGAGGCACCATTCTACGGTGGTTCTCCTCCTACCTCCAGGGCCGCTCGCAGTCGGTGTTGACAGGAGGGCAGAGATCCGCCCCGAGGTCTCTCATTTGTGGAGTTCCTCAGGGGTCGGTTCTCTCGCCTCTCCTGTTCAACATCTATATGAAGCCGCTGGGCGAGATCATTCGTGGTTTTGGGGTGGGGTATCATCAGTATGCTGATGATACCCAACTTTTTCTTTCCACCCCGAACCAACCCAGTGATGCCCTCTCCGTGATGTCCCGGTGCCTGGAGGCGGTTCGGGTCTGGATGGGGAGAAACAGGCTTCGTCTCAATCCCGCCAAGACTGAGTGGCTGTGCATATCGGCATCTCGGGTTAACCAAGTTATTCCATCCTTAATGATGGGGGGTGAGGTGTTACCCCCCGTCGATAGGGCTCGCAACTTGGGCGTCCTCCTGGATTCACGGCTCAATTTCGAAGACCATATAGGAGCCGTGACCAGGGGGGCTTTTGCTCAGGTTCGCCTGGTGCGCCAGTTGCGTCCCTATCTGGACCGAGACGCCCTACGCACAGTTACTCACGCGCTTGTGACCTCCCGTCTGGACTACTGTAACGCTCTCTACATGGGGCTGCCCTTGAAGACCACTCGGAGGCTTCAACTGGTGCAGAATGCGGCCGCGCGAGTTGTAATGGGGGTTTCCCGATACTCCCATGTAACACCTCTACTCCGTGAGCTGCATTGGCTTCCGGTTGCCCTCCGGGTGAAATTCAAGGTGCTGGTTATCACCTATAAAGCCCTACATGGCCTGGGTCCGGGATATCTGAGGGAACACCTTCTGCCGGCATCAAACGCCCTTCGCCCAGTGCGCTCCCATAGGGAGGGTCTGCTCAGGGTCCCGCCGGTAAGAGATTGCCGGCGGGTGACACCCAGGGATAGGGCCTTCTCGGTGGGAGCGCCTGCCCTCTGGAACCAGCTGCCGGTGGAGCTGAGAACTGCCCCCGACCTCCGATCATTCCGCCGGGGCCTGAAGACCTGGCTCTTCGAGCTCTCGGGCCCAGACTGAGGAGAAATTTTTAATTTGGGGTTCTTTTTAATTGAGTACAGGGTCAATTTAATATTTTTTAATTTGGTTCTTAATTTTTGTATTTTGGATTTTTAATTCCCTGTAAACCGCCCTGAGTCCTCAGGGAATAGGGCGGTATATAAATATAACTAAATAAATAAAATAAATAAATAAGTCAAGGACTAGCTGTACAGACTTTTTCCATGAAACAGAAAAAAATGTACTTGTGTTTTTGGTTTGGATGATTAGAAAAAAATTGGATAGTAGAAAAAAGTGACCTTTTTTAGTATAAGTTTCTGAATAATACTGCAGTTGCAGTTGTTGGAATTCTCAGAAGAATGTTGATCGTGAACCTGGGAAACAGCTGAAATTCAGTAAATTAAAAAAAATGTAATTTAGGTTATATTGCAGAAAAGAACCTGCATATGTGGTTTAAGAATAACCCCGTGCTAATTTTACATGAGAATGCATAATGAAACTGTTAATATTTCTAAGTGCAGTGATTATTGAAATTATTCCATGTGCATGTGGAGCTAGATGCAGATATCATGCATTTACTTCTTAGGCTTGTTATTGCATATTGGGTATTTAAATAATTTGCTTTACTTTGTTTTGATTTGCATTTCCAAAGCTGATATTTGTTTAGGATTATTGGATTAACTGCTTGCAGGATATAAACTCGTTCATTTTTATTCACATCTGTTTTGGGATTCTCCTATTGACATATTTCTGTCATAATAGTTTATATGCAGAATTGCTTAGATATTTGATAAGTGGATGTGGTTTTGCTTTTATGAGTTGTAGAATACATCAAATACATCAGAGAGCAGAGATCTTTTTTTAAAAAAAAGATCATTCTTTTACCTATAATTCCATTTAGAAAAGCAAAAAGATGCATTATGCCATTATTTTTGCTGTTTTAAACTGTTTTGTAATTGCTGATACAACTTTGGTTGTTGGCAGATTAGAAATTAATAAGAAAAAAAAGGCTAAGAACAGGTTATTTGTCCTTAATTACATAATCTTAATTAATCAATAGTAACATATTGGTGTAATTAGAGGAAATGTTTCTGTAGATCTATGATAGCTTGTGTAACACTCATTTTGCATCTTTACAAATGTCCCAAGGGTATATTTCTGTTCTATTTCATATTTGGAAGGGTGCTGATGATGCAGAAGTGATATCTATGATCTTTTGTTCTAGGCTGCTTCCCAAGCAAGTTTGCAGAAAAAAAATCCTTACTGCTTATAGCAACAGTACTGCATGAGAATATCTGCAGCAGTATAAATTTATCATTAAATGTAAAGATGCAAGAGACTTGAGAACATGTTTCTACTTTCCTGTTGAAAAAAGACAAGTTGCTATGTTAGGAATAACATATACTTCCAACATTATTCAAAAAAGGGAATAATAGCAAACTATAGCAAACACTGATAGTCTGCTGGGCAACATTCATATAATTCTAAGATTATTCTTAATTCTTCCCAAATGTCCACATAGGATACAACCTGTACATTAATTTTTACTGTAATAGGTATCATATTAAATATAAAAATGGGGTTAGCAATAGTAGAACATATAAAACTATAAAGCTTATAAAACAATATCTCAATAAATTCTAGAGAAATAAGTTAATACACTGAGAAAGATAGATGCAACAATATGTGGAACTTAACTCTGCTGTGGAGAATAGCATTGACAGCTAAAGAAAGGAAACCAATGGATCATTCAGCAGACCGATCCACAAATCATTAGTGGCACACACAATCAGACTCAAACTATGCCACTTTGTATACCTTATGTGAACAATTAGGTCTCTAGAGAAGGTTATAATGCTGCGAAAGATGAGACAGAAATATGAGAAAAGGACAGCTTCAATAAAGGAGAATATTTGTAGCTCAGTGTTGAAATGAGGGGTCCTTGATGCTCTCTGAACTTGATTGTTTTATTGCAGATATTTCATTACTCAAATGATGTTACCTAGTTTGTGTTGTGTCGTTAGTTACGGAAGGGTTCTCCTTCGGCGGGAAAACCCAGTGCAGCCATTGGCTGTTACTTCTCGGTGGGAGATTCACGGCTGGGGATTGGTTACGTTTTGAATAACAGTTAGTATATAAGGTAGTGTTTAACCGTTGTTAGTCAGTTGACATATGTGAGTTCAATAAATATTCCTTGCTAAGCCTCGCTGTCTCTGCTCGTCAATCCGGACTTAACAGTGGCGACGAAGGTGGGATCTGACGGCAGATCAGCGAAGGAGCCGGGGGAAAAGAAAAAAAAAACAACAACAAAAAACAACCGACCGGGTGAAAAGCGGAAAATTTGAACCACAGTCAACTGAGCAGCAAGCGAGTAGACCTAAAGGATGGCGCAAGTGGGGTCTCTGAAGGAGTTCGACCCTAATTACCCCGAAGACTGGGAGGAGTATGTCGGTCAAGTCGAGGGGTTCATGCTGGTCAATGGGATCACGGAGGACAGGAAAAAGGCGGCGGCTCTCCTAACAATCAGCGGCACACCGGTTTACCGGGTAGCCGTAGGCCTGTGCCAACCCCTGCCAGTCTCCAGCGTATCGTACGCTGACCTGTTGGCCAAGCTGAAGGTCCATTTCACCCCTAAAAGGTCGGAGCTGTTTTGGCGGCGGATATTCGAGAAGCGGAACCAACAGCCGGGTGAATCTATTCAACAGTTTGTGGCGGCGGTCAGAGAAGCAGCCCTGCGCTGCAAATACGACAATCTGGAGATTCGTATTAGGGACAGAGTGGTTTTGGGACTTCGTGACGAACAATTGCAAAACCGTATCATCTCAAAACCTACTGGCAACCTCCAAGAAGTTCTAGATGAGCTTCTAACATACGAATCTACCGGCAGACGCGACCCCCCCTGCAACAGCATGGCTGCCTCAGCCGAAGTAAACCTTGAGAGCCATGTGGACGGTGGGGAGGTGGATTACCAGTGGGAAGCTGATATTGCGGAGATCACCCGAAAGTTCGGAAAGATGGCGCCGAGACCATCACGCACCGACGGACCCGACCAAAGCAGAAGACAGCAACCGCCCGCGTACCAACGACCCCAGAGGGACATTCCAAACAGACCTCGCGACCCAGAAACGAAGTGTGGAAGCTGCGGGGGAAACCATCAACGCTCGACATGCAGATTCAGAAATGCAAAATGTCGAGGCTGCGGAAAAACGGGCCACATCCAGGCCATCTGCCGAAGCTGACCGCGCGACAACCGTCTCCACGAGCTCGATGTTTGGCCCACAGGTGAGGTAACCCCCGATCGGAGTGGTAGAGAAGTCCCTAGACTAGAGGCGCGCACTTCCAACCCGGGGGCTGGGGCGAGGGTCAACCACGTGGGAAACCCTAAATTTAATTACACCCCAAGAATCAACCACATATTGAGGCCTAAATTGAGGATAGAAGTCCAAATGCAAGGCATTCCTTGCAAGATGGAAGTGGACTCAGGGGCCTCTGTATCAATAATTTCAAGGGACACCCTGAGTTACATAGAAAGGAGAAGTGGCCATAGAATTCCCCTTAAACCCACCGAACTACAACTAGCTGATTTCCAAAAAACACCTATAGAATTAGTGGGAGAGGCTAGCATTAAGGTTAAATACAAGGGGTTTAGTGGAGTATTAACTGTTCTAGTCACTGAAGGCCAGAGAACTAGCCTTATAGGCCTTAATTGGTTCTCGGCCTTGGGCATCTGGGTTGGGGGAATTAACTCTATACAAAGGAAGACCCTCAAATCCGTCTGCGATAACTTCGCAGATGTATTTGATGGGTCACTAGGGAGGTACAAAGGACCCCCCATTAACTTTAATTTAGACCCAGCAGTCAGGCCCGTTAGGCTTAAGGCCCGGAGGGTGCCTTTCGCCCTTAAACAGAAAATCGAGGCCGAACTAGATAAGCTAGTAGGCCAGGGCGTTTTAGAACCAGTTGAAGGGGGTCTTTGGGAGACACCGATCGTCACACCCCTGAAACCGAACGGGGATGTGAGGATCTGTGCCGACTATAAGGCCACCCTAAACCTCGCAATGAAAAAACACGCTTACCCGGTCCCGACGGTGAAGCAGGTCCTCGCGACGATCCAGGACGGCGCCATTTTCGCCAAGCTTGACTTGGCGCAGGCGTACTTGCAACTTACTGTATCTAAGGAAGCCGCCGAGGCTCAAACGATAGTTACCCACAAGGGGGCGTTCCGCGTTCACAGACTTCAGTTCGGGATAGCTGCAGCTCCAGGCATCTTCCAGGAGGTGATGGAGAGGACCTTGAAGGGCATTCCAGGTGTATGCCCTTACTTTGACGATATCCTCATCGCTGGAAAAACTGAGGACATCCTAGCTGAGAGGCTAGAACAGGTACTGGGAAAATTTAGAGAGGCAGGGTTGAAATTAAAAAAAGATAAGTGTTGCATAGGGGTAAATTCAACAGAATTCTTAGGGTTCAGGATTGATGCCCAGGGCATCCACCCAACAGAAGGAAAAATTAGAGCAATTAAATTAGCTCCAAAACCTAAGAACAAGGCGGAATTACAAGCCTTCCTTGGCTTGATTAATTTTTATCACACATTCCTGCCTCACAAAGCAGCTATAGCTGAGCCCCTACACAGACTCTTAGATAGGAAGACCCCGTGGCAGTGGCAAAAAAAAACACAGGACCAGTTTTCAAACACTAAAAGACATATTGTCCAGCAACTCCACTGTCACTCACTTTATAGAAAATAAACCCATATTCTTAGCCTGTGATGCCTCCCCTTATGGCGTGGGAGCTGTCATCAGTCACATGGATGATCTGGGTCAACAAAGGCCTATAGCTTACTATTCCCGAACCTTAACAAAGGCAGAACGGAATTATGCACAGATTGACCGGGAAGCATTGGCCATCGTGGCAGGCGTAAAAAAGTTCCACGATTACCTGTACGGTAGGGACTTCACCATTTACACTGACCATAAACCCCTGCTAGGATTATTCACTACTGATAGACAAACACCACAAATTATGTCTCCAAGGATGCTCAGATGGTCAATCTTCCTATCGGCTTACACATTCTCAATTAAACACAGGCCAGGCAAAGAGATGGGGCACGCTGATGCCCTCAGCAGGCTACCATTAGTGGACAGTGACACAGACCCTGCACCTGTGGGACAGATCATGTCCCTACAAGAACTTCCTGAGTGCCCCCTGACGGCTAGAGACATTGCAGCAGCTACCAGAAGAGACCCCATACTCAGCAGGATAGCAGCATGGGTACAAGGGGGATGGCCCAACAAAAATCCTGACCCCAAGTTCACACCATACTTTAGAAGGAAGGATGAATTGTCATCTCACTTAGGGTGTATCTTATGGGGAAACAGAGTTGTGATTCCAGAGTATCATAGGAACACAGTGATTGGGGAACTTCATGAAGGGCACCCAGGTATTGTGCGTATGAAAGCTCTTGCTAGAAGCCATTTATGGTGGCCAGGGTTGGACAACGCCATTGAGGTCAAAGTTGCGGGGTGCTATCAGTGCCAGAGATCCAGACCAGAGCAAGCACACACAACAGTACATAAATGGGAAGAGGCAAGAAACCCGTGGTCTAGGATCCATATTGACTTCGCTGGCCCATTCCAGGGCCTCACATTCCTTGTAGTAGTGGACAGCTACTCCCGCTGGTTGGAGGTCGTGCCTGTTAAGTCCATGTCATCAGCCAAAACCATACAGGTCTTAAGAGGACTCTTTGCCACTCATGGGTTACCTGACGTGATTGTTTCTGACAATGGGCCCCAATTCACATCTAATGAATTTCAGGACTTCCTCAAGGCCAACTGGATTAGGCATGCGACATCGGCACCCTTCCACCCCTCCTCCAACGGATTGGCAGAACGAAACGTCAGAACAGCCAAGGACGCCCTTCGAAGACTCATCCACGGCAACTGGCATCAGAGACTGGCTCAGTTCCTGTTGGCCCAACATACCACACCCTGCACGGCCACAGGAAAGAGCCCAGCCGAAATGAGGTGGGGTAGACGTTTAACAACAAAACTGGACAGGCTGCACCCTGACAGGCTACCTGCTGAACAAGAGCTGGACGCTTCAACCCGGTCTCTGAACATTGGGGATATGGTGTGGGCTAGGAATTATGGACAAGGGGACAAATGGGTTCCTGGGGCAGTAATTGACAAAACTGGACCACTGTCGTATTTAATTGAGGGGGGAGGGAGGCAACTGCTTAGGAGACACATTGATCAGTTAAGGAAAAGGGCCCCCGAATGTGTACTAGCCAACAAAGTAGGTGAGAACACCACAGCAGACACTGTTCCTTCCCCAGCCAGGGTAAACACAGCACCAGGGGGTAATGGGTGGGAAATACAATTCAGGTCAATTGAAGCAACCCCCCAGTTTCGCAATGCTGAAACAGAAATTGCGTCCCCTGACAGCCCAACAGAGTCGTCCAGTCAGTCCAGTGAACCCCAACAACAGCATCAACAACAACAGCCCGATAGGGATTCACCATCTGAAACACCAATACACTCACCTGGGTCAGAGGCAAGTGGCAATGGTGGAACTGAAACCTATTCAGCAGCTAGCATGGTCAGCAGATACCCAGTCAGGAAGCATAAGCCTCCTGGGTACTTGAAGGACTATATCCAATGGTAAATTTCATCCAGGGGGGAAGGGGTGTTGTGTCCTTAGTTACGGAAGGGTTCTCCTTCGGCAGGAAAACGCAGTGCAGCCATTGGCTGTTACTTCTCGGCGGGAGATTCACGGCTGGGGATTGGTTACGTTTTGAATAACAGTTAGTATATACAGGGAGTGCAGAATTATTAGGCAAATGAGTATTTTGACCACATCATCCTCTTTATGCATGTTGTCTTACTCCAAGCTGTATAGGCTCGAAAGCCTACTACCAATTAAGCATATTAGGTGATGTGCATCTCTGTAATGAGAAGGGGTGTGGTCTAATGACATCAACACCCTGTATCAGGTGTGCATAATTATTAGGCAACTTCCTTTCCTTTGGCAAAATGGGTCAAAAGAAGGACTTGACAGGCTCAGAAAAGTCAAAAATAGTGAGATATCTTGCAGAGGGATGCAGCACTCTTAAAATTGCAAAGCTTCTGAAGCGTGATCATCGAACAATCAAGCGTTTCATTCAAAATAGTCAACAGGGTCGCAAGAAGCGTGTGGAGAAACCAAGGCGCAAAATAACTGCCCATGAACTGAGAAAAGTCAAGCGTGCAGCTGCCAAGATGCCACTTGCCACCAGTTTGGCCATATTTCAGAGCTGCAACATCACTGGAGTGCCCAAAAGCACAAGGTGTGCAATACTCAGAGACATGGCCAAGGTAAGAAAGGCTGAAAGACGACCACCACTGAACAAGACACACAAGCTGAAACGTCAAGACTGGGCCAAGAAATATCTCAAGACTGATTTTTCTAAGGTTTTATGGACTGATGAAATGAGAGTGAGTCTTGATGGGCCAGATGGATGGGCCCGTGGCTGGATTGGTAAAGGGCAGAGAGCTCCAGTCCGACTCAGACGCCAGCAAGGTGGAGGTGGAGTACTGGTTTGGGCTGGTATCATCAAAGATGAGCTTGTGGGGCCTTTTCGGGTTGAGGATGGAGTCAAGCTCAACTCCCAGTCCTACTGCCAGTTTCTGGAAGACACCTTCTTCAAGCAGTGGTACAGGAAGAAGTCTGCATCCTTCAAGAAAAACATGATTTTCATGCAGGACAATGCTCCATCACACGCGTCCAAGTACTCCACAGCGTGGCTGGCAAGAAAGGGTATAAAAGAAGGAAATCTCATGACATGGCCTCCTTGTTCACCTGATCTGAACCCCATTGAGAACCTGTGGTCCATCATCAAATGTGAGATTTACAAGGGGGGAAAACAGTACACCTCTCTGAACAGTGTCTGGGAGGCTGTGGTTGCTGCTGCACGCAATGTTGATGGTGAACAGATCAAAACACTGACAGAATCCATGGATGGCAGGCTTTTGAGTGTCCTTGCAAAGAAAGGTGGCTATATTGGTCACTGATTTGTTTTTGTTATGTTTTTGAATGTCAGAAATGTACCGTATATACTTGAGTATAAGCCGACTCGAGTATAAGCCGAGACCCCCAATTTCACCCCCAAAAACTGGGAAAAGTTGTTGACTTGAGTATAAGCCGATCCGCCGTTCTGCAAGCCTCCGCCGCCGGCGGAGGCTGGATCCGCGCTCTGCAAGCCTCTGCCGCCAGCAGAGGCTCGATCCGCCATTTTGCAAGCCTGATTACACAGGAATACCCTGTGTGGCCGCGGCTCTCAGGGAAGCCCTGGCTGTCCGCTTCCTCGCTCCATGCTGCCATTCGGGGCCCGCGCGTTCCCCGGGCAAATCGCGGCGCCCAGCAGGCGAGGAAACACGCCCGCTCCAGTCGCCCCCCCTTCCCTCAGGAGACGCGAAGCAAGTGACCGCCCGGAGCTTACCGAGGACTTGCGCGCGGCCGAGGCTTCGGTGCTTCCAGGATCGCGCGCACCTCTCCCAAGCCGCCGCCGTCCGGAGACCTGCCGAAGTTTGGGGAGGTTTGGGGAGGTGCGCGCGCACCTCCCCAAACCTCCCCAAACGTCGGCAGGTCTCCGTTCCTCCGCGCAGACCTGCCGACGTTTGGGGAGGTTTGGGCGCCTCCCCAAACCTCCCCAGGTCTCCGTTCCTCCGCACAGACCTGCCGACGTTTGGGGAGGTTTGGGCGCCTCCCCAAACCTCCCCAAACGTCGGCAGGTCTCCGTTCCTCCTGCCGACGTTTGGGGAGGTTTGGGCACCTCCCCAAACCTCCCCAGGTCTCCGTTCCTCCGCGCAGACCTGCCGACGTTTGGGGAGGTTTGGGCGCCTCCCCAAACCTCCCCAGGTCTCCGTTCCTCCTGCCGACGTTTGGGGAGGTTTGGGCGCCTCCCCAAACCTCCCCAGGTCTCCGTTCCTCCGCGCAGACCTGCCGACGTTTGGGGAGGTTTGGGCGCCTCCCCAAACCTCCCCAAACGTCGGCAGGTCTCCGTTCCTCCTGCCGACGTTTGGGGAGGTTTGGGCGCCTCCCCAAACCTCCCCAGGTCTCCGTTCCTCCGCGCAGACCTGCCGACGTTTGGGGAGGTTTGGGCGCCTCCCCAAACCTCCCCAGGTCTCCGTTCCTCCTGCCGACGTTTGGGGAGGTTTGGGCGCCTCCCCAGGTCTCCGTTCCTCCGCGCAGACCTGCCGACGTTTGGGGAGGTTTGGGGAGGCGCCCAAACCTCCCCAAACGTCGGCAGGTCTGCGCGGAGGAACGGAGACCTGGGGAGGTTTGGGGAGGCGCCCAAACCTCCCCAAACGTCGGCAGGAGGAACGGAGACCTGGGGAGGTTTGGGGAGGCGCCCAAACGTCCCCAAACGTCAGCAGGTCTGTGCGGAGGAACGGAGACCTGGGGAGGTTTGGGGAGGTGCCCAAACCTCCCCAAACGTCGGCAGGGGGAACGGAGACCTGCCGACGTTTGGGGAGGTTTGGGGAGGCGCCCAAACCTCCCCAAACGTCTTCAGGTCTGCGCGGAGGAACGGAGATCTGGGGAGGTTTGGGGAGGCGCCCAAACCTCCCCAAACGTCGGCAGGTCTGCGCGGAGGAACGGAGACCTGGGGAGGTTTGGGGAGGTGCCCAAACCTCCCCAAATGTCGGCAGGTCTGCGCGGAGGAACGGAGACCTGCCGAGGTTTGGGGAGGCGCCCAAACCTCCCCAAACGTCGGCAGGTCTGCGCGGAGGAACGGAGACCTGGGGAGGTTTGGGGAGGTGCCCAAACCTCCCCAAACGTCGGCAGGAGGAACGGAGACCTGCCGACGTTTGGGGAGGTTTGGGGAGGCGCCCAAACCTCCCCAAACGTCGGCAGGTCTGCGCGGAGGAACGGAGATCTGGGGAGGTTTGGGGAGGCGCCCAAACCTCCCCAAACGTCGGCAGGAGGAACGGAGACCTGCCGACGTTTGGGGAGGTTTGGGGAGGCGCCCAAACCTCCCCAAACGTCGGCAGGTCTGTGCGGAGGAACGGAGACCTGGGGAGGTTTGGGGAGGCGCCCAAATCTCCCCAAACGTCGGCAGGTCTGCGCGGAGGAACGGAGACCTGCCGAGGTTTGGGGAGGCGCCCAAACCTCCCCAAACGTTGGCAGGTCTGCGCGGAGGAACGGAGACCTGCCGAGGTTTGGGGAGGCGCCCAAACCTCCCCAAACGTCGGCAGGTCTGTGCGGAGGAACGGAGACCTGGGGAGGTTTGGGGAGGTGCCCAAACCTCCCCAAACGTCAGCAGGAGGAACGGAGACCTGCCGACGTTTGGGGAGGTTTGGGGAGGCGCCCAAACCTCCCCAAACGTCGGCAGGTCTGCGCGGAGGAACGGAGACCTGGGGAGGTTTGGGGAGGCGCCCAAACCTCCCCAAACGTCGGCAGGAGGAACGGAGACCTGCCGACGTTTGGGGAGGTTTGGGGAGGCGCCCAAACCTCCCCAAACGTCGGCAGGTCTGCGCGGAGGAACGGAGACCTGGGGAGGCGCCCAAACCTCCCCAAACGTCGGCAGGAGGAACGGAGACCTGGGGAGGTTTGGGGAGGCGCCCAAACCTCCCCAAACGTCGGCAGGTCTGCGCGGAGGAACGGAGACCTGGGGAGGTTTGGGGAGGTGCCCAAACCTCCCCAAACGTCGGCAGGAGGAACGGAGACCTGCCGACGTTTGGGGAGGTTTGGGGAGGCGTCCAAACCTCCCCAAACGTCGGCAGGTCTGCGCGGAGGAACGGAGACCTGGGGAGGTTTGGGGAGGCGCCCAAACCTCCCCAAACGTCGGCAGGAGGAACTGAGACCTGCCGACGTTTGGGGAGGTTTGGGGAGGCGCCCAAACCTCCCCAAACGTCGGCAGGTCTCCGTTCCTCCGCGCCCTGCCTGCCTGCTTCTTTCCGCTGCGGAAAGAAGCAGGCAGGCAGGGCGCGGAGGAACGGAGACCTGCCGACGTTTGGGGAGGTTTGGGGAGGTGCGCGCGCACCTCCCCAAACCTCCCCAAACTTCGGCAGGTCTCGGACGGCGGTGGCTTGGGAGAGGTGCGCGCGATCCCGGAAGCACCAAAGCCTCGGCCGCGCACAAGTCCTCGGTAAGTTTTTTTGTTGACTGGAGTATAAGCCGAAGTGGAATTTTTCAGCCCAAAAAGTGGGCTGAAAAATTCGGCTTATACTCAAGTATATACGGTATATTTGTGAATGTTGAGATGTTATATTGGTTTCACTGGTAAAAATAAATAATTGAAATGGGTATATATTTGTTTTTTGTTAAGTTGCCTAATAATTATGCACAGTAATAGTCACCTGCACACACAGATATCCCCCTAAAATAGCTATAACTAAAAACAAACTAAAAACTACTTCCAAAAATATTCAGCTTTGATATTAATGAGTTTTTTGGGTTCATTGAGAACATGGTTGTTGTTCAATAATAAAATTAATCCTCAAAAATACAACTTGCCTAATAATTCTGCACTCCCTGTAAGGTAGTGTTTAACCATTGTTAGTTGACATATGTGAGTTCAATAAATATTCCTTGCTAAGCCTCGCTGTCTCTGCTCGTCAATCCGGACTTAACAGTTTGGTTAATGAAACATCTGAAAGAAAACAGCCAAACTCAGAGCACCAAGGACCCCTCAAGATGAAGTCCATTACCACAGTGATGGGTGTACCATTAAAAGACATGAAGGACTGGGTGAGGTCTAGATCATTGTAAGTTTAATGTAGAGGTGTAGGATAGTGGAGCCATTTGGTATAGTGGTTAAGGCATTGGGTTAGAAATTGGGAGTTCAGTAGAATCAATAACTGTTTACAGATGCATAAGACTCACTCTCTTATCATTTCGCTCCAGCCACATCCTTTTTTTTTTAGCCTTTGTGTTTTCAGTGCAAACATCTGCAGATGAGAAACCTCCTAATACAGCTCTTGTATTGGTTATGTAAAAGGTACAACAAATGCAACATTGAATTTGGTTGCAGAAAACATTTAAATATGAGCTTCATTTTCTACAGATAAATTCATTTTAAATCACTGTAGCTAAAGCTTCCAACCTAAGCATAATTATTGGGAATTAAGCGTCATTCATCCTAATGAGATTGGCCCTTGAATTGGGTCAAGCTCCAAGAAATATGCTTGCTGAAAGTATAAATGTGATTATATCTTTAGAAATGTTCATCCGTTAATTTCCATGGTAGCTTTATTGAACTATTTTAATCAATACATATTACTAAAGTTTCTCAAATAACAAAAACAGTGAAGTTTAAAGGATGACATTAGCATCTGAATTCTGTATTAATTCATATACTGTTGTTTCAGGATACTTCTCTCTGTGATCCCTGTGTGTGTGTGTGTGTGTATGTGCATGCTACTCTTCAAAAGATACTATAAAGATATTTTGCTTTTCTTTTTCCATCTAATCATCCAAACTGGCAACATTTCTTTGCCCATCATATTTATAAAATTGCAGAAGATTTATGGAATAATAAAAGATTTTTTAAAATCTTCTTGTGAGAAATACATCTCAGCCATTTTATTACTGGATTATGCCATATCTGCTTTGTAATTTTCAGGTGGATGATTATTAAGGGCTAACACTTATTCCATTTAAGAAAAAGACATTTATATTTATGACACCTCCATTGTTAATGATTCACATATTGACTTCAAGCCTAGACTGACTAGAATGATAGAATTACTGAATGTATGAATTGGAAGGAAAGTTGCAGGGATTGTACTCAACTCCCAGCTCAGTGCAGGAATCCAGTGAAGCATCCCTGACAGATGGCCATTTGGCTCTGTTTGAAAAGATCCAAATGATAGATTCTAGGAAAAGTGTTTCATTGCTTTATATTAGGGAATTCATCTTAATATTCAACCCAAATCTCATTTCTTATAATTCACCCCTTTGGACATTGTTCTGGCCTCAGTCACAAACTGAATAGCTGTATTCTCGCATGTGGCAGCATTCTAGACGTCTGTAAACTGCTACGATATCTTCCCTTCATCTTCCTTTTGCAAACTGGACCTACCCAATCCTTTAAACCTTTTGTCATAGAGTTTTGTTACTGGGTTCCTTTTTATCCTAAGTGATTCTCCTCTCTGTTGAATCCAGCTTCTCCTTTTCCCTTTTAAAATGTAAGGAAAAAAATATACTGGATGCAGTGCTTTGGTAAATTAATTCAAGATTTTAACGACATTTCTAGCTGCTGCTCATTTAACTGCTGTTTGCCCACAAGAATCTCTGGATTCTGTTCATGTGAACCATTGCCAAAGGAGGTTTCTTCAGGCTTGAAACTATCCATTTTGTTTTACTTACTAATTGAAGATTCTTGCACACTGAACACAAACACCTTGGGAGTTGTTCCAATGAACAATCCTGTTCAGATCAAGTTGAAATTATTTTGAAAAGCTTCCTGTCATATGGCCATTTGAAAACTATCTCTTCATACAAAGTTGTTGAATACCACAAGATCTATTTGATTCTTCTCTATGGGACAGCCCAGAACTAAATTTCAACCATCATTTGGGTCCAGTTGTTCAACCCGTGGTGAATCAATGGAATCATGTTATTCTCTAATGCACATTTATTCCTATTCTCTCCAAAAATACCAAAATAAACTTTCTCACATCTCACATTGCTGGTACTTGATAATGTCTAAGTGCTTGCAGACATGTTGTTTGACATGTCCAGGATAACTTCATCCTTGTTTTCTATAGTACATTTTGAAAAATGAAATTGGCAGTAAGAGTGATTAGAAATCTGTTAGACCTCTTACTTGGGAAAAAGAAAAACTTAGCAAGTGTTGAAGTCTCCTTTTAGTATAGCTTGCTCTTTTGAGAATGTGGTGAGTTAATATAGGAAAATATACCTAAGAGAGTTTTCAGCAGCTGGTTCAGTAACATATAGTAAGCTTAACAAGGGTATTGATTTTTTTTATCCTCATGTTTTCAAAAAGGTTGCTATATGTATAGATTTCTTCCATAGACATACTGTAGAGTCTTTTGATATTTAGTGCTACATTATCTCCTTTTTTATATTCTATCTGTATCTTTGATTTTGTGTCCCAGTCCTGACTCATTCAGTCAGGCTTCTATGATACAAATAGGCCTCAACTTACAACCATTAATTTAATGACTTTTCAATGTTATGACAGTGCTGGAAAAGTGACTTATAACTAGTCCTCACCCTTACAACCATTGCAGCATTTTTGCAATCATATGATCAAAATTTGGGTAATTGGCATGTGTTTATGATGGTTCAGTATCCTAGCACCATTTGCTACCTTCTCGGGGAACTTCTGACAAGCAAATTCAGTGGGACAAACCAGATTTGCTTAATGACCATGGTGTTTTGTTTAACGATTGTGGCAAAAAGATTGTGTAATAGGGCATGACTCCTTTAATGAGTCCATCGCTTATGGATGGAAGTTCTTGTTCTAGTTATCATAAGTGGAGAATTACCTGTACTCATCGGATCATATATGATGCCCAATGTTAGGATTTCTAGTTGCCCCTGTTTGTTGTGCAAACTGTGTGCCTTAGTACTCAGATAATGGCATGTGGACATATTACTGTTTATTTGTCTCTCTATCAATGTGTTGGGAATTTCCTATGATCCTTTCTTGCCTTCTACTGAGTTCCAAGTTCCAAGTTTTTTCTACCTGAGACTTTGCTTTCATGACTTCCTTTCTTCTGATTTAGTTTAGTGGAGAATTCTTTAAAAACGTATAAAAATAGCCATCTGCTATTTAATAAGAAAATACTAGTTTTAGAAATGAATCCAGACCTGAACTGGAGCAGGTTTCAGTGACAGAACTGTATATAATTGCAGTGATTTATTTATTTATTTATTTATTTAGTTGCATTTGTATACCGCCCTTTCCCTGAGGACTCAGGGCGGTTTACAGGGAATTAAAAATCAAAACATACAAAAGTTAAAACCAGTTAAAAAGCATTAAATTCACCCTGTACACTAAAAACCCCAGTTAAAATTTTCTCCTCAGCCTGGGCCCGAGAGCTCAAAGAGCCAGGTCTTCAGGCCCCGGCGGAATGATTGGAGGTCGGGAGCAGTCCTCAGCTCCACCGGCAGCTGGTTCCAGAGGGCAGGCGCTCCCACTGAGAAGGCCCTATCCCTGGGTGTCACCCGCCGGCAATCTCTCACCGGCGGAACCCTGAGCAGACCCTCCCTGTGGGAGCGCACTGGGCGAAGGGCGTTTGATGCCGGCAGCAGGTGTTCCCTCAAATAACCCGGACCCAGGCCATGTAGGGCTTTATAGGTAATAACCAGCACCTTGAATTTCACCCGGAGGGCAACCGGAAGCCAATGCAGCTCGCGGAGTAGAGGTGTTACATGGGAGTATCGGGAAACCCCCATTACAACTCGCGCGGCCGCATTCTGCACCAGTTGAAGCCTCCGAGTGGTCTTCAAGGGCAGCCCCATGTAGAGAGCGTTACAGTAGTCCAAACGGGAGGTCACAAGCGCATGAGTGACTGTGCGTAGGGCGTCTCGGTCCAGATAGGGACGCAACTGGCGCACCAGGCGAACCTGTGCAAAAGCCCCCCTGGTCACGGCTCCTATATGATCTTCAAAATTGAGCCGTGAATCCAGGAGGACGCCCAAGTTGCGAGCCCTATCAACGGGGGGTAACACCTCACCCCCCATCATTAGAGGTGGAATAACTTGGTTAACCCGAGACGCCGATATGCACAGCCACTCAGTCTTGGCGGGATTGAGACGAAGCCTGTTTCTCCCCATCCAGACCTGAACCGCCTCCAGGCACCGGGACATCACGGAGAGGGCATCACTGGGTTGGTTCGGGGTGGAAAGAAAAAGTTGGGTATCATCAGCGTACTGGTGATACCCCACCCCAAAACCACGAATGATCTCGCCCAGCGGCTTCATATAGATGTTGAACAGGAGAGGCGAGAGAACCGACCCCTGAGGGACTCCACAAATGAGAGACCTCGGGGCGGATCTCTGCCCTCCTGTCAACACCGACTGCGAGCGGCCCTGGAGGTAGGAGGAGAACCACCGTAGAACGGTGCCTCCCACTCCCAACCCCCTGAGACGCCGCAGCAGGATACCATGGTCGATGGTATCGAAAGCCGCTGAGAGATCTAATAGGACCAGGACAGAGGAGCAACCCCTGTCCCTAGCCCTCCAGAGATCATTCACCAGCGCGACCAATGCCGTCTCCGTGCTGTGTCCGGGCCTGAAGCCCGATTGGTACGGGTCCAGATAATCAGTTTCCTCCAGGAACAGAGGGAGCTGATGCGCCACCACACTTTCTTTCATCATACATAGCTCTCTAGCTATATTGACCCTCTGGGTAAGTACAAACTGCAAGTAGATGAGTTACCTACTGTCCTAATTGCTTACTGTGGACTAGTATCTACTTAGTTTGTATAAAATATATCTTCCTTCAAGTTGAACATGACAGGTAATGACCACATATGTGCATCTTCATTTTTAGGCAACAATATGGAAGAATTTGCTGTTGCCTTCATCTGTTGTTTTTTTTCTAACTTCCCAATCTGGCCTGTATCACTGGAATCTCTTGATGGTCCAACTTATCAGAAGAATGAGTTAGATTAAATTGTACCTATTTCTAGTGCTTGGTAAGTACATGCAAGTGCAACTAGCATTGGACATTCATAGGTCGTATCTGACAGAACAGGAACCATCCCACCCGCCACTGTGTACTTGAAAGACAACTGCTAGCATTTTCAACTAGAAAAGGCAGTCTTGTTTTCCTGTTTCTTGTACTGCATGGATGCAGGCAAGAAATGTTAATATTATGGTTTCTGTTCTGCTTCCAAGACTAGCAGTCTCTGAATACCGTAGCAACTTTGCTGTGACAGGGAAATAAATCAAAGCATCATTATATGTCTATGATAAGATAAAAAGATTATTAAATGTGATAATTGTACAGAACAAGTATTTTATTACTGTGATTTATTGGTATTGTCAAGGAATTTGTTGTGCAGAGGTCTCCTTGTGCTACCAAAGAGTTGCACAGACAAGGAAGGGTACTGAGAGCAGCAAGAGTCACACAGAAACCACAAGAGTACACTGAGTTGTAAAAGCAAAAAGTATTTTACTTTGAGGTGGTGTAAGAACAAAAATGCACAGTCAAAAATAAACAGTCCAGGTCATAAACAATAGCAACAGTCCAAGGAGTAATCCAAACTACAAAGTCTTCTTACCGGTCCAGAGGTCAATACACAGTTCAGGTTTACAACAGTAGTAAACCAACAGCAGAGCAAAAACAGTAGTAGTAGAGAGCAGTGAATTCAGAGAGAGAGAGAAGTTACATTCCTAGCTTCCTCTTATGGCCATGAGAACACTTACACACCCATTGGCCAATTAACTTCTTAAAGTCATAACATTATGGTTAATATATTTTCAACCCAACATTGTAGGCTAGCACCATATGCCTAACAGGTATGCTGCAGCCAAAGCAAAATCTTTAGAACTTAGATTCAGCATGTAATATTTAAACATATTTCTCTTTGGTGACAGAAGATCATTGTACATTAGAAAGGTTGAACCATGTGAAGTTTCTATGCTGTTCTTGTAAAGAAAAGAGACTGACCTCCTCAACTTTCTTCATCTATATGGATATTCTGTTCACATTATTAATTCAGTGGTTTTAGCGAAGGAAACTGTTACTAGAGAATTTATCCTTCTTTGCAGAAATTGTCTAACTGCAAGTTACAATGCCAACATAAATCAGGAATTAGGCTTTATTAAAACCTCTCTTCAGTGCATATTATTATCATTCCCATTTCTGTGACTCCTACCATTATTGTGAATACATGTATACTTAGTTTCTTAGCCTAGCTTTAGAAGTGTTTGAATCATCAGGCTGTTATAAAGAAATAAGGTAGGCCTCTTTCTTTTATTTTTAGAGTTATTTCATGAATCATTATGACACAAAACATGACTCAAACATAAGCATGTGTGTGCTATCATGAGTGGATTCAATTCCATTGGGCAATTATCACTGCAGTAGTGTTTCCAGTAATGAATTTGGCTCCAGTATATTTTTATTTTTAGAACGAGAGGGGAGAAAAGCATATAAAGAAGAGAATGAATGAAAAAGACCTTCCATGTGGTGTATGTGCTTTCATTTTATCTGTGAGCCCATTCATGTGTTAAATGCTCATCTATTCTTGCCTGTCAGAAATATTTCTATGCTGGTTGGCAGTCTGTAATGCACAGGGCTGTCCATATGGCTTCATTCAGAAGTATTAGAGGTACGTACAAACAGATCTTGTAATATTGCTGTCAGTGGAACTATTCTTGAGCTTGGAAAGCAGAGGCAACATATTTTTGCTATGATTAACATGCTTATTGATATCAGTCCAACAAATATTTGCTCTTGTTTGTAGATCTACTCATTTTGTACTTATCCAGATTCTGAAGACTGAGGGTATTTATATCAAAGTTGAAATTGTTTCCATGATAACAAGATGGTTATATTGCTCATTATTTCTTTCATCCATTTTGACTCAAGGGCGAAATTGACAAGCTGAAAACAATTATATACAGTGCATTATTTAGTAAGTTTTGAATGATAACACCTAATAGATCTTGCTACTATGGGTGAGGGATACTGAAATAACTCCTGACCTTAATAAAATTTACATCTGATCTGGTTTATTTGATTAGTAAAAGCTCTGAATTAAAGATTCAGAGCTCAGAAATATAATTTGTTGAACTAGAATGACACTAATATTTCTCTTTCCCCAACTATTTGCTGTACTGTATTATTTTGATTTTACTTCTAATATATTAGGGCTTTTTTGCTCTAATTTGCAATTCTAAATATATATGGCTAGTTAGTAACCATAAATAATTTTTACTTATGATTAGCAGATGTTTATCCCATTATTTTCTCAAGGGAGCCGTAAATAATATTTCATTTTCTTGTTTAATTTTCATCTTTATTATTACCAAAAGTCCCTCAACAGGAACATACCTAAAGGCCTCAAAATAAATAAACCAGCATGGCAATCTAAATATTCCATAAACGTAAACATTGGTACTATCATAAATAAAATATTATGACCATAATTGGACCTTGAATCTTGATTGTTTAAGTCAGGGGTCCCCAACCCACCGGTCTGTGGACCAGTACCGGGCTGCAGCATGCCAGCAACTGGTCTTTACAAACAAGCAAAGTCCCATCTGCGGGATTCAGGCAGCACACAAAACCATGCAACCTCCAGTCCACGGGAAAAGCTCTCTCCACGGAACCCAAAAGGTCCCTGGTGCCCCAAAGGTTGGGGACCTCCAGTTTACGTGAAGCAGTATTTAAGCAAGATGCTTCTCTCAATGACTGGAATTCTGGTTCTCACAGTTGTGATCATTAAGCAACTATGCAATCTTCCTGTGGTAGGGTGGGGGAGAGGGCATGGGCCTTCAACCATACCCAAGAGGCACAGGCCCTCTTCCCACCCAATTGGAGAGACTGATCACGAATATGATGGTGTTTGCTAGCATTTTCACCAGGGGTGAAACCATAGAGGTCCATTCCTCCAATGTGCCAGAAGATTTCCCCTCTACATTGGTGTTAGATAAGGGTCAGTGGAATTCAAGAAGGATTGGATTTAGTCTGTTGCTACATAGAGACTATAGGCCGATTCCTTTTTGACTCTATCCCTAGGTTCTACCACGCCTCCTTCAAAAACTGTCTTAGCTCCTATCTTCACGGTTCCTGGAATTTTATTTTATCATTAGTTTATCCATAAACAATCCAAGCAATAGTTTCTCTTTTTAAACACTAAACTTAGCTAGAAACATATTTTTAATATGTTTTATATATTAAAAAGGGACGCGGTGGCTCAGTGGGTTAGGACGCTGAGCTTGTCGATCAGAAGGTCGGCAGTTTGGCGGGTTGAATCCCGAGTGCCGCATAACAGAGTGAGCGCCTGTTACTCGTCCCAGCCTAGCAGTTCGAAAGCACGTAAAAATGCAAGTAGAAAAATAGGGATCACTACGGTGGGAAGGTAACAGCGTTCCGTGCGCCTTTGGCGTCTAGTCATGCCGGCCACATGACCACGGAGACGTCCTCGGACAAGCGCTGGCTCTTCGGCTTTGAAACGGAGATGAGCACCGGCCCCTAGAGTCAGAAACGACTAGCACGCATGTGCGGGGGAACCTTTACCGTTACCTTATATATTAAAAATATATAAAAAACAGAAATTATTAAAAGGAAAAAGACAGGAAGGAGATATGCAAAGGAACAGAAACAAAGAAAAAATACAAAAAGAATTTCTCCCAACTTTTTTTGATAATTACAGATTTAAATTCATTAAGCTTTTGAACTAAAATGTAATACCTATTTCTGTAATCATAAACATTCATAATCATTGCATCACAAAACCAGTATTAATATTTTTTTTCAGTTTATAGTAAAAAATTCAAAAATGCTTTCCATCTAGAAACAAAGATATCTTTTTTTCTTTAATCAATCTAATTTTGTCATCTTATCCAGTTTTATTAACTTCACCATTCATTCTCCCATTGTGGGAATTTGTAAGGTTTTCCATCTCTTTGTACAAAAGTCTGGCTGCAGTTATATTGTAATGTAGTGGGTCCGACGCAAGGAAGAGACGCCAGCCGGAGTGTTCAGCTCTTTATTGGGGGGGGGTTAGCATACTGGAGAATGAGGGTTACCTGGCCTCCTTAAATACCTAGCCAGGTAGGCGGACAGCCAATGGGGTTGGCCCTAGGTTTCCCGCCAAAACTAGGTTTCCCGCCAAAACCAATCAGGCCAACGCCCCCTGGTGGCTGTTGCCATGCAGGTGCCTGCATAGATAACATATATATCAAAACAAAGTCCCATATATTTTCTTCAACTGCTCATCTATCAAACCTAAAAGAAAACCTCAGGTTTCAATTGTACATTTGTTTGAATAATTCTCTGAATTAAAGTACATACTAACATTGCTTTGTATTGAAAGTACGTTCATATTTATCAAATTTCAAGTTCACCTTGAAATTCATACAAAAGCTATTCAGCCATTCTATGCTGCCAGTATGCCTATATCCGTCCAAATTTGTCTCTTAAAGTGTAAGGAATTACTCTAAACATTACATTATAAATACATTGAATGAAATGTTTAAAAAGAGGACCAGGTCAAATGGTATTTAAGGATAATCCAGCAGAGAACAGATTAGAAAAGTAAACAGAAAATCACTTGATGATACCAATAACCTTCAGCTAAACCACACAAAACAAGTCATTAATCTACAGATGAGTTTGGATAGTAATATTTCAGGTGAAAGGCCAATATTTGCTTATAGATAATTGGTATTTACTACCAACAAAGGATTATCTGGTACTATATCTTGAGCAGCCTTCCTAGCTATTCCATAATTTTGCCTATACAGAAAAATACTATCATTCAGAACAACAGAGGTTTATTCAGCTGCTCATCTTCTAGTAAGATAATACGTTTTTATGTTCCATCAATGTTGTATTGTTGGAGCTCTCCATCCTGGGCTTTGGTTATATATTTCATTACCCAACACAGATTGCTGGAGTCTTGAAAGTTGAGTTCCTTTGATTTGCAGAGATTATATATCCTTCCCACTTGCTTGCTTTATGAACGCTTGAAAGTAATGGTGGTCTGGGCAGATGTTGTCTTGCAAGTGGTTGATGCTTTGTTACTAGATTATGGTATTTATTGGCTAGTATGGTGAGTTATCTCTGTGTTGGTGACTTTTTTGTGATTGGTATTGTTGACAGTTATGTAAGAGGTAAGCTCATTGGAAGGCATGTTTTTCTTGCATTTTGTTGTATTTAGGGTTTTTCCCCTAGATTAATAATGAGATGGTTCTGTTTTATTTAAGTATTAGTGGATTTCTGTGTTGTTCAACTAGGGGAGAAAATGTTGCTTTGTGATTCATTACTTTTTACCAGTAATTTACATAGTCTGTAATTTACAGTTAAGTTTGTATACAGTATATCCTCCAAGAACAAAAGAAGTTCACAGTTCTGTCACTTGTGGCTTCAATATAGATAACATTTCTGTTTGATGGCACTAAATGTGTTAATTAGCATACCAGGTTCAGGAGTTCTGAGTAACAGTCCAAAGTCTCTTTGGAAAGGCCCACCATTAATTACATAATTATCACTGCCTGCATTTCACCCCGACCTGTAATACTGCATGACACCTCTTGCAGTCCACAGAAGTAGATGGTAATGCTCATATCTGAATAGTTATATTTAACTTTAAGGTGCTGTTATACTTTTGAATTTGCTGCAGTAGACTAATATTGCTATAACTGGAAAATTTCATATTGCCACTGTGAGTCACCCAGAGTCACCTTTTTTAAGATGTGTAGCCATTTAATTATTACAAATAAACAAACCTTCCAACCTTGGGGTTTTTTAACTAAGAATTTGTGCAATAATCTTTCTGTTTCCCCTGCTGTTTCCAAATCTTTGATTGATCTATCTGTCTCTCTATATCTATCTATCTATCTATCTATCTATCTATCTATCTATCTATCTATCTATCTATCTATCTATCTATATCTATATCTATATCTATATCTATATCTATATCTATATCTATACACACATATTTCAAAACAGCATGGATATCACCAAAACCAACATTATTAAGCAGAATAACTTAAATTCAAAAGAGAACCATTAATAATGCAAGATCATAGCAACTCACCCATTTTGCATTTTGAACACCACATTTCCAGCAGGAGCTGACCCTATAGATTTCTATGTGAAGGCAGAAAAGATGGTAAAAACGTCTCTGCCTGCCATGAGGGGAGAAGCAAGTTGAAGTTAAGGAAAGTCAGACAAGACTGCAGTGTTGTTCTAGAGCTTGGTTGTCAGCAGCATATTCCCACAACTGGCAAACTCAGTTTGCCCAGGGTTCAGCTAGTAGTGGGGATTACCCAGAACTCATAATGGGAGACTGAAGTCTGTTCAGCTGGATGCCAGGTTCATTACTACCCTGCCCTGTGTGGCTTCTTTATCACAAATATTTATTATATGTGATTGTTTAGATTTCAGAGGTTTTAGCAAGAATTTTATCCTAGAAAGGACAATATATGTAACTTTAATAAGTAGTAAGGAAGACACAGAAAGATCTGCCTTGGAGTAAATAGTGTATACTATACAGTAATACCTCACTACTCATTGTTAATTGGTTCTAGGAGGCGTGGTGAGTACCAAAATCATTTTTTTCTCATATGGAATAATGTAGTGAGTTACAAAGTAGCTGAAACCAACAAGCTGTAGCTTGTGCATTGAGTATCAAAGAACAATGAGTAAAGGAAAAAAATGTTTGCATCAAAACGCGTTGAGTACCAAATTCAATGAGTTTCAAAGCAATTGAGTAGCAAGGTACCACTGTATTTTCATTATATAAGCCCATCTATGGATAAGCTGACCTTCAAAATTTTCATATCTTTTAATTTTCACAATTGACTTGTTCACAAGTGACACTCTTTCATGTATAGGTTGTGCTGGTACTTTTATAAAGCTGAGGGGGAAAATTGTGCTATAGGATAAGCCTTTCTGTAGATAAGCTGAAGCCAATTTTTGTGTTGTAGTTTGGCCTACATTTTTCAGTGTATCTGTGAGTATATATGATAAGTGTGATGTTACATTTTTGGCATCTTTGCAGTGATCTTATCTGGCTTAGAGGAAATCATTCTAATCAGCAGTTTTTATGGGGTAAACCGTTCTAACATTCTTCAGGGACAGGAGAACTATTCATGCACTTTAGATATTCTTTATGTACAGAATAATGAGGATCTAAACCTTACACAGTCCAAAAAAAATTCTGGTTTTATAACAAGCTGCTGGTCATTATGTGCTTTAATTTTAGAGGTGCCTAAGTAGCTATATGATGTTTGGTAAAGTATAAAGTTCTCCAGTGATATTTATTTTTACATACCTTTGCCTACCATTAGCCGCCCTGAAAGTGGATGCAGGTATGTATAAATAAAGCAGATGTAAATAAAACAGCATGCAATAATTTTAATTAGCAAAATCAGTATTCAAAATTGTTGGTACTACAACAATACTACAATACAAAATACAAAAGTTGATACTACCATACTCAGTTTTTGACACTGGGTAGAATTTTCGGGTAGGACACTGCCTTTGTAGTTGAAATAAGGAATGATTTATGAATGGTTGAAAGCTGCCATTACACTGAGCAGTTTAGTTTGGAGTGATTTGTCTAAATTATTTGTGAGTGTTTGATCTGCTTGCAAAGCATGTAAGGAGAGATGTGTGTTTTGTGACTTCAAGGACAGGGTAGTTTCTTGCAGGTTGATCTTGTCATGTCTTCCTTCGCTTTAACTTCTCGGTGTTATCTTGACAGACATACAGACTATTGATGAGATAAGCGCCTGGCTGCAGAATTTCTCAGGCTTCAAGAAAAAAAAAGAGCATTATTCCTTACTCAAGAAGATTTGTAATAGCTGGACTAGAATGTTCTGTCATTCTGAATGTTCTGTTGTGATAATAATTCATCATTTTAAGGCTTATAACACAAGTGACCAAACCTCACCTATCCTCTTCTTGTTGATTTTTCAGCCCTTGAATATTTTATCACATATCGAAGTGAAGTGAACCAAAATTGAATGTCCAAGCTGAGTTATATTTTGTGTTGCAGGCTAGTCAGACATGTATTTTGCATTTTTATACATGAGTCTTGCATTTGAAATCCATTGAGTGGTGAAAAATAAGCTGAGAATAGTTATCTGAAATAGCATAACATTGGGAGTGATTGACTCTTCCCATATTCTATATTTTTGTGGTCAGAAAGCTGTGAAACAACAAACAGGACTGGCAAGGATCTCTGATTAGGTCATTTGAGAACTGCAAAAACTAGAGGCAGGAGATGGTTGTCAACTTAGTAGTATCTTATATCAGAATTGAAGTGGAGGAGAGCAGTACCAAAAACAATGCTAAGTATATAGCTTCACTGCAAACAGATTTTTTTTGAAGGGAACAGATGGGTATAGAAATGAGCTAAACAGTAGCATTTATTTCTAATTATTTGTAGTTATGACTGAATACTAATTAATTCTTAGGAGATTGGTTTTGTTTATAATTTTTTTTAAAAAAATCATTGAAAAATGTTAATAAGTAGATAAATTAAGCTACTATTATAAAATTTAAGTTAATAGCTCTTATAAGGTTGGTTTGGTTATTTCATTAATAGTTTAAGACAGGTATATCAAACTCGATTTCATTGAGGGCTGCATCAGCATTGTGGTTGCTTTTGGGAGGTCGGGGGGCATGACTGGGTGGGCATGGCTAGGTAGGCATGGCCGGCTCGACATCGCTTGCATCAGGGGGACCTGTGGGCTTCCAGATGGGGCTGTGACAGGGATCAGAGGGTCTCTGGTGGAAGCGGGTGGGACTGGGGTGGGTGCCAGGGTCTGGTCCATCAGAGGATCTTTGCCATCCCTCTCGGACCCACCGTCTGTCTTTGTTTGCTTGTGCCTGCTGTGGGATGGGGTGGGTGGGTGGGCAGCCACCTGGCGTGTCCGGTGGGCTGGATTGTGTGCCTTAACCCCATGCCTCTGCCTTCACCTGCTGCTGGGAGGGCCGGCCTGGCAGCCGTGGGGCTCTGACCCTCCTGCACTGCGCAGGCTTCGGGATCCCAAGGTGTACCAGCCGATGGGCTGCCCAGGGTTGGTGGGCTGTGTCTGTTGCCAGGTACCGACGGCTCCCCGCGCACTCACCACCTCCTATGCACACACAGTTGGGATGCCTGGCTGGGCAGGGTGGCAGGGACTGTCCCTCACTGTCTCTGGAGCTGCCCCACGGATCCAGCCTGCAGGCCTTGAATTTGACATGTCTGGTTTAAGATGTTTTATACTTCTTCAAGCATTTTAATTTTTCAATGAATCCACAAGAGAGCTGCTTTTGAAACAAGTTAGGTATGAATGTGTTTGTTATCTCAAAGCCTTCTTCTTTGTTGTACTAGGTTTCTTCCCTTTAATTTCTTGCCCTTTGTCTTTTAGACATTTGAAAATAATTTTGCTTTCCTTGTTACTTAATCTTCCCTGATCTATACTACTGGCATAGTGGTTGAAGAATGTGCATTTCATTAGATTTAGCACAATTGATTAATTCCATCTTAGTATTGTCTGTACCAGGGGGTCTTCAAACTTGGCCCTTTTATGACTTTTGGAGTTCATCTCCCAGAATTCCTCAGTCAGGCATGCCGGCTGAGGAATTCTGGGAGTTGAAGTCCACAAGTCATAAAAGGGCCAAGTTTTGAAGATCCCTGCTCTATACTATCAGCACTCCTGTTTAGGATGCTAAAGACTGCCATAGTAAGGAGATTCTTAGTGTAAAATTATTATAAATCTATTTTATGCTGCTATTGATTATTGGTATCCAAAGACCTAATGATGTCTACTTACACTATACTGAAGGGTGCTGAACAGGGGCTTCACTGCTTATTGCTGCTTTAATTATATGGAACTAATTGATTCCAACCTAATCAATACAAATGTAGTATTTTACTGTATTTAAAATAAGAAATAGAAATGATTAGGCCCTATGATCCATATGTGGATTGAGATCTGGGTTAAGATTCTGGTCCTTCCACCAGAAAAAGACTTAAAGCAGGAAAAAGGACAGCAACATGCAATTTAACATATATTTTCATTGCTGATAAGAGTTAGATTTGCAAGTGTAAGTGACTGGCATGTAAAAGAAGAGTTAGAGTTTTTTTATACCTGTTTCCTTTCTGCACCTGCATCTGGCCAACCTTCTCTGAACTAGGAAACTAAGCAGTTCAGTACTGGTTAGTAAATGGAAAGGAGGCCTCCAGAGAATTCCAAGGCTTAGAGTAGAGAAGCAAGTCTAAATATAGTCATTAAGGGAGACAGTGAAAAACCATTTCTGCTACCCAGAGTTGTATGGCTGGGATAGTTTGCAAATATACAGATACATAATGTTGCTGATAAAACAATATTGATGTGTCCATGTTGAATTGATCTCCCTTGGAGAGCATTTTTCCTTCTTTCTTTTGGAGCTGGCCTGACCTTCTAACTTAACTGCCTATCACTGTTGGCATGGTGTCAGTTTCCAGGCTCAGCTACTTGCTAAAAGATTCTTGAGACTCTTCTTTTGGTCTATTCTTATATCTGCTCAAATATTTACCTGGATTCCTGCAGCACTGCAGATGGGCTTTAGGTCTCCTGGGTCTTGTGTCATTTAATTATTTTGCCTCAGGTTTGTTCTATATACTTTCCCCTTCAATTCTTTTCTTAAACTCACTCTAGTCCTTTCTGTAAGGCCCACAGGGGGAGAAAGAAGCAGAATCAAGCAGAAGCAGTTGGAATGTGTCAGGTTCAGTCAAACAAATAAAGGTAAAGCTAAGCAGGTGGAGACAACTAAAAATATTACAAATTATGTCATTGTGAGAATAATTGATACCAATTGTAACAAGGAAGATAACCGCTGAGCAGTAAAGAGGAGCAAAAATGATCCACAGCACTTCCTGCTGTATAAGCTATAGAAAGATACCTTTACAAAGGACTGAACTAATCCACAGCATTGACAATCTTTAGTTCCCAAAGGGCACTGCTCTGGATGTTTTTGTCAAAATAGCCCTTCTGGATAAGATGGTGGTATTATGTCAAATGTAGAAAAGGAATAGCCTGCATTGCTTTCATTAGATCACATTCCAAACAAAGGGACACTGTTGCATAGGGCTTTCTCTGCTTTACAGTTTTGTGAGATCATGAAGTGCTACAGGATAATCCAGGGCTGGCCCAAGAAGAGCAGAATTCCATGTTCTCCTTCTAACATTTTGCCTGGAGTAATGGTTTTTATTTATATTAAGACTTTTTTCATAGAATAAAAACAAACTGAAAGAAAAAAAGAAAAATGGGAAGCGGACAGAAACAAAAAAGAGAAAAAAACTCATCTAAAGTTAATAAATATATGAATGGCTTCTTTTCAATATATAATTACAATATTCCTCCCTTTTCGATGTTACATCAGTCCTTCCACCCTCTTGTTTAATCCACTTGTTTCTTTATCTTCAAATTCATAAATGCAATGAAATAATTTCATTTATTTCTTCTTTTAGCAAAAAGTACATACAGTATAAGGTCCCTCGTCTTTTGAGTAATTATCTCAAAAAGGGTATTTTGGGCATATCCTGAGAGAAATGGGAGAATTTCTTATTTCTGAATTGAGGATCCAGTTTGGATCTTTTGAGATGCTTTTGTAAAACAGGGTCTGATTTCTTGGGGTCAGGGGAATAAGGACATTATTTTAGACTGGGAAAAGAGGCAATTGGATCAAACAGTTTTAAGAATTATTGGTTTGGAGAGGAGGTGAGTGGATTTATGATTAAAATTTTCTCCAAAACTGGCATAGAGAAACACTCCTTAATGCAGTAGGGAATGCAAGTTTTCAAAACTCTTCTGTCACTATCATTTCCTGCTACCAATGGCGACTGCCAAGTTCCAGGGGACTAATTGTGTTCTCTGAAATCAAGGTTTGAATATCTACTTATCTGAAAGAAAGTCACAACTGAAATATATTTATCAGTCTACAGCTACTACTGGGCCGTGTGAATGGCTGGCCAGTGCATGCATATGTGTGTGCACACTCCCCCCCCCACTCGTGCTAGTGCTGCCCTGAGTGTTGCACAGGCGCTAGCCCTGCTCCCAGTGTTACACGAGTGCTAGCCCACCCCAGTGTGCTAGTCCCGCCCCCAGAATCGCATACACACTTGCACCGCCCCATTTGCGTTGTGTGCACACACGCAGCCCCATGCCTACCCCTTCCTTTCCCTCTGAGCCGCCAACCGAGAAAGGTTGGGGACCTCTGGTCTACAGCACTCACTGAAAAAGTGAAAAAAAATAATGATGCCCAGTCTGAGACCCAGGAATGACAGAACTGAAATATAAAATGTTGTGCTGCTTGTTAACCTGGAATTGTAGTAATAGCATTATTAAAACATATAATTGAGTACCCGGAATTGTAGTAATAGCATTACTAAAACATATAATTGAGTACCTGGAATTGTAGTAATAGCATTATTAAAACATATAGTTGACCTGGAATTGTAGAAATAGTATTATTAAAATATATAATTGAGTACCTGTGGCATATTTTGGTTGATAACATTCATTAGACATTGATATAGGTAAGTACTTGTTTATCAACTTTTAATTGAAAATTGCTATTTGCCAGTAAGAAACAGATACAGACTCACAACTAGAATGTGACAGACACAATGCCAAATTAGTGAACATATCTTATCTGGAATATGTTTCATGTCCTTCTGTTTTTATCCACAACTCCTTAACTCATATGTTCCATCTTCCAATGCGGTATATGCCATCATCTCTATTTGAAATAAAAAGGGAGGGAGGCAATAGGTAGATGGACACAATTAGAGTATCAGAAATGTGTTGTTCCATTCCTTTCTTTTTGGATTACAAAGTAATATTGAAAGACTCCTGCTTGATTACTTGGGGAAGTAGACTATCCCACAAGATTTTGTTTTGTTACCCTCAATTTTGATATCAACATGAAGGAATTGCAAAGGATAATTTCCAGGCTGGGACTAGTTCCATTAATATGCTAATGATACTTAGCTATATTTATTCTTTCTGAGAACTCAGGTAGATGCTACTTGAGCTTACATGAATATGAAGGACTGTAAAAAAATAAGGTGAAGCTGTGTTTAGAGCGAAGACTACACTTTTATTGATTCCAGGGGCTGAATGTCAGGATGTGTGAGATGCACCTCTTCTGGATGGGACTGCATCCCTGAGGAACGTCTCTGCAGTCTGTGGATTCTCCAGCTCAACAGCCATATCATTTCAGTGAAGGACATAGTCATTTATTAGATTCATTTGATACAGCAGTGTGTCCCATCTGGGAGGAAACAGACCAGTGATTCAAGACTTGCAGTGTGCTTTTTGTCAGCCAACCCTTGAAGACGCCCTGTATCTAACTCAAAAAACAATATTATTAGTGGTAAGGGGATCTCATTTGAATCCCTCATTACCTCTGGGTTGAAATAACTTCGTTTTTCAGCTTTTCAGCATCAATGGAACAACTTCTATGGCTCTTGACACAAATATAATTAACACATTACAGTACATATTAAATCGACTCCTGTTCCTACAAAATTTGTGCAAAGCCACAACTGTTTATGGAAAAGTCTCATGTAAAGTTTTTTTTTTCCATCTTGCTGAAACTTGATCTATTTTTTGGGTTGTATTTAATGCTGTGTGATCCAGTCCACATCTCGGCTGTGCAAGATTCAATCCTCACCAGCTAAACCAATGGGTGATTTTAATAGAAGGTAATATTTATTTATTTATTTATTTATTTATTTATTTGATTTGATTTGATTTGATTTGATTTGTATACCGCCCTTCTCCCCAAGGACTCAGGGCGGTGAACAGGGACATAAATATCAAAATGCACAAATACAGAAATTGAAAACAAATTAAACCCTAATGCCCAAATGCAGAAGATAAATTACATTAAAACAATAATTAAAACAAAACCCGTCAGACCAGACTGGATTGCTCAAACAGATAGGTTTTTAGGTCGCATCGGAAGGAGCGAAGGTCGTATGTAGTTCAGGGTTGAACCATGGAGTCCTTGGTGCTCTTTGAGCTTGGTTGTTGTTGTTGTTGGGGTTGTCTTCCAAAACCACTAGGTAAATACCCAGAACTAGCAAATTCCTTTTGATGTGCATTGCCCACCTTATGCCTGTTTATCCTCGTGTAATCCCTTTCTCTCCAATATCACTGCTGTGCAAGTTGTAAAAAACCAGGTCAGGCACAGGATAGTACTTACTAATTGACTGTTATGACTGTAATGGTGAACATGTAATTAAGAGAGTGAGAGAGATGCTGTTTGCAAAGTTCTGTTTTTAGCACCACTGTAACTTTGAATGGTTTATGCATGAGGCAATTGGTAAGCAAGGTATACTGGTACTCATTACTGTATTTTTTGAACTGGAAAATAACTATCTGGAGGAGGTTGAAATGTTTTCCTTGTAATTGGGTCAGTTAACCCTGATTTTCTTTTAGTGTAACATAGCTATATTTATTATAACATACAACGAGGGCTTTTTTGTCATAGAATGCCCAGAACGGAGTTCCGGCACCTTTTGGGGATGGAACCTTGTAGGGTAGGCAAGGTGGGTTGTATGAC
Source organism: Vipera berus (assembly GCF_964194415.1). Lineage (NCBI taxonomy): Eukaryota > Metazoa > Chordata > Lepidosauria > Squamata > Viperidae > Vipera > Vipera berus. The sequence goes on from NC_138204.1 coordinate 158,605,031, forward strand.
ATGTGTGAGTTCTGGCACCTTTTTCTTTTACAAAAAAACTACATACAACTATTACAATGTAATTGTATCTGACCTATTAGAAACTTTGTTCAACAGCAAAGATAAGCAAAGTACAAATATATGTAGAGAAGTATTAATTTAACTTTGTTGGACCCAAATTACAGTAAACACAACAATAACATACTGTACCTTGGTTACAGTTGATCATGCCCAAATTTGAACAAAGTCTGTTGCAAATATTGAGTAGAATGATACAATCAGAACATAACCATTAATGTTATTTGCTCTGTAGTGATTGCCAGTATTTTCCTTTATGTTACTTTGCCTGGATAGTAACATATAGGTCAAGTCCAAGCCACATAATAAAATTATGTGAGGATAAAGTGACAATACTTCATGTGTGAATAGCTGAGTTCATTGTTGGAAGAGATAGGTGCAAATGAAATTAGCCATTTTCTAAATCTAATAATAAAATAAAAAGTTCATCAAAAATTCAGCAATAGAAATATAATTAAGAAAAAACTTGCATTTAAATTTTATGTAAAACCATTGAATAAAAAGTATATATTTAGAAGGCTAAAAAGAACAAAGTAAAAAGCACTAAAATAATTTTATGGAAAAATAATAAATTACAGTTTCAAATTTTACTGCTCTTCTGTGACACTAAAATAGAAGATCATATACAATATTAAACACAGTATTAATTATAGTATTAGCATACAAATAAAATGGATAAAATAGTGTGTAAATACTTCAGTGTATATCTTTTAATTTTTTTTTATTCCATTTATATCCCGCCCTTCTCCGAAGACTCAGGGCGGCTTACAAGCTTAGCAGTAGCCTTCATTCTATGTATATGCCTGCTTATTAGGGCTTTCACACACACCCCCAAGCGGCATTATTACAAAGTCAGCTTTGTAATTTCCTTCCATTTTTTAATTGTACCATATCCTCCTGGTACATTTTCTAACAATTTCAAAGATCCAAGAATAAAATCACTGAGTATTAGATACCCAAAGTAATAGTCATAATAACACAGTTGGTTAAAAATCTTAGTTTACTTCCTCTGAATTTAATGTATTATATTTCATTCTTTGTTTTCGGGGAGTGTGCTTCCAGTCAGGTTTTGACTCCTGGCAATTGATTGACTAGTCCCTGTGGTGTGCTTGGTAAGGTTTTTCAGAAATGATTTGCCATTGCTGCCTTCCTAAGGTCACCCAGGCTGGCTTTGTGCATAAGGTTTCTGATCTGATGCCTTAACTATCAACCCAAACTCATTCTTCCCTTAATCCTAGCTATGGAATATATTTGACACAGGAAATGTAGCATTTTCAGCATGTTCAAGGTTTGTAAATTTAAAGAGGTGCTGGTGTAGTATTCTTTTATGTCTGGATTATTTAGTTGCCTTGCAACAAGGGCCTCCTTGTCTATCTGGGCGTAGTTCCTCTCTGCCCCTGACAAGTTTCTGGAATAGTATGCGATGGGCACCTGTTCCCCGTTTTCCTCTAGGTGGCTCAGTACTGCGCCCACTCCATAGGGTGAAGCATCGCAAGCAATGCAGATGGGCTTTGTTTCTATGAAGTGGATGACTGTAGACCTGCTTGAAAGTAGTGCCTTTAATGATTGGAAGCTTTTTTCGTGGACGTTGGTCCAGCTCCATGCAGCTTTCTTATCTAGGAGCCTGTGCAAGGGCTCAGCTATTGCTGCCTTGTGGGGTAAGAAGGAATGGTAAAAGTTGAGCAGCCCAAGGAAGGCTTGCAGTTCAGCCTTGTTCTTGGGAGTGGGGGCCATCTTAATTGCCCTCACTTTGGATTCTGCAGGGTGGATCCCATTGGCATCTATTTTAAACCCCAAAAACTCAGTGGATGCCACCCCAATGCTGCATTTGTCCTTTTTTAATTTGAGACCTGCAGCACGTAACCTGCTTAAAACTGCCCTCAGTCTTTCAGCCAGTACTTCTTCTGTGTCCCCTGCAATGAAGACATCATCAAAATAAGGGCATACCCCTTGAATGCCCTTAAGAGTCCGCTCCATTACCTCCTGGAAGATGCCTGGGGCTACACTGATACCAAATTGCAGGTGGTTAACCTTGAAGGCTCCCTTGTGTGTTACGATTGTTTGCGCTTCTGCCGTCTCCCTGATAACCGGCAGCTGCTGGTATGCCTGCACGAGATCTAGCTTAGCAAAGATGGCGCCGCCTTGGAGGGAAGTGAGAACGTGGCTGACTGTTGGGACCGGGTAAGTGTGCTGATTAAGGACCCGATTTAATGTACATTTATAGTCGGCGCAGATCCTGACCTCCCCGTTAGCTTTGAGAGGGTGACTATGGGGGTCTCCCACTCTCCCCTTTCTACTGGCTGTAGGACTCCCTGTTCGACTAATTTGTCTAACTCCCCTTCTATCTTGTGTTTAAGCATGAAGGGGACTCTCTGGGGTTTAATCCTAATGAGAAGGACGCTGGGGTTTAGTTCAAAAGAGATGTACCTGCCTAGCTTGTTATCGAATATGTCTGCAAATTCTTTGCAGACGGATTCGATGCTGCTTCCCTGGGTCCTATAGATGCCTGAGATCCCTATGCCTAGTGCCTCAAACCAGTCTAGCCCAACTAGACTAGTTCTCCGACCCTCAACTACGATAATATCCAAGTGCCCTTGGAACTTCTTAAACCGCACTGAAAGGGTGGCCTCCCCCTTGATTTTTACTGGGGCGTTTTGGAAATCGGTGAGGATAATGTTTGAGGGCCTCAATTTGACCCACTGCTTGCTCTGGCCGCAAATAAATTTGAAGGTCTCATCCGAGATGACTGAGACTGCAGAGCCGGAGTCAAGCTCCATTTTACAGGGAATGCCCTGTAAATGGACGTCCAATTTAATTTTGGGTTTAAGTGGCCGTTGGGCCCCGGTTCAGCAGATGGCCCTCCAGCTTTTGAAAAACCCTATGCTGGTCGGTTTCTGGGCCCCGGTACCTTTCTGCGACGTGTCCTCCGGCTGTAGCTCGTGGAGACCCTCTCAGAAATGGCTATGGCAGACCGCTGCGATGTAGCCTGGTTTTCTGCAGGCCCGACACGTGGCCGACCGGAACTTGCAGTTTGCCCATGCGTGGTCTCCGCCACAGCCTGCACATTTCAGGAAGGGAATTGCCTTCCGTTGGTTCTCCCAGCTTCCTTGTTGTCACTCCCGTTGTTCCAGCTTCCTCCGAACCTGGTCGATGCCGGTCTCCTCTGCTTCTCCGTTCCTGCTGTACGCAGCGTCTTTGAGGTGGATGGATCGTCCTGGGCTGCTGAGTCGGGGGGTCTGGACCACTTGCCCCGTGCCGCCAGCCGCCTCGTTGGCCAAGATCTCATCCTGAGCATCTTGGAGGGTTAAGTTGGGCCACGAATGTCTGAGCTGGCCTGGCAGTTGGACCCTTTGGATGAACTGGAACCGCCAGGCCAGCTCGGACATTCGTCACCATCGTTCGGGGTGACGGATGTCGAATTCTCGGGGCTGTCCGATCTGTGCCATCTCTTCATCCGGCTTCCGTGAATCCTGCTCCACCGATGTGGCCGCTAGTGTGGTGACTAGTTGGTCATCGAGGGGGGGGGGAAAGATGCCTCTTTCCTCCAGCAAGCGATGCTGTCCCCTAGTGACTTACAGCTCTTAAAGTGAAGCAGGATCCCACCCTCGTCGCCACTGTTGTGTAGTGGGTTCTGGAGCGCAGGAAGGACGCCGAGACAATGAGTACAGCATGGCAGATCTTTATTAGGTGAAAGTGACTGTACTGGGGAATAGGGGTTACCTGCCCTCCTTTTATACCTGGCCAGGTGAGCACCCGGCCAATGGGTTTGAACCTCTGTTTCCTGCCGAAACTGGGTTCCCACCAAAACAGTTACACTTCAATGCCCCCTGCTGGTGACTGCTATGTAAGTGTGTATGTGTTCTCTTCACCTGGATACATAACAGACTTAATGTACAATACTTTACACCAGTGCTGGTTAAATTGTAGTTTCCTTAAGACTTGGATGAAGAAGCCTCCAGAGCTCTGGCATCTAAATTGCAATGTTTTAACATGACAGAAGGGAAAAAAAATCATTAAATTCACGGAGAGAAATCACTTAAACTACATTTCTTTTCATTTAATAAAATGTATATTGCGATTAAATCTCATTTAACCTTTATATTAGTCCTTTTCTTTTTTAAGAGTGCATGTTTAGTGAAAGAGGAAATGAGGCTAGTTTCTTTGCTACTTTCTTGTGCCACCAGAAAACTATTATAGAGTTGGGTAAGTCCTTAGCTGCAGCTGCTGGTTTGGCTATTCAGATGAGTTATAATTAGTTGAATTTAGTCTGTTTTATGGGAGTCATTTTAATTGAATTTTTCTTGTGTGCTTAAATGTATTTGCTTTTGTTAGTCATTACCCTTTGTTGGAAAAGCAGAGTAGAAATCCAGTAAATTAGCAAATTAACCGCCTGAGGGTAACTTTGCTTTTTAAAAGAACAAATCACATTTTAAAAATTCTACTTAATAGTTCTCTTCAGATCCCCATAATTAAGATTAAGCTAGATTATAATGTTTCTAAGAGTGTTGGAAAAACAGGCTAATTTGTTTCTTCTTTGGTTTCACTTTCAGATCCTGAATTCAAGGATCTTGGGGTTTTGAAACCATTGCCAGGTCGGTATGTTCAGTTTTCCATAGCACTTCAAAGCCTTTGTATTTGATCTGATTTTCTTCTTGCTTGATCTTTATGTTTTGTTGTTATTCAGTTTGTGAGTTTCAAATGGGAGGATCTGAAGGAATTGTGGAATCGGTGCAGATTGGAAAAGAAGGGAAAGCTTCTGATTCTGAGGCTGTTGATTGTAAATGGTACATCCGAGCACCACCACGATCCAAGGTCAGTTCTGTTTCATTCTTTGATTTGGGGTAATAATTTAAGAAAGTGATTATATTAATACAGGATTTATTGCTTTCTACAAATGGGTTTTGAATTTCATTTTGTTAAATAGCGCCCAGTGTTCAAGTCTGTCAAGATCCTTCTGTATCTTAAGCATATCTTCTGGAGTGTTGGCTATTCCTGCCAGCTTGGTGTTGTCTGCAAATTTGATGAGTTCACCATCTATCCCCTCATCCAAATCATTGATGAACATTAATATGAATATGAGTGGAAGCCACCCAGACATTTTTGTTCACATTTCCACTTTTAATGCTGCTGCTCCAAACTTGGAGTGGCAGAAGAGGAAAGAATGCAAATTGTTCTTCTCCCATTCCTTGAAAATGGATAAATTTAATAAATAAATAAACTTGCTTATTTATGCTGCATTTTCCAACACTATGTCATGCCAAGAGCACCATAAAGGTTATATAAAATCTAATTGCTCATGCCCGGAAATTACAACAGCACCATAATATGTAAGAAAGGTGGGTAGGTTATCCAGACCAGGAACAAATCTTTATAAGCATATAAACCTCTCTTCACTTAGAAATGAATAAACCATTTCTCCTTCTTAACTGTGGGGTTTTGTTTTTGTCAAATTTTAAAGTCTTTAATATATTTGATGGGAAATTTATTACTTTTCCAATAGATATGCTTTTGCTAGCTCCAGTGTGATTTCTTGGCTACAGATGAAAGTGCAAAATTGGTGAACTTTGCTTGAATATAGACAGGCTCTTATTATGGTTTTCTGACTTGCCCAATCAATCTTTTGTCAAAGCAAATGTACAGTAATAGATGAAACAGAATTTATCAAAAATGATTCACTGTGAGGAGCTTATGATGGAGTTTTACTGAAGTTATATGTTATTCAGACTTTGGGATAATTAATTTTCATATATATATTCAGAGCTTATTATGTTCAAATTAAAATAAAAAAACCTCTTTCCAGTTCAATCGGCATTGTTTTTTTTCATTTTTTTAAAAATACCAACCTTAAAAGTGACAAGACAGTAATTTAAAACTGTAATGCAATCAGGGGCTATTAATTACATATGTCATGGCTGCAGTGAGGTTATTGTATTCTTTTTGGTAACAGCTGTGCCGTTTTGTAGTGACATTCCAAAGCTGAAACACCTCTGAAATTCTGTCCTTTATTTTGGTCAAAATTACAATAAGATCAAGTGGTTCAAAAAGTGGATTTTTATGGCATTTTAAAAGAAAAATGTAGAACAGTGGATTTTCCCCCCTTCAATCACATAACAGTGTTTCATAAGAAAGTATTTATAATGCAGGACATACAAGTGTAGGTTTTTACAATAAAAACTGCCATCTTGCTCCATTTGAAGTAATATCAAACAAACAAAAATGCTTGCTGGATTCATTTATTTATTTGATGTAAGGCCAGAGATTTTTGTGGCTTACATTATAAAATATTGTAAAAAATAGATAAAAGAAACCATGTGTGTCCAGACATAATACACTCCATGTACTGGGTCGGGTTCACCCAACAGCAGGAGTAGGCAACTGTGGCCATTTTACAATCTGTGAACTTGAACTTCCTACCCCTGCCCAACAGGGATCTAGCAGGTACTCAACTCCGGGACCTGGGAGTAGAACCAGTTTTTTTTTTAAAAAAAACTTCTGGAGTATCATTAGTGTGGAAATAAATAGGAAAAAGTAAAGCATTTTTGTAATGAAGACATGATAGCTTAAATTTCATCATTGAAAATAATAGTGTATGATTGGATAAAACATTTACCTATACAGTTTTTGCATCTTAACTAATATGTATAGGTAGGTCTCTTTCAATTCCTCTAATGGAATAGCTATTTAGTTATTTTTAGTGGGCATACAAGGTTTGCACCCAGGCTCTATTACAGTGAAAAATTAGAAAATTATCTTTGTAAAATGCTAGCAATTGTTAGTGATTTCAAAGGGAAGATTGAGATCTCAGAATTGTACATTTTCAGTGGGAACTTTTTTTAAATACAGCAGTGGAAGAAAAGAGTTGTCATTGTGATGCTACCAACTCTGTTTTCAATGCAACAGTTTAGTAATTACTATTATTATACTTATAATGTTAATCTTAAGTATTATTGTTTATTATATTTATCTTGAACTAATATAAAAGAAGAATTGGTGACTCATTATTTTATTATAACAAATGCTTTGGCTAGTCTCTCCTTAAGCAAATGCAAGAAAAAAAATATAAGGAATTATAAACAGTGATAAATTCCACAAGAGAATGAAACATCTAACACTCCAGGCAGATAAACCTTTATTTATAATCAAAAGATTCCACTGAAGTTGTGCAGTTGCTACACATTTATAACTATAGTTCATCATATAGCAGTCTTTCAGGCTGAGCCTTGAAACTGAAAGCATAATTGAGATGTTATTTACAAGGGGATCGTATCATGCCAAAATCAGGGTAAGCGGTCTTTGGGGACCAATGGGCGCGCTCGAAATGCTAAAGTTATTTTATGGAGCCAGTGTAGAAATGGATGGGACCAAGGGATGACAACATCTGGCTTACCTTGTTTGGGCCTGGTAGTTATGTAGGTGTAGTCTGCTGTAGAGTTTGAACAGGAGAATTCTGGGGAATACCAGAATTGCAGGCTGCAGTTGAAAGTTGGACTGAATCCCAGGAAAAGGGATTGGTAAAGAAAAGAATCCCTTAGAACTCAGACTTTACTCTTTAGTAACTCAAACCTTTACCATTTATGAGGCAAAGGATTAAGTTAAAATCTATAATTAATAAAATACACAGAACCTTAATTAAATTCATTTCCTCTGTCTATGAAAATATGATTTTCATTCATACAAAAATAATGGCAACAGATAAGATTTATTGCACACAGACTTTGCAAAATTGATGTATCTCTAATCCTCATCTGTAAAATAATTCATGTTTTCTACCTTTAAAAAAAAGACTTTAAAAGCAGATTTTTCCCCATGTGCTCTTTTCTATGCTGGTATTGTTTCCAAATGGTTACAGAAATATATGGCTGCTTCAGTGATGGAGCCTAAGAGAAGAGTATCAGGTATCAGTTCATTCTTCTTTCACCATTGATTTGGTGCTTAAGCACCAGGCTAAAAAGCACGAGACTATGAGTTTAGGTCCCACTTTAGCCATGAAAGCCGACTGAATGATCGTGGGCCAGTCTCTCTCCCTCTCTCTCAGCCTCCATCTCACAGAGATGTTGTGTGGAAGAACGGAGGAGGAAGGATGTGTTGGATATGTTTTCAACCTTGAGTTATTTCTAAAACAATAAAGGCAGGATACAAACAAACAAAATAAAAATAAGTATCTATTGTATGCACACACATACAAATGTTTGGTTTCACTTCAATTGGTGGCAAAAACATGCAGCCTTAGTCTCTTTTCTCTAGCTAACATGTGCAAGGAAAACCGTACTCTCTACATTTCTTGTCCAGTAGGAAAATGTTCTTTACCAGTTCTCTAAGTTTCTGAAACTTGATCATAATGCAAGCAAAGAACTGCAACCTAAATCTTGCTTTTTCATATTTAAAAAAATAACTGAGATGAAACACAAAATACTACTTTTTTAAAACTGACTTATTGACAGAGAAACAATAACAGTAAAATAAGTTTTTGCTTCCCTGTTGTATAGGATATAGCAACAATTGCTTTGAAGCTTATAATTATTTGACTGGAAAGTTAAAGACCCCCACTACACACCGTTAGTATTTGAGTAAAACCAGGTTAAAACTCCCTAAATCCCTGTTCTCTATTTGTAAGCGATAAACAGTATCTAAGGAATTGGAAAATAAAATCAAGACTGAAAAAAATTCTTAACAACCCACTAAAGTACTCCAATGAAAAAGTATTGCTATTTAAAGCATCCCATTCAGGTCTCTAAAAGAGAAGTATATACTTCTACAGGCTTCAGCAAAATAAGAGGAACCAATAGAAGAAGGATTGGATTTTTAAAGATAGTCATTCAGACTAAACTCTTGTAGCAAGCTGTTTTATATCACATGCATTACTACATCAACCATTATTTAACACCAATCCCATTTATAGACCAAACCATTGCTTTTAGGTCTCTTTCCAGAAACTAGTGCTTTAGATTTGGATAATTAATCTTCATCTCATTATAAGTGCTAAAATAGCCAAATTTAAAGCTGATCAACTCGGAAGTGAAGAGACATAGTTTCTTAAGTTGACAGGATGACCTTTCAAGATCAGGTAGTTTTTTTTTAAAATCATATGATCTTATTCTAATTTATTTTTTAAATTTCTGTGTCACTTTTTCAGAGCGGTTTTTCACCATGTATGACTTTAAAACATAAGGGAGACATACTTGATTAAGAGTGAAGTTAATTTAGTGACATGATAAATCAGTTGGCTTAGATATTTTCTATTTCCTTTTCTAGTTCTGTAAGTTTTTGACCCTTGCTAAATGTTGTTACGGCTGTTGCAGTTATGACAGGTAACTAGTTGCCATGAATATAATGAGTTTGTTCCGGATGTATAATAAGAGTTATGAAATGTTGTAAATGATTTAGATTATTTTGTAAAATAATATATGTATTAGGAAATTATTCAGGAGAATGAAATTACTAGAAATGCCACAATATTAGAGTTAGTTGTATTTGATTAGTTATATGTGAGATTCACAATAAAAGTCTGCATTTACTGTAATGTAATCTGCAGGGCATCTAGCATAAGCTTAATGGGATGATCAAAGGCATGCATCTTTTTATATGTCTTGTGTCTGTCTGCCTGCTATCTGTCTGTTGAGTTTGAATATGGAGCATCATGTTCTCTACATCTTTCTGCTTTTTTTGGTGAGAAGAAGGACTCATCTATTAGCAAGCACCAAATTCCAGCACATGATCGTTTTGACTGCTTGAAGAAAATTTCAGTCTTGCTTTACTATTCCTAGTTCAAGAAGACTGAAATAAAATAAATTTTGATGCCATTTCTTAACTGATTAGAAAAGAAACTTACAGCACTTCCACTCACCTAAAACTGCTGATGATCTAGCAAATTATACTGTTTTATTTTGATGATGTTGCTATTTGCTTTAGGACAAATTGGCTTGAGAAGAACATTCATTTCAAATATCTGTGGGTCATTTTTCATCTTTCTTGAGCCAAAAATAAGACCCATAGCATCAATACAGTGTTGCAGCAATACTGAGTTCCTTTTTAATTAGAAATGCAGTGTTTCCTTGCAGATTTAAGGTTTTTTGAAGCTAAAGACCTTGCTCTGTTGGGCCGAATAAAGTACTATAAATTAGTTCTGAAAATGGTCAAATAGAAATGTTAAAATCTATTTTCTAAATACATTCAGCGCATACCAAATGTTGTTAGATGTCTTGAACCTGGATGCATAAAGGTTGTGGCAAGAATTTGGATTGATATGCTTAATTTGTTATTTAAAAAACAACATTTATTTCTGTAGCAGTAGAGCAACTACTGATTTCTAGAAAGAATTAGATCCTTGTGTATGAAATTTTCATATTTACAATGTAGTGAAAAAGGAAAAAAATTCCTTGTAACATCTTCTGTTCTGTTCCTTCAGTTTTTCCTTTGGGATGTACCTCCCTTGCTCCTGTCCCATTAGGTTTTATTTAGGTTTAGGTTTTATTTAATTTGTATACCGCCCTTCTCCCTAGGGACTCAGGGCGGTTCACAGGGCATATATAAATAACAATACAAAAGTTAAAAAAGATTAAACCAATGCCCAGTTAAAAAAACAATAATACAATACTAAGAACAACAATTTAAAACCCATATTCCCCCATCAGGCCAGACCAGCTAATTCAAATAAGTGGGTCTTCAGGCCGCGACGGAAGGTTCGGAGGTCTGATGACATCCGGAGCTCCACCGGCAGTTGATTCCATAATGCCGGAGCGCCCACAGAGAAGGCCCTCCCCCTGGGGGCCACCAGTCGCCATTCCCTGACCGGAGGCACCCTGAGGAGGCCCTCTCTGTGGGAACGCACAGGGCGGAGGGGAGTTTCTATATTTCTTTGTCTTCTTATCATCCTAAACATTTCTGAGTATAATCAAGAAGATGAGCAAAATAAGATAGTTCTTTGTTCTTTTTTGTGTTTTTTCCAGAATGTTAGAAACTATTTGTCATTATTGTATTTATAAAGAAATTAAATGAGTGAGCAATAAAAGACATTTTTTTCCAATGGAAGAATGTCTCATTTCCCAAACTTCAGAAAGTTAACTATTAGCTATTAGTTATCCTTTGAATACAAAGGTTTTACTAAATTATTATGGGCTGATTATTTTAATTTCTGACTCTGCCTTAGGTTTCATTAGGCATTGATTAATTCTGCAATGCATTGCTTTAAACCTTTAAAGTTTAAAGTGTGGAGAGAGATAACCTCTGTATAGGAATTTTGATATTTCACAATTGAATTACAAAAAAGTTAACAAATTCTAGATGGTTTTGCTTTATTATTTTAAAATAAGCAGGTAATGTTCTCACTACTTAAAGAAATAACAGAAAGCCTTTTTCCTCTTAAATATTCCTGGATTTTAAAACAACTGATCTATTCGTTTTGAGACAAATAGAAAAGAAAGGACAAAGAGGAGAAAAGAGGACAAAATATTTCTTACATTTTTTTTCCCTTTTCTGTAAATAATGTAATGTGATGAAACTATATGAAGAAGCATATTCATTCTCTATTCTGTTCTGAGTAATATAAATACATTTGATTATTGTTATGTGCATACATAGACTTGATCATTATGAGTTTGTGATAAGCATACATGAAAAAATTCTTCCAAGGAAAAATAAATTGTTAGAAAAAAAGATTCTCAGTTCCAATCATGATCCTGTTTTCTTCCTGTATGCTACCATTCAGTAACATAAATATGATCACTGTTTTGCTGTAGATCATTTGAAAAGCAAAAAATGATGTGGAAACGAAAGTGTTGGTCTGTGCTGTTATGTTCACTGTTCTCTTTTTTATAGATATATTTACGATTCTTGGACTATGAAATGCAGAATTCTAATGAATGCAAAAGGAACTTTGTGGCTGTCTATGATGGAAGTAGCTCAGTGGAGGATTTAAAAGCAAAGTTTTGCAGTACTGTTGCTAATGATGTGATGCTGCGCACAGGTCTTGGAGTAATCCGCATGTGGGCAGATGAAGGCAGTCGAAACAGCCGATTCCAGATGCTCTTCACATCTTTCCAAGAACGTAAGATACTTAATCAGAATTCCATTGTTATGTACTATTCAATGGTGTTTTCCTTTGTACCAAGTAAATATGATGATATGTGATAACCAAGTAGGATATTTTCTGTCAAGTCTCTACAGGTCCCCTATCTATAATATAAAGGGAACCCCAGGTGGTACATGGCGACTTTGGTTTCTTTGCTTGTCAGAAATATGTATGAGGATTAAAATATCAATGCTTACAAAGAATGAGAAATCTTTTTCAAATATACAGAAATTACAAGAGTAAGTTGTTTAATATCTTAGAAAAGAGAAACAAAATTCAAAATTATTGTGATTTAGAGAACTATGTCAAAAATAGAAAAATGAGGTAGAACAAAGACATGAGCAAAGCTTTCAATGAGATCACAGTCTTGATAATACTCTTTGCGCAAAGGTTTTTAACATAGTTCCTGATTATTAAAGATAAGCCAGCAGTGTGATGTGGCTGCATAAATAGTTTGATTTTATTCTACAGGTGTCAGAATACCTTACTTTGAATATCTAGTTTTAGACATAATTCAGTAAGAAAGATTCAGAAGAACTGGAATAGATTTTAAGAGGGATGTCAGGCAAGAAAGTATAAATCATAGGATAAAATTGTGGACTCTCCCTGTGATAGCCAAGTTCTCAAGGATCTCCAGAAAAGCCAGAATATAGGGTTAGGGTTATGAAAAGAGTTATAAAAAAAAGTGAAGGAGTTTGGAATGTTTAGTCTTCAAAACAAGAAGACCAAAGGGTGATGTGATAGTACTCTTAAAATAACAGAGAAGGTACTTCACTGAAAATCAGAATTATTTTGTAGTCTTCCGGACACAGCTTAATGGATTTAAGCTCTAGAAAGACTGATTCCATTTTGTTTAAAAAGCCCTTAGTAACAGCAGTTATTATGACACTGGGACCAATGTTGTTATTCAAAAAGGATGTGGGATCTCCTTTAGTTGATAGGTTAAGCAGAAGCAGAATGACTTGTTTATCATGGATAATTTAAATTGGATTTCTTTATTGAGCAGTGGCTAAGACTCAGTGATCTTTACTGAGCAATGGGTAAGATTCTCTAATCCTACTCATACAATCTTGAGAAAGCTGTTTTCTTTTGTATATTGAATTGCACATATCAACCCCCACACTTGATGTCTACAAGTTAATTAAGTCTATGCAATCAAACTTATTGAAATGTCAGTACCAAATAACTAAAAATAACCAATATCCACATGATAAGATTTATTAATATAATTGTAGGAGCCAAGATGGTGGGCAGGCAGTAAAGGCTGTAAAGAGTTCCTCCAAAAGTAATATAATTGTATATACATAGAATAAACCTGATTTATAGGAGCCAAATAATCAGGAAGAATTCCTTTCTGTAGTATTGATTGTCAAAGACTGGAAGAAAACAATTGTTTAACAAAAAATGATTTATCAAGTGAAATTAAATATATGGTTTAAATTTCCCCATCCCCCTTTTTTAATGCAAATCTGTATCCATAGTTTAAAAATCTACTTATCCAACTGAGTGTATCTTACAGAATGGAAAGGGGTAAATGTTTTTCTGGAAGAGACTGATAAAAAGAAAGTGAAAAATCAGCAGTTAGGAATGTGCCAGGACACCTGCCTATTTCTGGAAAAAAAAACCAGCCACCAATTATTTGACATACTATCTTCTGATACAGCAGAGGCCATTCAAAGTAGCACTCTGAAAATTTATGGAGAAAAGTTCTCTGAGTAATTTGGGTTGGGTTAAGAAAATTCTGATGCATTCTGAGTAGAGACTATTAGTTACATGATACAGCTTAAAATGATAATTTGCAGTTCCCAAGTTCATAAATCAAGCTGACCATAGTGATTATTTCTGCATAATTCTGATGCTGTTCCTAGGTACTTTTTCTCTGATTAAAACATTCTTTAATATTCAGTTTTATTTGTTCAAATCAAAGTCTTTGTGTCTTGTTACCTTAGAGACAACTGTGAAAGCATTGGGGATTCAGTATGTTGTAGAAGTATATTTCCAAAAAGTGACACATGCTTTAAAACCACATTGTCCAAGTGATTGTGATTATTTTTCAGCTATATTATAGACTTTATAACAACTAATGCTAGGAAGGTTTCTGTTTACCAAAAGAGCTGCCAGATGTATTTTAGTGATTTCTGTTCAGGGAATCTAAGATCTTTCTGTGGTACTTTGGTATATGTTTACCAAGCCAAATTTTGGAGTTTAAAATGTATAAGATATTCATTTATTCAGCAACCTTGAAGAATAGTTTAAATTCTACGACAGGTTGCTTATCTATTCCATATTAGTTGGATTAAACAGGATAGATAAAAATAGTAATGATATATAACACATAGTGACAAATTAAACTACTACTTATGAAAAATGTGGTAATAATTACAATGGTTAAAGATACGGTGGGATTTTCTACTTCCCAAACTATAGACCATTCTGAAGAATATTGTATCACCAAAGAATATTCAATTTGTTGGACTAACAAACACAAAATTAAATGAAAATACAACAGAGACAGATGGCATTGCACTGTGCTGTACATCATCTTCATAAATCACTGCATTTAGTAAGTTCATTTTGCTAGAAAAGAAGGAACTATATTATGACAGGATAGCAAGGAAAGCTGTTTCTATTATTTTAAAATAGCTGGCAACTTGCCTTTATCCTACTAATTTTAACACACTGTTACCAGAGACTGAAATGTATGAATATTAATGTAAGTAATTTGAAGAACTGATTACTGAGAGTTAAGAATTTGGAACTCCAAAACCTGGATATGAAAGCATTGGGAGATGTCATAGGAAGAGGAAAGATGGAAACATGACTGTAACGAGCACTTAAAATTTCAGATTTCAAGTGTAGACAAATTTTGAAAATATTTTTTTGGGGGGTATTATTGTTGTTTGGTCACTAAGTCGTGTCCAACTTTTTGTGACCCCATGGACCATAGCACACCAGGCCCCACAGTCCTAGAGAAGGCTTTATGTACATTGTCCCAGCAGAAGCAAAATGGAGGTAATGTGAAGTGTGCATGTGTGAACACTTACAATGTATAGGAGTGGAGCCAGGACTTTTGTTCAGCTATGGGCTGCACTTTTTAAATATTACTTTTAATTTGAAGAGACCATGGAGTTTAATGATTAAACCAAAGAGACATTGTTGGAATCTTGTGCCCACATTTTTCATCAGAAGATAGTATTGAACTGTGAAGTTTAATGCAAAAAATAGTATTTTGACACATAACTAGAATCTAGTGTTAAAAAGCAAAAATAGTTTACAAGTGAAATAGGATGAAGGGTCTGTTAGTTAAAGGCTTCTATCTCTATAGTTTTTGCTCAGCTAAACCACAGTACCAATAGGCAGCAGGTGTGTACAACATTAAGATACCAATGTACATAGTACACACAAAGAAGTTGTATTATTGCATGTAATAGGCATTTAATCAATTTTTCATGGATTAGTTATGAAACTGAAAATTGTCCTTATTACTGTATCAACACAGACTTTCCAAAAATCCAATGACATGGTCCAAATAGTCCTATTAAAAAAATGCAAGAGCTCAATTGATTCCTGCTCAGTTGCTGGTGAGCTACCAAGAAGACTTTCAACCCTGACGATAATGACAAAACGTCATGTACCAAATTAAATCATGGCCTATTAGCTTTGATGCTCCTCATCACTAGATGTCACTATTAGTTTGATTAAAACAAAATTAATTTTGTTCTGTTTTGAAAGAAATTATTTTATTATTTATATATTGCCTTGATCACTTGATAAATAAAGTTTCTAATAATCCTTTCTCCTCCTATTTTCCCCACATCAACTTTATAAGGTAAGTTGGACTGAGAGAGAATGATGAGCCCAAAGGCTTAAAACGGGACTAGAACTCACAGTCTCTTGGTTTCTAGCCTGATGCCTTAACCTTGGTGGAGCAGTGGGCTAATGCCTCCTTAAGTAACACCAGCTGCCTGCAATTAGTGCAGGTTCGCATCCCACCAGGCTCAAGGTAGGTAAAATGAGGACCCAGATTGTTGGGGGCAATAAGCTGACTTTGTAATAATGCCGCTTGGGGGGGCGAAAGCCCTAATAAGCAGGCATATACATAGAATGAAGGCTATTGGTAAGCACATTGATTTGTGCTTTACAATTGTAAGCCGCCCTGAGTCTTCGGAGAAGGGTGGGATATAAATGGGATAAAAAAAACACTACACCAAACTGCTAGAATGAACTAACAAAATTCCACATCACAAAATTTACTACAACTAAGAAATTATGTACAGCTGTGTATCCAGCAGCACCTGCACTGTGGGAAAGAGGAGGGGCAGAATGATGAAAGTAAGGTCATATCACAATGAAAGTCCTCCCTCTTTCAGATATGCATCATGATGTAGCATTTATTTATTTACAGGTAATCCTTGACTTAAAATCATTTGTTTAATGACCATTTGAAATTACAGTGGGACTGAAAAACATGACTTATGATAGTTTTTCACATTACAATCATTGCAACATCTCCATGGTCACATGATCAAAATTCTAATGCTTGGCAACTGGCATGTATTTATGACAGTAGCAGTGTCCAAAGTCACCTTTTGTGACTTTTTGACAAACATAGTCAATGGGGAAGCCAGATTCACCTAACACTCCTGTTACGAACTTAACAACTGCAGTGATTCACTTAACAATTGTGACAAGAAAGGTCATAAAATGGGGCAAAACTCACTTAACAATTGTCTCGTTTAGCAACAGAAATTTTGGGGCCAGAAGTCAAGGATTATCTAGCAAGTGGCATCTGTAATAATGTGCTTATTATTGGATAATGGTAATTTGTTGGCTCTGACCACAAGTAATTGGATTTGGCCTCTGTTGGAAATATTTGTGTTTCTTTGGAATCACCACCACCAGTATGTTATGTGCAAGTAATCCTTGGTTAACTGGTAATTTGAACTAGGAACTTTGTCAGCAAACAATGCAGTTGTAAAGTACGACATTGCATGACCATGCCAACTTGTGGTTATTATGCATGAAACCATATGATTGCCATTTGCAACCCCTTCCACATTGATTTTGCTTGTTGGAAGAAGGCAAGGAAGATTGCAAGTGGTGATCACATGGCTGCTGGATGCTGTGACTGTCATAATTATGAATTAGTTGCCAAATTGTGATCACATAACTGCAGGGGTGCTGCAACAGCTGTGACTTTGAGGATTGGCTATACGTCTTCTTATTGTATTTATGAATAGTTGCTGAATGAATGGTTAACCAAGGTCTGCCTTTAGTAGTATATTGTAGTCTGTGAAGTCTCTGTAGACATGTATAAGTCAGTGAAAACTTTATCATATCTAAGTCCATATTTTGTTTTGTAAAATTGTAAGGATCGACATTGTTTTACTTGATACATACATTAAATGCCATTACTGAAATGATTGGTATATGCATTCATTTATTTCTCAAATCAGTTTGTATTAAAATCATTAGGTTTATTCAGTGGCATTGAGGAGAAATATACAAATTAATTTTACATTTTAGGGTATTGAAATTTTTTTTTATTGAAAAGTTTTATCATACATTTTATCTTTGACAGTCCCCCCTACCCCTCCCCTATCCCTCCCTCCTTACCCCCCCCCTCCCCACCCACCCCCCGACTTCCCAGAGCTAAGTACAAGGTATAAAAAACAAAAAAAGAATCATAAACAACCATATGCTAACAACCATAGACTCTAAAATCTATCACTCTCTAGCTCACATAGGATAACTACAAACACTATTAATATAGAATATATATTAAAAAAAACAGAAAAAAAAAGAAAGGAAGACTTATTCAAATACTACCTGAAACTTCTTAATCCCATATTTGATCTGGATATACTCAATCCATTCCTCTTAACAGTTTAATAGCCTCCTTAGACTTCACAACCTCTAAATTCAAAATCCAAGCCTTTTCTTTTTCCTTTATTTCATTCCCCAATTCTTCCCTCCTAGCTTCCACAGCACATCTATGTTTATTGTTCATATATATCAACACCCCTCTCAAATAGGCCTTGCTAGCATCCCACTTCCACATTTCTCTGGTTTCTAAACAAATTCTCATCTACGCGCCACGAGCGCCTATCTCTATTGTCCTTATAAATCTCTAGCCAAACTGGGCTATGATCAGAAATAGTTCTTACACATATCTTCACCTTCTTAATCCTTAAAAAAAAAGTCATTTGTCAACAAAATAAAATCGATCCTGAAAAAAAATTGATGTCTGTCAGAAAAAAAAGTATAATCCTTTTCATGCGAATGTCTTTCACGCCAAATATCTCACAGTTCCAAGTCATCCTTCATTTCAAAAAAGGATTTAGACAGTCTAGCATGACTTGGGCCGCGCTTAAAAGCTCCAGCCTTGTCCATCTGTACATCCAAAACACCATTCCAATCCCCCATAAAAATAAAAATTTTATAATCCAACTGGGTAAACTTTGTATGAAATAAACTAAAAAAGTCAACTTGTTAATTAGGAGCATATAATCCAACTAAAAGCATCTTTTTACCTACTAGTAGCAAGTCTATCATAACGTATCTTCCATGCTTATCTGCTTCAATTAAGTCCACTGTTAAAGCACTTTTAAGATAAACAACCACTCCATTTTTCTTATTCATTGCAGAAGCAACAAATTGCGTGCCCAACCTTGAGTTCGATAAATACTTTTGGTCCACAACCCTAATATGCGTTTCTTGCAAACATATAACATCTATCTTGAATTGTTTTAAATATTAAAAAAAAAACTTTCTTCCTCTTCTGTGATGAATTTAGTCCATTAACGTTCCAGATTAAAAATTTAGTTGCCATACATATCATCCCAAAGCTCTTGGAGCACTGCTTAAATAGGACTATCTTTTTTAGGCCATGCTCCTCCCACTACTTGGCTGTAAGTACATTTTGGAAATTCCATAGACTTCTGCTGATCTTATTCTTTTATTTTTTTTTTGATCGTTTTAAAGCAGCACGCATCTCCCTCTGCTCTCTAGAATCATCCAAAGAAGTTGTAGCTTGATCTCCTCCAGCACCATTCTCCTCTGTCTGTCCATCTTCAGCCTCTTGGTGTTCTCCTTCTCCAGATCCCTTTGCAGCTTCCAGAAGTGATAGTGGGGTTGCTTTTAAAACGTTATTGTAAAAATCACGCGCCTGCATCACAGTAGCCAAACGGTACCTTTTACCTTCATGCATCACCATCAACCCAACTGGAATCTCCCATCTGAACCTTATATCTCGTTGCTTGAGCTCTTGCACTAAAAATGTAAAATCCTTCCTTCTCCTTAAAATCTTTGGAGGAATTTCTTTTAGAACCAAAACTTCTTGATCAGCAATCACGACTTTAGTACCATAAGCAGCTTGAATAACTTCATCTCTAATTTCCCTCTTTGCAAAATAAACCACCACATCTCTAGGTAGCTTTCTCTGTCTGGCAATCCATGAATTCACACGAAACACTTTATCCATGCCTCCCTTTATTTCAGATGCTGGCTGACTCAATACTACTTCCAAAGCCTCAGAAATCAGCTGCTTTAGATCTTCCTTAATATTCTCTTTTAAACCTCTGATTCTAACAGCGTACTGCATCTGGTAATATTGAGCAAGACTCAATTCTTTGTCCATTTTCTCTCTTAAATCTTCATTTTCCAGTACTTTTGCTTCTAATATGGCATTTTTTTGAATCAAATCTTCCACTTTTTCATCCAAATCTTCCACACATTCAGCCACTCTATACACTGAAGACAAAATGTCTACCTTCATCACTCTGAACTTCTCTTCCATCCTCTCTTCTATTCTCTCCTCCAATTTCTCCAACTTCTCCTCCATCTTTGCAAATTTATCACCCATTGCTTCCAGAATTACCTGGGCATATTTTCCAAGAGCATCTTGTAAATCCTTCGGTGTCAATACATCAGGAAGAAGCAACGCTTGCAATGATGACTGTTGCACCGGAGAAGTTCCAGCACTCCAAAGAACTTTTGGAGGAGGTTTAGCCGCCATCTTTACTTTCACTTACTACGCACTTTCACTTTTAAATTCATAAAATCCATTAAGCTAGAAAGCAGCAATGAAAATCCTCTTCACCTTTTCCTCCTGTACCGCTCTGCCTGCTCCTTTTATTCCATGGTCTTTCCTTCTGGCAGGGGTGGTCGCAAATGCCTGGCTCCGCTCCAGAAATCACGGAGCAGAGACGCTGACCAGCTGGGAGCAACCCAGGCTACGGGGGAGTTCGATCCTTCAGCCGCCGAAGCTTTAAGCTCAGGCGGCCCCGGAGAACTCAACCCCTACCTGGGGGCTCACCCCCTCCTCTTCTCCCGAGGAGGGGGCTTCAAATCCACCCGAACAGCTGATCGGCGCTGTTTCGGGTGGAAATAACACAGCTGAGCCACGGGCAGCCCGAAAGGGCTGTCTCCGGCGCCGCGCCGCCACCGGAAGTCCGGGTATTGCAATTATTGTGTAGTGGGTTGTGGACTGCATGGCAATGAGGAGGCAGATGAGTACCGCATGTCAGCTCTTTATTTGTGGTCAGCACGTACTGGACAAAGGGGGTTACCTGGACCCCTTATATACTTAGCTAGGTGATGCTCTGGCCAATCCATCCATCCGTATCTCCCGCTGAAACCCTTTTAGCCAATCCAACCACAGCACAGCGCCCCCTGGTGGTACCTGCAGAGCTGCTGCTCACACCCCATACATAAGAGCAATATGGGGGGTGAGGTGTTACCCCCCGTTGATAGGGCTCGCAACTTGGGCGTCCTGGATTCACGGCTCAATTTTGAAGACCATATAGGAGGCGTGACCAGGGGGGCTTTTGCCCAGGTTCGCCTGGTGCGCCAGTTGCGACCCTATCTGGACTGAGATGCCCTATGCACAGTCACTCATGCGCTCGTGACTACTGCAACGCTCTCTACATGGGGCTACCCTTGAGGACCACTCGGAGGCTTCAGCTGGTGCAGAATGCGGCCGCACGAGTTGTGATGGGGGTTTCCCGATACTCCCATGTAACACCTCTACTCCGCGAGCTGCATTGGCTTCCGGCTGCCCTCCGGGTGAGATTCAAGGTGCTGGTGATGACCTATAAAGCCCTAAATGGCTTGGGTCTGGGATATTTGAGGGAACACCTGCTGCCAGCATCAAGTTCCCTTCGTCCAGTGCGCTCACACAGGGAGGGTCTTCTCAGGGTGCCGCCGGTAAAAGACTGCTGGCGGATATCACCCAGGGGGAGGGCCTTCTCGGGTGCGCCTGCCCTCTGGAACCAGCTGCCCGTGAAGCTTAGGACTGCCCCGACCTTCGTTCTTTTCGCTGGGACCTGAAGACCTGGCTCTTTGAGCTCTCCGGCCCAGGCTGAGAATTTTTAACTGGGGTTTTTATTTTTTAGGGATGATTTAATCTTTTTTTAAATTGTTTTTAACTTTTGTATTGATTTGGTTTTAAATACCCTATAAACCGCCCTGAGTCCTTCGGGAAAGGGCGGTATATAAATCCAACAAAATAAATAAATAAATATCATACAGTTAGAGAATTTTCTGAGTTATTGAATCATTATAATTTCATTTCATAGCTGCATTTGCCAAAATAATGCATTAGAAACCAAATTACCAATGATGAGCAATGCAGCAACTATTTTCATATATGACGGCTTTATATTACTCATGGGGGTGATTGATTCCCAAAAGTTCCTAAAAGTAGATGTTTGTGTTCTTCTTGAGCTCACTGTTCATTTCATTTCCTTCTAGTTTATGGATGCTGTATGTTTAGATAAATAGAATATTTCTATACTACTACATTCCTGTCAGAAGTACCTACCAAGACACTTCCAGGTTGGAAAGACATCACCATTGCCCAGGGAACCCAAAGGGGGCCCCTTTCATGTCCCTGAAGAATAATTTTATGATATTACCGTATATACTTGAGTATAAGCCAAATTTTTCAGCCCACGCACAGACCTGCCGAAGTTTGGGGAGGTTTGGGCACCTCCCCAAACCTCCCCAAACGTCGGCAGGTCTCCGTTCCTCCGCACCCTGCCTGCCTGCTTCTTTCCGCAGCGGAAAGAAGCAGGCAGGCAGGGCGCGGAGGAACGGAGACCTGCCGATGTTTGGGGAGGTTTGGGCGCCTCCCCAAACCTCCCCAGGTCTCCGTTCCTCCGCACAGACCTGCCGAAGTTTGGGGAGGTTTGGGCGCCTCCCCAAACCTCCCCAAACGTCGGCAGGTCTCCGTTCCTCCTGCTGACGTTTGGGGAGGTTTGGGCACCTCCCCAAACCTCCCCAGGTCTCCGTTCCTCCGCGCAGACCTGCCGACGTTTGGGGAGGTTTGGGCGCCTCCCCAAACCTCCCCAAACGTCGGCAGGTCTCCGTTCCTCCTGCCGACGTTTGGGGAGGTTTGGGCGCCTCCCCAAACCTCCCCAGGTCTCCGTTCCTCCGCACAGACCTGCCGACGTTTGGGGAGGTTTGGGCGCCTCCCCAAACCTCCCCAAACGTCGGCAGGTCTCCGTTCCTCCTGCTGACGTTTGGGGAGGTTTGGGCACCTCCCCAAACCTCCCCAGGTCTCCGTTCCTCCGCGCAGACCTGCCGACGTTTGGGGAGGTTTGGGCGCCTCCCCAAACCTCCCCAGGTCTCCGTTCCTCCTGCCGACGTTTGGGGAGGTTTGGGCGCCTCCCCAAACCTCCCCAAACATCGCGCAGACCTGCCGACGTTTGGGGAGGCGCCCAAACCTCCCCAAACGTCGGCAGGTCTGCGCGGAGGAACAGAGACCTGGGGAGGTTTGGGGAGGCGCCCAAAACTCCCCAAACGTCGGCAGGTCTGCGCGGAGGAACGGAGACCTGGGGAGGTTTGGGGAGGTGCCCAAACCTCCCCAAACGTCGGCAGGAGGAACGAAGACCTGCCGCCGTTTGGGGAGGTTTGGGGAGGCGCCCAAACCTCCCCAAACGTCGGCAGGTCTGCGCGGAGGAACGGAGACCTGGGGAGGTTTGGGGAGGCGCCCAAACCTCCCCAAACGTCGGCAGGAGGAACGGAGACCTGGGGAGGTTTGGGGAGGCGCCCAAACCTCCCCAAACGTCGGCAGGTCTGCGCGGAGGAACGGAGACCTGGGGAGGTTTGGGGAGGTGCCCAAACCTCCCCAAACGTCGGCAGGAGGAACGGAGACCTGCCGACGTTTGGGTAGGTTTGGGGAGGCGCCCAAACCTCCCCAAACGTCGGCAGGTCTGCGCGGAGGAACGGAGACCTGCCGACGTTTGGGGAGGTTTGGGGAGGTGCGCGCGCACCTCCCCAAACCTCCCCAAACTTCGGCAGGTCTCCGGACGGCGGCGGCTTGGGAGAAGTGCGCGCGATCCTGGAAGCACCGAAGCCTCGGCCGCGCGCAAGTCCTCGGTAAGCTCCGGGCGGTCACTTGCTTCGCGTCTCCTGAGGGAAGGGGGGGCGACTGGAGCGGGCGTGTTTCCTCGCCTGCTGGGCGCCGCGATTTGCCCGGGGAACGCGCGGGCCCCGAATGGCAGCGTGGAGCGAGGAAGCGGACAGCCAGGGCTTCCCCGAGAGCCGCGGCCACACAGGGTATTCCTGTGTATTCAGGCTTGCAAAATGGCGGATCGAGCCTCTGCTGGCGGCAGAGGCTTGCAGAGCGCGGATCCAGCCTCCGCCGGCGGCGGAGGCTTGCAGAGCGTGGATCGGCTTATACTCGAGTCAACAACTTTTCCCAGTTTTTGGGGGTGAAATTGGGGGTCTCGGCTTATACTCGAGTCGGCTTATACTCAAGTATATACGGTACATTATTTATGATTATAAATAAAAATATATAAAACTATGACTTACAAAGAATCGTTGTGTAGGAAAAAAATTAAACCTTCAAAGCTTCAAAAATATGAATTAGATGGCCAAATATTAAGGAAAAAATATAACTGCATAATATCACTAAGCCAAAACGTTATATGTGCTTCCTTGATTATAAAAAATATTTTGATCAAAGTATGGAATATGCTTAGAAAAAAAGGGGAATCCCAGAACATCTTATTATCCTCATGCAAAACCTATGTACAAGGTCAGGAATCCACAATATGGACAGATCATAATGAAATATAGTGGCCCTGGGTTAACAAAGGAATATAACTATACCTACAAAGGTATAGATCAAAATAGTACAGCTGACAGATTTCTCTGGTGTTTTATGAAAGTGAAATTTGGATTTTGAAGAAAAAGGGTAGAAGCTTTAGTGTTGGAGGAGACTGACTCCTGAGAATAATATGAATAGCTAGGAAAACTAAGGAGCTCAGTAGGGCACAAATGACCAGGTTCATATTATCATATTTTTGATACTTTATGTGGAGACTTAACTCTTTGGAGAAATATTTATTGTTGGGAAAGCTGGAAGAAAAGATGAGAAGAAGATAACCAGCTGCATTGGACTCAGTTGCAATGGGAAGGAGTGTACAGTTTTCAGACCTGAAACGTCACACTTGGAACAGATCCTTCTAGAGAAAATCTATCTGCTTCTTCACTAAGAATCACCGTTGATGTGAGGACACAATAATTACTCAACCACATTATAAAAAAAAGAAATGTCTATATTCTAACATTTACTTTTAAGATATTTCTGCTTTATACAACTTTCCATGGTTAAAGAAGCTAAATCTCCTCCTGATACTTTGGACTGCTTAGATAGTAACAAATTGGAAAAGTTTAGTTTAGTTTAGTTTAGTTTTATTTGATTTCTATACCGCCCTTCTCCCTAGGGACTCAGGGCGGTTCACAGGGCATATATAAATAACGATACAAAAGTTAAAAGGAAATTAAACCAGTGCCCAGTTAAAAACAACAATAATAAAATACTAAAAATCAATTTAAAAACCCATATTCCCCCATCAGGCCAGACCAGCTAATTCAAATAAGTGGGTCTTCAGCCCGCGGCGGAAGGATCGGAGGTCTGATGCCGTCCGGAGCTCAACCGGCAGTTGGTTCCATAATGCCGGAGCGCCCACAGAGAAGGCCCTCCCCCTGGGGGCCACCAGTCGACATTCCCTGACCGGAGGCACCCTGAGGAGGCCCTCTCTGTGGGCACGTACAGACTAATCTAGGACCATTTTCTTGTGTCTGCAAATGTTAAACTGTTTTTTAAGCCTTCTCTGCTGTGACTCCTAACCTTTGGAACATCATACCAAACTCCTCAGATGAGATCTGCACCAACTGTCCTGATCTTCCATAAGGGCCTGAAGACCTGATCTGCTAGTGGCCTGGGCCACCAACAGTTGTGTGTGTACGTCTGTGTGTTTGTGACTCTGGGGGTGGTTAATAGATTGAAAGAAGACTCCACATCCTGCTATGTTCTTCATGCCCCTTCTCCCCATCTTTTAATCTTTTAATGATAAATTTTTAATATAACCACCGTATTTCCCCAAAAGCAAGACCTACCCTGAATATAAGCCCTAGCTTGATTTTTTGAAGGTGGGCCTAATATAAGCCCTATTCCAAAAATAAACCCTAGTTTTGGGGTGAGGCACACCCCTAACAATCAAGCTAGGGCAGTGGGGGGTGGAGCTTCCCA
The DNA here is from genome assembly GCF_964194415.1 of Vipera berus. Lineage (NCBI taxonomy): Eukaryota > Metazoa > Chordata > Lepidosauria > Squamata > Viperidae > Vipera > Vipera berus. The sequence goes on from NC_138204.1 coordinate 158,630,701, forward strand.
TTGCAGCCAGGCCTCCCATGGATCAACATTTGCCTCACCGAAAAAAGCAGTTTCATTTTGCAGTTGAGAATAGAACTTGGAATGCATTTCGCAGTCAAGAAGCCTTTCTGGAAGACCTCTACAACAATAAATACAAGAAGTAAACAAAAACTGGATTCTAGCTCTATCTAATCATTATACTTCCACTGTAGACTAGAAATAGATGTCATTGCATTTTATTCATACTTCCTATTGTATACTATCCAAACTAGCGAGGGTGACATCACATCAGGAGTTTTTTTGGATCATAGTCATACAAACTTTCTAATCACTCTTGTTAATTACTTTTTTAATTGTCACAATTTCCATCTAGAATATTTTGTAAATAAAGATAGTATGTCTTAAAACTAACGATACACTCTTGACTGTATTATATATAATGGTAGTATAACTTGGCATATCAAAGAGCCCAGGTCAGGATTTCACAGAGATTACAGGACTGCTGCTTTATTGTTATAGACTAACAACATTTTGAATATCTGTCAGAATTTTCTTCTGCCCATCTTGGATCCAACAGAATCAAGGTTTTTTACTTTTATGCCTTTCTCATCATGTCTTCCCCATTCTCAAATGTGTTTTGTTTTGCTTTAAATGCTCCTGGATATCTTGATCAAAATTATATCTACATTTTTCTGCAGTGGCACAAACTTTTACTAGCAAGTTAATTTTAATTATAACTTTAAGTTGATTTTTTTTGAATTTAACATTATTGTAGTATGATAACAATGCAACTATATTTATTATTATTATTTTTATGAACTGTTAAAATGGCAGTACCGTCATTGGGCGATTTTGGATAAGTGATGTCTGCAGAGGGGGAAAAATAAGTCAGACTCATGAAAGTAAAATTGTGTTGCAATGCTTGCCCCGCCCTTTTTCCAGATGTATCACAATATTAGATACATGCCTGAAAGAGGTGGAGTTTGCAGCACAGTGTCACAATAGCAGTAAAAGCTGGGTTGGATTCTTTCTAACCCAAGTACTACATTGCCATATCACAAGGTGAGCTGCATAAAAGATGAGAAAGCATCCTTTATATGGAATTCCGCTCTTCTGTCATTGTTACATTTAACTACCAGTACGTTTTTGAACTCAAGAGGTAAACATAAGAATTTGAGTCCTTAAATAAGGACTTGTGATCCCAGAGAACTTTTGAGAAGGCAAAAAAAAAAATGACTTGAAGATAATTCTTTCAGGAACTGTTATATTGAGATGTGTACAACATCATTCTGGCTTTTTATATATATATATATATATATATATATATATATATATATATATATATATATATATATGTATGTATGTATGTATGTATGTATGTATGTATGTATGTATGTATGCATGCATATATATATATATATATATTGTTGTTGTTGTTGTTAGCTGCGAAGTCGTGTCCGACCCATCGCGACCCTATGGACAACATTCCTCCAGGCCTTTCTGTCCTCTACCATCTTCTGGAGTCCATTTAAGCTCACGCCTACTGCTTCAGTGACTCCATCCAGCCACCTCATTCTCTGTCGTCCCCTTCTTCTATTGCCCTCGATCTTTCCCAGCATTAGGCTTTTCTCCAGTGAGTCCTTCCTTCTCATTAGGTGGCCAAAGTATTTGAGTTTTAGCTTCAGGATCTGGCCTTCTAAAGAGCAGTCAGGATTGATCTCCTCTAGGACTGACCGGTTTGATCGCCTTGCAGTCCAAGGGACTCGCAGGAGTCTTCTCCAGCACCATAGTTCAAAGGCCTCAATTCTTTGGCGCTCAGCCTTTCTTATGGTCCAACTTTCACTGCCATACATTGCAACTGGGAAGACCATAGCCTTGACTATACGCACTTTTGTTGACAGGGTGATGTCTCTGCTTTTTAGTGTGCTGTCTAGATTTGTCATGGCTTTCCTCCCCAGGAGCAAGCGTCTTTTAATTTCTTGGCTACAGTCCCCATCTGCAGTGATCTTGGAGCCCAGGAAAATAAAATCTGTCACTACCTCCATTTCTTCCCCATCTATTTGCCAGGAATTGAGAGGGCCAGATGCCATGATCTTGGTTTTCTTAATGTTAAGTTTCAACCCAAGTTTTGCACTCTCCTTCTTCACCCGCAACAAGAGGCTCTTTAGTTCTTCTTCACTTTCTGCCATTAGAGTGGTATCATCTGCGTATCTTAGGTTGTTGATATTTCTTCCGGCAATCTTAATTCCAACTTTTGATTCATCTAGCCCTGCCTTTCTCATGATGTGCTCTGCATATAAGTTAAATAGGCAGGGCGACAGTATACAGCCTTGCCGGACTCCTTTCCCAATTTTGAACCAATCAGTGGTTCCGTGTCCAGTTCTCACTGTTGCTTCTTGGCCCGCATATAGGTTTCTCAAGAGACAAATAAGATGGTCTGGTACTCCCATCTCTTTAAGAACTTGCCACAGTTTGTTATGATCCACACAATCAAAGGCTTTAGCATAGTCAATGAAGCAGAAGTAGATGTTTTTCTGGAACTCCCTAGCTTTCTCCATGATCCAGCGTATGTTGGCAATTTGATCTCTAGTTCCTCTGCCTCTTCGAAATCCTGCCTGTACTTCTGGTAGTTCTCGATCCACATACTGCTGAAGTCTAGCTTGTAGGATTTTAAGCATGACTTTACTAGCATGAGAAATGAGTGCAATGGTGCGATAGTTTGAACATTCTTTGGCACTGCCTTTCTTTGGAATTGGAATGTAAACTGATCTTTTCCAATCCTGTGGCCACTGTTGAGTTTTCCAAATTTGCTGGCAAATTGAGTGTAGCACTTTTACTGCACTGTCTTTTAAGATTTTGAATAGCTCAGCTGGAATACTGTCACCTCCACTAGCTTTGTTGTTGCTCAGCTTTTCTAAGGCCCACTTCACTTCACATTCTAGGATGTCTGGCTCGAGGTCAGTGACCACCTCATTGTGATTATCAGGGACATTAAGCTCATTCTTGTATAGTTCTTCTGTGTAATTTTGCCACCTCTTCTTAATCTCTTCTGCCTCTGTTAGGTCCCTGCCATTTTGGTCCTTTATCATGCCCATTTTTGCATTAAACGTTCCCTTCATCTCTCCAATTTTCTTGAAAAGATCTCTGGTCCTCCCTATTCTATTGTTTTCTTCTATTTCTTTGCACTGTTCATTTAAGAAGGCATTCTTATCTCTTCTAGCTATTCTCTGGAATTCTGCATTCAATTGGGCATATCTATGTTTTTCTCCCTTGCCTTTCGCTTCCCTCCTTTCCTTAGCTATTTGCAAAGCTTCCTCAGACAGCCATTTTGCTTTCTTGCATTTCTTTTTCTTTGGGATGGTTTTGGTTGCTACCTGTTGTACAATGTCGCGAACCTCTGTCCATAGTTCTTCAGGCACTCTGTCTATCAGATCTAATTCCTTAAATCTATTTGTCACCTCTACTGTATATTCAACAGGGATATGATTTAATTCATACCTGAGTGGCCTAGTGCTTTTCCCTACTTTCTTCAGTTTAAGCTTAAACTTTGCAAGGAGAAGCTCATGGTCTGAGCCACAGTCAGCTCCTGGTCTTGTTTTTACTGACTGTATAGAGCTTCTCCATCTTTGGCTGCAGAGCATATAGTCAATCTGATTTCTGTGATGACCGTCTGGTGATGTCCATGTGTAGAGCCGTCTCTTGGGTTGTTGGAAAAGAGTGTTTGCTATGACCATCGTATTCTCTTGACAAAATTCTATCAGCCTGTGCCCTGCTTCATTTTGTACTCCAAGGCCAAACTTGCCTGTTATTCCGGTTATCTTTTGGCTTCCTACTTTAGCATTCCAATCCCCCATGATGATAAGGACATCATTTTTTGGTGTTAGTTCTATAAGGTGCTGTAGGGCTTCATAGAACCGGTCAATTTCATCCTCTTCAGCACTGGTGGTTGGGGCATAGACTTGGACTACTGTGATATTGAATGGTTTGCCTTGGATTCGAACTGAGATCATTCTGTCATTTTGAGGATTGTATCCCAGTATTGATTTTCCTACTCTTTTATTGACTATGAAGGCTACTCCATTTCTTCTGAGGGATTCTTGCCCGCAGTAGTATACCTGGTGGTCATCTGAATTAAATTCACCCATTCCTGTCCATTTTAGTTCGCTGATACCTAAGATGTCGATGTTCAGTCTTGTCATCTCTTGTTTGACCACGTCCAGCTTTCCTTGATTCATGGATCTTACATTCCAGGTTCCTATGGAGAAAAAATCTTTACAGCATCGGACTTTCCTTTCACCACCAGACACATCCACAGCTGAGCGTCCTTTCGGCTTTGGCCCAGTCGCTTCATTCTTTCTGGCGCTACTAGTACTAGCCCTCTGCTCTTCCCCAGTAGCATATTGGACGCCTTCCGACCTGAGGGGCTCATCTTCCAGCGTCATATCGTTTTGCCTTTTGGTACTGTCCATAGGGTTTTCATGGCAAAGATACTGGAGTGGGTTGCCATTTCCTTCTCCAGTGGATCACGTTTTGTCAGAACTCTCAGCTATGACCTGTCCGTCTTGGGTGGCCCTGCACGGCATAGCTCATAGCTTCATTGAATTACGCAAGCCCCTTCGCCACGACAAGGCAGTAATCCATGAAGGGGATATATATATATATATATATATATATATATATATATATATATATAAGGTAAAGGTAAAGGTTCCCCCGCACATGCATGCTAGTCGTTTCCGACTCTAGGGGCCGGTGCTCATCTCCGTTTCAAAGCCGAAGAGCCAGCGCTTGTCCGAGGACGTCTCCGTGGTCATGTGGCCGGCATGACTAGACGCCAAAGGCGCACGGAACACTGTTACCTTCCCACCGTAGTGGTCCCTATTTTTCTACTTGCATTTTTACGTGCTTTCGAACTGCTAGGTTGGCAGAAGCTGGGACGAGTAACAGGCGCTCACTCTGCTACACGGCACTCGGGGATTCGACCCGCCAAACTGCCGACCTTCCGATCGACAAGCTCAGCGTCCTAACCCACTGAGCCACCGCGTCCCATATATATATATATATATATATATATATATATATATATATATATATATATATATATATATATGTATATATGTATATATGTATATATGTATATATGTATATGTGTATATGTGTGTATATGTGTATATATGTATATATATGTATATATGTATATATGTATATATGTGTATATGTGTATATATGTGTATATATATATATATGTGTGTGTGTGTGTGTGTGTGTGTGTGTGTGTGTATGTGTATATGTGTATATGTATATGTATATGTATATGTATTACACATCCTTACATACTTGAGAGGTTGTTCTGTATTCTTGTCCTCAATGATTTAATTTAATTTAATTTAATTTAATAATTTGATTTCTATACCGCCCTTCTCCCGAAGGACTCAGGGCGGTGAACAGGGCAATACACAATAAAAATCGAGTACAAAAATTAAAAAGCCATTAAACAGGAAACATATTTCTTGAAACCCAATAGTAAAATTCATTCGTATCCTTGGGTTTAAATCATATGTATAGCTCCTTTAGACTTAGGTTGCCACCTTGTGACCAGTGCTTGCAACAGAAAACCAGAATTTTCATTGTTGAAAAAAATCAATAAATTAGATTTTTCTCATGAACTGTGAACATTTGAAACTTTGCATTTTTAACTATTTTACAATGTGGTATTCCCTGTGAAATAAACATCTTATTAGAACAGTACTGCCTTTGAACATGCTGTCTGCTGCTCTGTTTCTAGCATCCAGTATATCAGCCTGGGACACATTGAGATCTTGGTTTCAAATGAGAAGAATCAGTATACAAATTTTCCTGAATTTACCACTTCTTTGCTATAGTATTTTTCCTTCTCTTTCTTGTTATGAATCTACTGAGGTTTTTTTTAAGTTTGCAGGCCTGCTGGCATCAAAGTAAACGGTGTTTGGATCAACAGTTTAAGATATGCTGACAATACAGTTCTGCTTGCCAGTAAGCATGAAGATCTTCAGCTCCTCATCAACAGAGTAATAGAAATATTTAAAAAATATGGCTTGAAGCTTAACACCTCAAAAACCAAGATCATAGTCATCAGCAAACAACCCGTTAATTTACCACCAATGAATTTGGAAGGAATACCATTAGAAAAAGTTGAAAGGATCACGCAGCTCAGTTCTAATTTACATAAAAACTGGGACATGACCACTGAAGTAAAGACAAAGATCGAGAAATCTCGAACAACATTGTTCAAAATGAAAAAGGTCTTCTGCAGTCATGAATTAAGCCTAAGATTGAATATCAGGCTTGTCAGATGTTATATTTTTTCTATCTTGTTCTATGGAGTAGAGAGTTGGTCTCTGACAAAAGGCCACCTGAAGAGACTAGAAGCATTTGAAATGTGGATTTACAGGCGGCTGTTACATATAAGCAGGGTTGACAAGATCAGAAATGAGGAGTGATAAGCTGCCTGGGAAAGCCATTTTTTAAAAATTTTGTTCCATGAAGAATCTGACCTTGCTGAAAGCTAATTATTACTGCTCTGTTGTTATTTGTTAACAACAATCTTTCATATCAGGATCTATATATAGGTTATTTATGGAAGATTATATGGAAATGCCATTTATTTCAGATAGCAAACTCACTCTTTCAAATGTTCCTTCTTAAAAGCAAACACTGCATTAGAAGGTGATTGAATTAAACATCTATAATAACCTACCGTATCAATTTCATTTCTTAGTACAAATTATTATAATAACCTTTTTTTTAATGCTCTCTATATTTGGGATAGCATTCTTCCAGATATTCATGTCTCCTCTCCCTTCTCCATTGATGTTGAGAAAGTTATTCTCCCTTACCTTGAGATTCAGTGGTTGTTGACTCCTGTAAGGTTTTTGTTGTTATGTATGGTTTTTCTTCTGTCTGCGTATTACCTGTACTTTTTGAAATTCATTGTTCTTGCTTTTAAAGTGTAAATCCCCCAGAATAATCTTAAGTCAGGCAGCCTCTACATTGTATGACTAAATAAAAATAGAAACTATCATAGGGAGTTCACTGTCCTTCAATCCAATATAAGGTTATTTGTAAATATATGTTCAAGTCTTCAGAGAGGTTAATATAGCTTTAAAATATGTCATTTTTCCCCCTTAGTGCTACTTAAAAATTCTAAATAGCAGGCTTGGGATAATTATACAGATAGCCATCTAGTTGTGCGAACATAAAAATATATCATTGAGTTGAATTTATAAATGTTCAATGACTGAATAATCTCCACTGGATTATAAACTTCTTGAGAATTTTGGATTTCCCAGTGAAGCCTGATATAGAGTATATAGCCTCCAGTTACACTTTCATTCTTGGGCTTTAGTAATATTAGCAACTTGATTTTACTAGTTTGTGAGCCTTAGGCAATTACGCTTTACCTCCTGCTCAGGGACTGTGAAAATTCAATATCAGAAAGGCAAGTGTTTCTGCAGTTCCTTACGTACCTACTATATAAAAAAAATATGTGCTTGGAGATATCACTGAAATTTTCTTCTTTACCGGTCCCAATTTATATCTATAAGCATTGAGTTGTACTGAAGTTAATGGCTTTTTTAAAAATGCATATTAAATATGTTAAATAATGCCATCTTCCTATACCTCTCTTTTATATTTACACACACACATTATGTTGATTGCAATGAAGACATGAATGTGTTTGACTGCAGGTGTGAAAATTGCAGTTTAAATCCTAAATTTTGTTTATACAATAAACAGTGAAGCAATTATGCTGATTACATAGAATTACAGCCATCTGGCCTACATTTTTTAGATCCAATGTTGCAGATCCCTTTGCTTGGTTTTGTATTAGATTCACTAATAGTTCTATTGCTTCCAAGTAGAAGAGTAAATTCATTGTGCAGGCCTGCTAATGCATTTTTTCCCCTTTTCCTTTTAGCCCCCTGTGAAGCCAACACATTTTTTTGCCATAGTAATATGTGTATTAATAATACATTGGTCTGCAATGGACTCCAGAACTGTGTATATCCATGGGATGAAAACCACTGCAAAGGTAATGCTAAGCATATGGATTAAATTTCCAATTAATGCCACATTAGTTTTACTTTAATTATTTGAAACTGACTGAATATTTTCATGCTTTTTGATGAATGCATAAAATTGTATATTACCTAGTTCTAAAATTTGTTAGAACTTGTTTCAAAAGTTATTACAAAATAAATAGAACATTGAATATGTAGAGTGAAAAAGTCCAATACATTCTCTGGAAAAGATAAATTGTTGGACTTTGATCAGCATTTGGATAGAGAAATTCTATCACTTGGGTTCCTCTTTTTGTTAATGGTAGTTAATATCCAGTGTTTGTGAAAATATAAACATTATTATTAAAAGAGCACTCACAATATAAACTCACAGTTATGGTGAGACACATGTATTATAAAGGGCTGATTTGTGAAATTGCAATGCTTCAAGCTCTTTAGGGCTATATGGGACAAAACCAGAGCATTGGCATGTGAAAAGTAGAATATATAACACCATAACAACGTGTGAAAAGTAAAAACATCCATCCCTTCTATGTGTGTGTCTTGAATGTGAATAGTAAAATGTATACACTTGTCCTTGTGTAAACCTGCCTTTGTTTCATGAGAAAATAACTCAAAAACAGCAAAACAACTCATTTCTTTGCCTTGTTTTGGGAAATAAAGCCAAATGTTTCTTAAGATAAAATTCCAACTTCCAATGACAGTTAACTCTATTATACCATGTCTAAGTGGAATTTTGTACAATTCATTGGTTTCTAATGTGAAAAAAATGAAATCAGAACTAGAGTTCAAGTTCAAGCTTTAAAGCCCAGTTTGATTACAATTGTTTGGCCATAGTCCTCTAGATTTGCAGATTTCTGTAGCTGTATTTGTCTTCATTATAAAGAGTAAGAGGGATCATTTATTGCAGCAACAGCTTCCATGGTTATTATGCCTTTGAAAGCTTTTTTGGAGAGTGGTAAAGAATACAGGACATTATTCATTTAGGAAGAAATGGAAAAAGCTTGCAAAATGCTTCGCCTTAACTCAAAGCCAGCATAATGAGCCAGACAGAAGAAATGTAATTCGAACAGAAGATTTTAAAATGGCAAATAATCTCTCAGCAAGACAGTTATAATTTTATGTTTTCTTTGTTGTAAATGCAAATAATCTATTCACTAATTGATAGTTTTAAGTGCCTGAATGATTGTGATAGCTATTAGATAGCTTTCTTCCATGCCTAACATCTAATTGTTCAATATTAATGTTATGAGAAGGACAGCAGATCCATATCAATGTCTGATGTGGTTTGCTGCTTCTGTTCTACCTGTATCTTCCCAGAAAGTATAGCTGGCCCACACATTTAGAATTCTACATAAAGTACCTATCTATGCATGATTGTGAATTTGACTCAGATGTTTGATTCAATGAACAGATAAGGACTTGGGCAATCATGTGATTCAGAAGTTGGAACAAATATACAGTTTTACTGTTCTTTTCAACAAGTTAGTTTTCTTTGGGCAATTAATGAGTGAAGACTTACCAATCAGCCCTTCACTTTTTTACCTTCTTCTGTTCAAAAGTGGTGCTGACAATATTTATATATCATTATGAAACAGATGAAATAAGAACAGATTAATTTTTACCATCAAATGCTGCAGGCCACTGGATTATGAAGAGCATTTCCAAATATGCCACTGATCAGAAGTAAAAGTCCCTGCTAGCAAGAAAGAAGCAATCCGTATTTATTCTGAATATCAATGTTATTTCAAAGCTTTCTCTCTGTCTCCTTGGGATACTAAGATGAATAAAATCTCAAAACATATTCATGGCATGCTAGGATAAGTGGCAAATCATCAGTGTATTACTAATTTTAATTAAGTGCAATATAAAAAGGACAGGGTAATTTTTTCATTGAAGAGTTTTGAATCCCAATCTTGGATTGTTTCTGAACTATATTAGTTCTTTAGTTGCATTTAGAGAAGATTTGAGAGGGATGGCTTTTATGGTAAGTTTTTGGAAGAGTTCTTTTAGAAACAAAAATGTCAAAGAATGGCTGAATTCTTCTCCAGAAAGGTTGAGCAGTACTGACAACAATGCAGGATAACACAGGCAAAACCCTTTTCAGAAGCTATTACATGTGGCCCATAATGGAGAAAAGTTGGATAGTTCTAATAGAAATAAGTAGATTTTGCTTTTCCCAATTAATCCTGAGACCCTCCAGTACTCGATGGTACTGCCTGCTTCACTTTATGGGAAATTGTCTGTATTAATCTCTGTAATGTACTTAAGAATAAAACTATTAGAATTAATAGAAAAGACAAGCACACTTGTATCTGACCAACATTTATTTTCCATTGGCCATTCAGATGCTTCTAAGAAAGTTACAAACAAGGCATACAAACAAGTATACAAGATTATTTCCTATCCTTTCTAAATATATAGTCTAAAATGAAACAGGTAGGGACATAAACTCTTAATATACAATTAGTAGAATGGAATTCAGAAAGAAGCATCAATTTCATACTGTAGGCAGAAGACATATGAGTGTCTTGATAGTTACATGTGTTGAAGCATCTGACTGGCCATGACTGTAAATTGTGGTTCATCTAGACTGACTCTTGATCTAATCCAATGAACAATAAAACAAGCAAATAAATCTATAGCAATTCCTTTAGCTTTATCTAGGTTTTTTGGGGGGGTGGAGGGGAGGGAGTCTGTAGAGCTAACTCTATTGAGCTCTAAAAAACACCTCTAAAAACTTTTTGTATTTTTGTACAAAACAGTAGAAAACTGCTACATAACTTTGTGTCTATGTGCCATATATGCATATAACATATGCCTTCAGTGTCTCTGTTCAATATTGTATGAACCACATAAGTTTTATGAACATACAGCTGTTTATGCATCTTCCATGTAAGCTTGTGTCATCAAGGAAAGTGTTTCAGTTTGAAGGACTACTTTAAGTCTAATGATATCAACTTCCTTTCAGCCATTTGTACATTCAAAATAAAGGCAAGAATGCTTCAGTTTCCAACTAAGCTATAACTCAAAGTAGTGAGAGATTATCGACAATACTCATATAGTGAATGTTCCATTTTCATAATGCTTCATGAGTGTATGGAGGCTATAGAACTGGGAGGTACAGATTTCTTTGAGTAGGGAAAGTTTTAGTCTCATTTTCAGGGGCTGGCTATATCTTCATCATGAAATCTGATTCTCTATTCCTCCAAACTGAAACTTTCCTCGATGACACATTGCCCCAAAATCCTCAGTGATAAATTCATAGTTTCTTAGGTTAATACATCTGCCTTCTATTGGCAACCACTCCTTTGGACTTTACTCCTGGTGCGCAATCTGTTTTTTTCTCTCTGAGAAATATCCATTTGAGATGATGGCTTCTTTCAGCTCCTCAGCTAGACTTTGCTGAAAACTCTTCCATATACTTTAGCTTTACAAAATAGATAGATAGATAGATAGATAGATAGATAGATAGATAGATAGATAGATAGATGATAGATAGATAGATAGATAGATAGATAGATAGATAGATAGATAGATAGATAGATAGATAGATAGACAGACAGACAGACGATCGATCCCCTGGTTTAGACAAAAATTAAGACAACAGTTGATTGCTCAACATGCAAATGATTTTTATATCCTCAAGGACATCAACCTGTAATTTATTTTATGTATATTCACATAAGAATTATTTCTGGCCTGGGAACCACTCATTCCTCTTTGACTCAACTCAGCTCTCTTAGCTAGCCTTAAAAAAAGTAGGAAATAACTAATAATTTTAAAATAACTAATAATTTGATCTAACTGATGTCAGTTTATAGACAAAAATGTCTTTTAGAATAAATCTTGGCAGTATTAGGACTCAGTTTCTGTATAGTAATCATAGTATTATGGCTAGTAGAACATAGTAAATAAAATTCATGTTATTAGAATAAGTCTGTGACAAGAAGTCTTTGAATATTATCCTTTTGTATCTTGGATGGTGATTTGTGTTCATAAATCTTGGAAATAATCTTATTAAAAGAGGTACACTATATACATAAAGTACATATTTCTTCTTAAAAATATATTTATAATAATTTTTGCTTTTTCTCCTGAGACACATAATTGATAACTAATAGCAATACTTTAAAAAATATTATGGTTGGGTAACATTGAATGTCAGTGATAGGGAAGCTTTTATGTTAAAATTTTCCATAAATCAACATTAGACCAACTTTGATTCAATTCAAATTGAAAAATCAAGGTTCAAAGATGTTATACTTCCTTTTTAACTCTGTACATTAAGATATCAATGCAAACCTGTTTGATCTACTTTCAGATTCTAGGACCAGTTTTTTAAAAAAAGATTTGTCTATAGATATAATGGGAAACTTCATCCCACCTGCAGTTGTTTTATTTTGGAGCAGAATGGAATGAACATTCCAATGCCTACTAAGGAAAAGATAATTACATTTTCAGTCTGAGAACCAGATTATTATTTTAGGGAATTAATGATAAAAGGTTAGCTATCCTGTCTTGGGGATGTCACCATAATGGAGAAGTTTGGAAAATCTCTCGTTGCACTTTCAAGGATTTGGTTAAATAGAAAAAAAAGCTTAGGTTTCATCAGATTGCACAAAATGACATTATACCACCAATTTTGTTATTTTGTTTGTATTTTAAAATACTTGATTTGTTCTTTACACAAATGCAAATTATAATTCACAGAAAATGACTTCTGACTATAGAATGACTGTATATCCGAACAGTTGAGGTTTTTAAGGCTGGAGCAAATCCTTGGAATTGAATTCAGTCTCTGATCAGCAAAATGCTATCCTGCCATAAAATTCTGTGTTTCTTGTATTCTTTGTTATATCAGTCTTCAGATATATTGGGACATAATTATCAAAGTGTCCAGGACTATAGCCATGAAATCTATTGAAACTTGCAATTGCAACGCGTCTGGACAGGTTTGGAAAGATTGAGAAAGAATCATCATGGTAACAGTCCATAAAACTAAATGGTCATTTAAAAAAAAAGTGGATTTTAATTTTCTCTTTTATTTTTTATTCCCCTTCCCATCTCACAGAGAAGACAAAAGCCAGCTTGTGGGACCAGCTTACAAATACCAGTGGGACAATCATTGGGGTGACTTCCTGCATTGTGATCCTCCTTATCATCATCTCTGTAATAGTCCAGATCAAACAGCCTCGTAAAAGATTTGTCCAGAAGAAAGCAGACTTTGATCAAACAGTATTCCAAGAGGTCTTTGAGCCTCCTCATTATGAGCTATGTACTCTCAGAGGGACAGGGACTTCAGTGGACCTTGCAGATCTTGCAGATGACTTTGAGAATTATCATAAACTCCGTAGGTCATCTTCGAAATGCATTCATGACCACCACTGTGGATCACAATTATCTAGCACTAAGGGCAGCCATAGTAATCTTAGCACAAGAGATACACCAATCTTGACAGAAATTCAACCCCAGCCTGCAAAGCCCCTTATCCAGCCTATGAACAGAAGAAACATCCTTGTCATGAAGCATAGCTACTCACAAGATGCTGCAGATGTGTGTGAGATAGATGAAATTGAAGAGGTACCAACCACAAGTCACAGGCTCTCCAGACATGATAAAGCTGTTCAGCGGTCAGTATCAATAGATTTTTGATGGAAGACTTTTGCATGAAGACTGGGTTCAGCTCTATTTTCTATTTATTTATTTTTTCTAATATGCATACCCGTTTACAGTCCAATCATTGTTCATGAGCTATCATTCTTCTTTTTCCAGGATGCATTTATGCACGGTGGAGGAAGGAGTTTGATGGGAAAGGGGTGGTGGAGGAGAAGGTCCTTTTGGTACCATTGCATGAAAATACCCAAGACAGTGATTCCGCTTGCTAAGAATCCAAAATTGTCCTCATTTATATTTTTAGGCATTTACTAGAACTTCTAGTCCAATCCATGGCAGTATTCCTTGGCAGTTTTTGGCAGATGAAAATAGGTTCTTTCTATTTATATTTACCTGCTATTTGGCATAAAGTAGGCCATGGAGACCATTATGGTACCATATATATTATGGAAAATTCTAATTGCAAATATCCCATTGCCTGTCTGATTTCATTTTTTTCTTTTGTTTGCTTGTTTTTTTTATTTTTCTAATACTATTCTATCATCAAAAATTGTCTATTCTATTTTCAGGAGTGGTATGGTATCTTATTATTTTAATTTCATTAAATATAAAAATGTATGAAAGAGTGGATAGACTTTCCCACCAAAGACACTTGATTAAATTAAGGGCAGTTTTCTTTGAAAAATCAGCATGCAGAGCTGTTTTCTTAGAGTTTGAATGTAATATGTTGTCCTTCCAAATTGTAGGGAGAGATAAATCAATCAGAAAATCCCCTCGTCTTTCATGTTTCTTTTATATAGCAAAACACAATATTTTGAAATATGGTGATATTTGTAGTTGATCTATCATTACTTGTCTTGTTTATTTGTGATTTAGACTAGGGAATAATTTTTATGCTTTAACTTGATATTCTTTTAGATTTGCTTATTTAAAAAAAACATAGAGCAGAAGCTTTCTAAATCAACTCTGGCAGAATTACTGTTTCAAAGAAAATTATGGGGACTCTTTTGCTGTGAAATGCGCCCCGCATGCTTGTTAATAAAAATGCTTAAAAGATTATGAGTAAATATGAATTGGAAAATATTTACATGCAATGTACTTGGAAATTGCCAGAAAAGTTGTGATAGGTTTAGGCTTCACACACATATATTTTATTATTCTCCATATTGTTGTGTTCATGTGTTCCATAATCTACATAAAAGCTATCCATTCCTCTACAGGAGGAATAAAACAAGTTAAATTGCTGGATACAGCTGTGTGATTGGAGCCCCATTATTATTATTTTGTCCGCATTGCTTGATATATCCCTCCTCACTGCAAACACCCCAATCCCAAATTCTCGGAGCACTTTGTTAACTAAGCCATTTTAATGGACTAATTTTAGAGGGTTGATAAATTTAATAAGAGCATTTTTATTGCCTACCAGCCTACCAGTTTTAGATATCTTAAATTAATTTGACCTGAATCTTTAAATGTGCTTCAGTAAAGAATGTATATGCATGTATTTCTTTTTTTTCCTATGCAAACATTATTATGTTGAATGAAATAGCCATAACATTCCAGGTTCTGCCTCATTGGGTCTCTAAACAAACATGAATCTGAGTACAACACAACTAGGGTGTAAAAGACAAGTGAAGGTAAGTGAACTAATATATTGTTCCCAATTCATCATTCCTGCATTCCATTTATTTTCTTGGGGGAAAAAAATCTGAGATCTTTTTATAATTTGTTTTTTTGTGGTTGTGTGTTTTGGCTTGTTTGAAAAATGTGGCTAATCCCTGAATGTACAAAGAATTTAAAAGGGTTTGCTGTAATTTCAATAACACATATAACTTATTCAGTCACTTTCCTCAATTCCATTATAACATCCTGCAAAATACTATTCAGAATTTTAAGTTTGATTTTTAAGGTTTGGCGTGACCATTCACTTTGATTGTTACTCTTTTAAAATCCAGGGTTTAAAATGTTTCGAAAGGTAATAACTTCCATCCTGATACACATTATAGGAAAATAGAGAACCTATCTTTTAGAACTAACTATTGTCATAATTGATGGCATGCTTATTTTGAGAAAGTTGAATTAATGTGCAGATGATTTCTTATTGATCCTCACAATACACTGAAGCTGGTTTTACTTAAAGCCTATTGGCCATCTTCATGAAGTAGGAGTTTGAACTTGTTTCTTATTGAAATCCTTGAACTCTTTTTCATTTTTCCATTCTCCATGATATCCTTGTTAGGTATTTATTTTGAGTATTATGAGTGGCACTTACTGATGCATTATGTACTCACCCAACAATATACAACCACATTTGGCTATAGTCCAAGATCTTTAGGCAAAAAACACATATAAATTCCATTTATATCCCGCCCTTCTCCAAAGACTCAGGGCGGCTTACAAGCTTAGCAGTAGCCTTCATTCTATGTATATGCCTGCTTATTAGGGCTTTCGCCCCCCCCAAGCGCCATTATTACAAAGTCAGCTTAATTGCCCCCAACAATCTGGGTCCTCATTTTACCTACCTCGGAAGGATGGAAGGCTGAGTCAACCTTGAGCCTGGTGGGACTCGAACCTGCACTAATTGCAGGCAGCTGGTGTTACTTAAGGAGGCATTACATCTAATTAAAATAAATTAATATAATAGATTTAATAAATTCTTTGTCCCTATAAATGTAATAATTTTGCCCTATGACACTTTGCAAAGCACAAGTTGGTGGCATTTTTGGTTCATACCCAAGGTTTTGGAGGATGCCTGTGACCCCAGGAGTTCAGGTTTCACATGATTCGTGGCTGTTGAAAAGATGAAGGAAACAAGAATCTGTAACTAAATGTCTGACTTGGGTAATAAACCACAAAGGAAGTGCAGAAAATTAATTTCTGAGACCCATCAGGAAAACCATCCAATGTCTTATTCCTGATGTCAAAGTAGAACTGATCCTACTTCTCATTGTGCTGTACACAAGTGGAAATCAGGCTGTTTGATTAATACCACTTAAATGCACTGCCAGATTATGATATGAAAGCATTGTACTGTGTTTTCAGCAAGTACTTATGATATCAGGGAATGACTTAGGAAGCATTTTCCATGTGAAAATGTAACTCGTTTCATTTATACAATCTTGCTGTTTTATTTTGCTAGCAAGAAATATATTTTCTTGAAAGGTTCAAAAAGGGTTTATATTTTTGTCCTTTAATTTTTCCACAATTAGCATATTGACTTTCTGCTCAAAACCATACCTGAAATGCCACAAAATCCATTATTTTAAGTTTTCAGGGGAATTCTATATATTTAGTTCCCCCTATTGAAAATAAATCTAGGAGATCAGCGTACACTTCAGAGGTAGCATATGTAGAATATGTAGGCATTTTCAAACTTATGTGTATTAAGTGAAGTTTCACATTGTGGTTATCGCTGAACAGTAAGATACACCTAGAGGCATATTTGGAGGAAGGAAGGTGTGAAAGCCATTGTTTCATACATGCCAAAATGAAAAATGTTTAATTGTAGTGCTCCTGATCATTGTGAAAAGACCTTTCCATTATTTTTTAAAGCTTGGCTGAGGATTTAAGTTTATTTGTGTTTAATTTATTTTTATTTGAAATATATTTTATTTGAAAACTGATTAATAGTGGTAGCTAAAGCTATAGCTTTCTTTTATACATTTATATTAGTTTGTCTGCATCTACTGTATATGCTCTATTTTTACATGTGAATTTATGTGTGTATGTCTGTAGACATATATAGATACAAACACAAACATACACCTATTAAAAAAATTCTTCTTGCCCTTGGCCAATGAGTCTGCTCAGTGGTCAGCTGTTCATCCCTTTCTCTAAATTATTGTGCTCATAAGTGTTATTTTATCCAAATTCTAATCACCAGAACTGATATTCTATATGTGACATGGCTTCACATGTCTTTTTGCCCTCAGGTTGCCAATCACAAGTAGTTTTCTTGCTGCAACCCTTAAAAAAATCCTAACCCTTCCAATGGACAAAAACACTTGCTCCATCTTCTCTAGGTATATCATTAAATCCCTATCAGTTGATGGATTGATGGATGGATGGAGTTTTGGGTCTAAAGTACAAAAGCAGACCTATATGAGCAATTTCCAGCAGAGAACCAGTTTCCAAATAAATCACATTTCTTTTCACGGTTGAATTCATGGTGTCTTATCAATGTAATATCTTTCTTATGGTACAGTATTTTACATATTGTGTGAAACAAGATTCTTTCCATTGAACCTGTTACATGTGTATTGTTTTCATTATGTAGACTGCTTGAGAATAGTGCATTCCGGGGTGATTTTGAATAGACAACAGTGACTTATGAAAGTATCAGCTCTGGAACTACAAGCTAGAGATGTTCTGGACTCCAATGAACTACTCCGGTTTCATGAAAAAAAATACCATCAGTCAATAAGAAGCAAAATTAATGAATGGCAATAAGACCCTTATTACTATATTTATTATTGTAATCATATTTTTCTTTTATATTATTTATTTTATTATTTGATTACAAAGAAAAGTTATCCACTTTCAGGAACAAATGATTAAATCAGGTATTTATGAATTCCATAACCACTTCAACAGAAATATCAGTTGAAAACGTATCTAATAATGTGGCAGAAGGTCACACTGAGAAATTGATCTGCATGTATGTTGCTGAATATTTGATTCGGCAAAAAAAAAGTTTGAGATTCATTGTAAAAAGCATGCATTCATACTTACTGCTATTCCAATTCATTTCTTTGTGTCATATGCTTGCTAATTGTAAGTTTTTTCTATAATGATACATAAAACAATGTATAATAATTTCTTAAACTGAGTTTTGCAGTAGTCTTTTATTTACTCTAGCATTTAGGTAAGGATTCATAATGGATTTATAGTACATTTGCTGGGTCACATCTTAAGTGTACAATGATGAATCATTTTTAGTATCTGAAATTCTGAAAGTCATCTAGAAAGGGATCTCCAAACTTGGCAACTTTAAGACTTGTGGACTTCAACTCCCAGAATTCCTCAGTCAGCATACTGAAGTCCACAAGTCTTAAAGTTGCCAAGTTTGAAGAGCCCTGATCTAGAAAGGAATGAAGCAGGTACAAATAAATACTGAACTTATCTTTAATTTCTCCCAAAAAACCCCAAGTAAGATGAGATTTCTGTAGTATCTTTGTTTTTGTGTTATTTCTGTACTATCTGTACTTTTCTGATAGATTACGTTAGGAATAATGTGTGTTGTCAATACCTTTCCTTATGAATTACAGAATTCACATGCCATTTGGTGAACATTTCTGTCTCAGTGTTGAATAACAATTTTGGTAGAACTTTTATTTAACCATTCCAAATGTTGCATAAGAAGCTCTTTATTCACTTTATCAGTGTGACATATTATCTGAAATATTGAAAGTTTAAAAACTGAAGTTCACAGATGTTGAAATCTCAGAATCATTGTGGTTTTTGAAAGGTGCACACCAATGGGTGACAGCTCTCAGATTCAAATTAAAACTGATGATAAATTATCAAATATTGTAAATTGCTAAATGTAGTCCAGTGTTGAAAGTTATTATAGATTAATTGCAATTATTTAATATTTGTAATTTTTTAAAGTAAATTTCTATTACCTCGAATAGCATATATTTTAATGTGTACTTTGGAGTAACTACTTTTATAAATGAAGCAGTTGAGTAAAAAGTGTTTCCCTCACTGGCTTAAAAGAACAGAAGGCATTCAAAATAACTTTAAAAATATATATTCACAAACAAATCTCATGAAATTCATTGGCACTACTCTTAAAGTCTGTGACATGTGATTATGCTTCCAGTATAGAGTAGCAGTTACGCTGCATGAGGAAAGAACAGATTGTTTTATATTTTTGTGTATTTATGCAAATCTTATTAGCAGTAACATTGACTTAGATTTTGAAGCTTCTACTGCAAAGAAACCCCTCTTTTAAATAGTCAGTTCCCTTGCATTTAAATTGAACAATGCATAGATCGGTGAAGTGGGGAGTTAAGGAGTTATTGGAAATCTTGGAATAATACAAAAGTGCACTTTATCTTTCTGGTGGGCTGTGATGATCACTATTAAGTGTTTAAAATGTATGGCCTCACTTATTACAAGTCTTTGATGCTATGTCGTGTCATGAAAGATGACTACAATGTGAAGAGAAGTTTCCTTGAGTTTGATTCAATAAGCTAAGCTCTCATTGTAAAAAGAACAAACATCAAACTCATTTCATCGATGCTCCTCTAATTTGCTCTGGCTTCTCAAAAACCAGAGGAAATTTTTAATCATTCAGAATACTGCAAAGTCAAAGCAACAAGAAGACTTTGAGAGAAAAGACGCCAGATGCATTATCCTTTAATCAATTAAAGAAAGAGAAAGTCTCTTGTCTTCTGGACTGCAGGATAGCCTAATAAAGAATTTAAATGAAGATGTTTAAGTATGGTAAGTAGTTTCATCCATGCTCATGCATGTTTGTGCACTTTTTGTGGTGAGGGCTAACTTGACAATGAATGTTTAAACCCAATGGTATCAGAATTGTTTACAAAAACTTTGGCTTTATTTGGAAAAAAAATATGTAACCGGTGCAAACATGTTTTCATTATGATGCATTTACATGCCAACAGTATCTCAGATTAAAAAATACCTTTATATAAACAAAAGCCTTCTATAATTAACTAGTAGCTGATCATTGCTTAAAACTACATAAATAGATGAACCATCTGTAAATATAAGAAGGGCCTCCACCATAATCTTTGTTATCAGTTAGGATAATATTAAAGCAGCCAGCCATGTGGTTCTGTGGGATGATGTCTCACACAGATCAGTTTTTCTGCATCCATCTCCTGAGGTTTTTACTTCTCATTTCCATGGAACTTTCTATGACTTCTGGAAGCTACTAAGAACCCTGTTACCATACCTTTTGGTTTAACGAAAATTGTCCTGGTTTGGCGCCTAGCTTCCAGCCTTGGCTGTAAGTAGAACCATACTAACTTGCAATAGAGAATTGTTGGTACAGACAATTTACAATGTTACAATTTACTCTCCCCTTCAGTTTGCACAGCCAGAGTAGAAGTGGATTGAAAAGGCTAAACTTGCAGTCTGGCCATTGCAATTCCACATGCAACAATGTCTATACAAGCAGCGGTTTAGCTATCTGTCAGAACTGACTCCCCCTTTGCCTGTAGTTTTGAAAGAGCATTAAAGTCTCCATTAGCCTGATGATCATGACCTGGTTTAGTTGAGCCGTGGTGGTGCTGTGGTTAGAATGCTGTATTGCAGGCTAATTCTGCAAACTGCCAACAGTTCAATTGTCACCAGCTCAAGGTTGATTCAGCCTTCCATCCTTCTGGGGTCAGTAAAAAGTGGGCCCAGATTGTTGGGGGCCTTATGCTGACTGTAAACCACTTAGAGAGGGCTGTAAATCACTGTGAATATAAGTTAAGTGCTATTGCTATTGCTTGGAAAAAGGAGAATGGTTATAATGTTTGATATTTCAAAGTAGTTCAAGTTTTGTCTAAGCATGCTGTTGTTTTGCAGCAGCAGTTTTAATTTTGTTTTGCTATAATCATCCAACTGCCTGAGTTTGCTATTACCAGTTTCATAAAGACCATTGTATTTAAGAAATGGGAAATTAATAAAACTAAAAACAATTATTTTTATTGCAGTGATATTATCCAAATTTGTTGGCTTAGCTTAAATATTAATTATAGCAAAATCCAATTTAAAAGTAAATTTTGACTGTGCGACTAATCAGGCTGATGTAAATCCTTTTGTGATAGATGTCTGTTTGTTACGTGCTACAGTGACCATTCTTCACAAATGGTTCTTGGTGGTGTTCTTATGAATTTCATATTAATTTTTGTTTCAAGGGAAGGACAAATTAGACTTTCACACTTATCATATTTCTGTGTTATGTTCTATCTCATTTTTCAGTCAGCATGCATTTTTAAAGTGCTCACAAAATTTGTATATGTTCTGCATATAAACTCTTTTAATATTTACTTTTTTAACAAATATTCTAAGGTCTTTTGTATTTTGTTTCTTCCAGTGTACATCACAGCAGTTGACAGGTGAAAAGTAAAGGATAATTAAATTACAGGTTGTGTATTAGTTTGTGAGATTACTCTTGGTCATATGAAAATATAAACCAAAGAAAAGTTGCCCATTAGTTTTTGTTTTCTTTTATTTTTCAATATAATATGCATATGTTCACTTGGCATCAGCCAAGTTATGCATCTAGCAGACAAAAAGAACCAATGGCATAAATATGGCATTGCAAACCCTGAAGAGATAAGAGTATTAGTTGGATACTCTTCGTTGGAAAACTTTACACAACCTAAAATGTACAATTATTTATCCTCAGTGCTAATGCTACATATATCAATTCTCACTGATTATTAATACATTTGTTGGTTTCATCCACATGTCACAAGCAAGAAGAAGAATGGAAGGAAGAAATTAAACATCATAACTGTGCACCAGAAGTTCTTTTGCCCTTTAAAATATTCACCGGCAAAAATTCAGGGCTGTTCTTTATTGGGTTTATATATCTGTTACTTTTCTCTACCCCATGCATTATTACAAGTATCCTTGAAATGCAATTACAACAGTATCTATGGAGATTCTCAGTCATCCCGGTCATGCTTTTTCCATAAGTCAATATTCTCCTGAACTGAAGAAGCTTCTTGGATGAGGAGCAAAATGTTTTCAAAGGAAAAAAAACCCAAGAAAGTCCAATTGCCTTTTGCAAATAACACCAATTACGGCAGTAACTCCTTGTTCTCACATCTTGCAACAAGGAATATTTGTTCTTCAATCTTCTCAAGTTATATTCCAACATCGGGTAAAAGATGAGATATAAACCTAACATATAAATAAATAACTCATAGTTCTGATGGTTGAGTAGAACACGGCATGTTCTTGGGTAACCGGGATGGTAGTGCTGCAACACCATTCATTACTGTTTTTGTTCAATAATATGCAAAGGAAGTATGTTGTCATATGAAAGGCCCACTCCTGGTAGCATTTCTTTTTTCAAGAATAAGATGGTGTGGATTTCTGCATTATAATCCCTTGACATTACTACGTAGTAGGAAATGAATCCTGCGGTCTCCACCATACGAAGATAGCATTTGGAATGAGACCCATTAAAATTGATCAGGAGAGTTAAAAAGAACAAATCAGCCCTCAGACACCAGTGCAGTGACTATATAGGCCCTGTGAAATAGTATAAAATCTGTCCCTCAGGTTACTCTTTGGGCTATAAATCTCCCTATTTGTTCTCCGCACAATCAGAACAGCATTAGCTATTAATAGGTCTTTTCAGAAAGAGTTATTCTAAAGACAAGAAAAGCCTTTATTTCTGGGCTATGTGATACTCTGCAAATTTACCTTCATTTGGCAATAAAGCATCTTTCATTGGCTGGATGCACAAGTCCCTCATGGATGAATTTTTCAACTTTATATAAGAGCACCAGCTGTTTGCTACAGGTAGCCCACAATTTACAGCCAATTGTTTAATAACTATGTGGAGTAATACCAGAATTTTCAAAGCTAGTCCTCAAAATTACAATTACTCTCACTTCCTACAGTGATGTGATTGGATTTTGGGCACAGGGCAACCAAATTACATTTATAACTGGTTGCAAACTTCTGTGATCATGTGACCATGATATGAAACTTTTGTTTTTGCTATTTTCTGATAAAATGAAAAAAAAAACCATACATTGGTTATGCTGGATTCACTTAATGACCATGTGATTTCTTTTAACAACCACAGTGACTTTACAAAAATCTAGTCACGTGGTTAGGTTGCAACCTCTGACTTATGATCAAAATTGGTCATAGGTCAAGACTATCTGTATATGCTTTTATGATGACTAGTGGTATATTCTAAATATTTTGAAATAAGTTTTCAAGGTTTGGTTATAACAGAAATTAGAGCTAAAATATATTTGACAGTTTCTGCTATGAAGGTAGGTTTTCCTGATAATCCATAAACTTCAGAGGGGATATGACAGACTGATCTTGTCAAGTAGCATTACCTCGTATCTACCATCTATGCTATGGAAATTCCATGTGTATGTTTTTTTCAATAAAATTACCTTTTTGTGTATATCTTTCAGTACTGATTGTTCATTTTATTATTCATGTTGATATATCCTTCAGGCCTGATCAGTTGTTGAACTTCAAATCCAACAAATTTCCCCCTTTTCCCTCTTCTTTCTACATTCTAATTCAGATTCTTTAAACAACTTGTTTGTTTTCCTACTTTTGCATTTTACAAAGTAAATATATTTATCCAGAACATTCTTTGTTGTGATTGTCTTTTTCTTCTTGATTATAGGTAATATAATCTAATTCTTCAAAAACAACGTGGCTTTTGTTATTAAATTCATTTCTAGTAGTATTTAATGTTGAGCTGCAACTGATAAAATTGTGCTGTTTCTAATACTACTTTCCAGGTAGACAGTGATTGGGAATAGGGGGATTCTGACTTTTTTTTAAAAAAAAAAATTACAACATGGTGATTAGGCACAACATTGTTCAGTGCTAACAATTCAAAAAACACTTATTTTCTAAATGTACATTAGCATACCCATTAGCATATAATAATGCTCTTAAAACTCTGCTATTGTTCCAAAATCATTTATCTATATTAACACACAGTATGGAAGCTTAAAGTGCTTTTTAATGTGTTTTCAGTCTTTTCTAAGAATTGTACCAAGACAGTAGTGAAAACTAAACAAAAAAGACTAAATAGGGGGATAGGGTGGAATTGTATGTTGTGCTCTTTGAAAGTAAAACTGCAAATGGTAATGGTTTAAAGTTTCTTTCAGAAAGGTTGATGCAAATATTTAAAAGGCAATAAGATTGTTGTAATTCTCTTCTTTTCAAAGTCAACAGTCCAAATTTGAATAATAGAATATGTCTTTGACTCATTCTTCCCACCTACTTCACTTTCCATTAGAAACTCTTGACCTCATTAACCATTAAAGCATAGGTGGCTGAGGAATTCTGGGAGTTGAAGCCCACAAGTCTTAAAGTTATTACTTAAGTTTGGACATACCCACCTTAAAGGAATAAAGTGGCTTTCTATCCTTCTTGGAGTTCTTGAACTTGGTGGAAAAAATTAATCTACTGCAAGAGTCAACAATATACCTCATGCCATTCTCTTCCAAATGACAGATCATCTCTGGCTGATTAAACCAAAATGATTATGAGAAGAAGTTGGTTTTGTGGGGTTTTTTGTGTGTTTCTTGTGTCTTGGCCAACAAGAAAGGACTAAATTGAATTCGTTTCTCTCCTGACATTGCCACTGGGCACTATAATCTATACCAGGGGTCTGCAACCTTGACAACTTGTGGACTTCAGTTCCCAGAATTCCTCAGCCAGCATAGCTGAGCTGAAGTCTACAAGTCTTAAAGTTGTCAAGGTTGCAGACCCCTGACCTATGCTGATAAGACTTAGAATCAAAAGCATTAAAGGAAGAGATGCAAATATTTCTGAATTCCCTTCTGCCTTATTGGGCTGTAGTTGAGCAAGCAATTTCTATGAGAGTTAAGTGGAAAAAAAGCATCTAAGTTATCAGTTAATGGTATGCTGGTCAGCATAAATAAAATACATTTAATATATGTTATCTACCTGAATCAATGGAAAGGATGATCAGTGGATAGGGACACTAAAACTGAAAAATTCCATAAGGTTTAAAGACAAAAAACATGTTTTTATGCCACTACAGGAGTCTTTTTTTTAAAAAAAATATATTTTCTGCTACAGATTTAAAATGCCTGTCTTGTATTATCTGACTTGAATATAATAAGGAACAAGGCAACCAATTCTTAATAAGCACGCATTTAATGGACAATGAGGTCAGCTAGTGATTCCACTTTATTCAGCCCTTTCTTTAAATGTATCTGCCAACTTAATACTTGACCTAAATCTATTCTATTCTTTCCTTTGCTGGAGATGCATTGTATTCATTTCCTCAGTTTTAAAAGTAGATATTGCTGCTGATTATATGATTTATCCACTTTATAAATTAAAAGTGTTAAAATAAGACTTTTATATTTGAGTATTCCTTTCCTTTTCCTAAACTAGTACTATTCCTCCTCCTCTATAACTAAACATGAGTCTAAAATGTCATGGAGGTTACACATTCTCAATATATTCTTTGCTATTTATATAGATGTGACATGCTACAGTATATTACTTATTAAAGAAAAGTCCAAAAGTTGCAGTTTACCTTCAAACTAAAATTAAATCAACACAGTACTAATCCAATTTATAAAATTGAAGTGTAAATGATAAACCTAGAAAAACCTCAGGTTTAAAATGTGGTTCAAATACACAGCATAAAGTATAATCCAAGACTGGTTTCCAACTAGACTTGAATTCTACATCAAATTTACTTATTAAATAAGAGATTATTTTGGACATTGAAGCATAGTCCCATAACTTAATTCACATTCTTCCCAGAATTCTTCAATAAGAAGCTGTAGTTAAGGTATACAAGAGACTAAAGAAGGAACAAATGAAATGACACTTGAGTAAGCCAAGAAATGTTCATCCATTGACAAGGTACGGTAATATTGGAGCGAAAGAAAGGAATCTAAACAGGCCTTTGATGTTCATATCCAAATAAGTCTTTGTGGAACTGATGTGCTGTTTGAAAATGTATGGGGAAATGGAGATTTATTAATATTTCTTGGAAATTTTGGAAAACAGTTGTTTATGCAATCAATAACAAAAAAATAAAAGGCAATGCATTCAGCCATTCTGTTCTTTGTCTCCTACAATCCTTGCAGTGATACTGAAGATCAAAAGGGTGAGTCTTTTATTATGTTAGATACTATTATAATCATTCAAGCTACTAGGGCACTATATGTTTTTCCCATTTTTGTTGTCTTGGTGATTATTAATTATATATTGGAAATTGTTTTTTTAATCCCTTTTGCTTCAGAAATATTTGTTATACATCCTAGAATGCTAACATTTAAAGGGCAAAACTATGTTTGATGAATATAGGCAGACCTGAATGAGGCTAATATATTTTCAAATATGGAGTTGGAAGTGTTCTTACGGATCATTAGCTAAGCAGCCCAAAGTTATAGGTCAGCAACAGAAGAGCCAAAGTTTCCAACTGTATTCCATCCTTTGAAAAAGGTTAATCAAAATTTATACTTAAGTAATCTGGTATTCTGTGATTATGGTTGCCATTATGTGTCATCATGCTTGCCAATATTCTGTCTTCCACAACTCCTCACCCAGCCCTAGATTAAGCATTAAGCAAAATAAGCATGTGCTTAGGAAACCAGGAGAACAGGGGAGCATCATAAAATTTTCTCCTAACAATTATGCCCTGAACTCTTTCACTGCCATACTCTCTAGTTGAATTGTTTTTAATTGTTCTGCCATGTTTGTCATGACTCAGGCTCAGGAATCCAATTCTGAATCTGAAGAAGCTGCTCCAGCTGAATCTGTGGGATATCAGCTGACACCAACCAACAGTCACACAAGGCTGATCAAAATATCACCACCTGGATAGCTGGAACAGTCAGATAAGGATGATATAATGCTTTCCAGACCCTGTACCTGGTAAGAAGAAAGGGCAGCAGAGTAATTCTATGAAACTTCAAGTGATTATTGAAGCTGGTTGCAGCCTGATTTGAGAGGCAGTCCTGACTTACGTTCCTTTGCTGGAAACAACTATCTGGTACCTGGCTCTTCAATGATGTTCCTGTGAATATTGTTTATGTAAGATACATTCAGCCTCTGACCTCTGGACAGGCTGACAACTCTGAACCTGCTCATGGAACTGTGGACTGATTTTGGATTATTCTTTTGCACTCTCCTATTTTAAAGCAAATAGTTTTGGGAAACATCTGAGACTCTGTCTGGTTTGCATGCTTTGTTACTATCCTTTGATCTTAAGTAAACCATCAGACACTATAGCAATTGTGAGTCAGTATTTGAACCCTTAAGCGGGACAATGTTCAATTTTAATGTGTTTTTTTAAAAAAATATTTTCATTGGTATGGTTACAAAAGATTAAAAGTTTGGTTGGAAGAATTTTCAGAATTGAAAACTGCTCCTATGATTGTGTACTTTAAATAAATATAACATCAGATCTTATTTTACTTTATAAAATTTGTGGGCATGATTAAAATATTTTAATAAAATATTAAATTATTACATTTTATTAAAATTTTAATAATTTTTTTATTCATCAACTTTTAAAATGTGCATTTTTATGCTGCCCTAGTTATAATAATTTTATTATATATTGTTTACTGCTATTTAGTGTTAAATAATTTTTAAGTATAGTTTGTATAGTTTAAAACAGACATGTCAAACTCGTGACGTCGCGTGATGTATCAGAACTTTTTCCCCATTGCTGGCAATGGGATGGGTGTGGTTTATAAAAAGTGTAATATAGGGGTCTGGTTGGGGGAATGTCATTAACAAAAATTGTATTTCTAATTTTTATTTCACTATCAGTACTTACTGAGTGTTAATATCAGTTTAAGAAATAAAGGGTCAAGGGGCACTATTGTTGGGCTTAGGGCATTAGTGGGCTTTAATCTGGCCCTGAACTCAACATTTGAATGCAGGTGTGAATTCATATTTTTCAGAGATATCTGATGGGACCAAAGACTTTGAAAACATGACTTAACGCTTTGATATTTACAATGGTTTTATTATTCAATTGACTGGTTTACTGTGTTTAGTAATTTACACTACATCCTATGCTTAATTGTTTAATTATTTCAATTAAACTAAACTAAATATCAGGGAAAGCAATGGGAAGCTGAACTGTGAAATTGGATTCCATATTGCCTTTTACAAAGCTGCTTTCTTATCATAGGAGATTCTCTTATATACAATGGTAACTTCTCTCCCCCCCCCAAAAAAAATAATGATGGGATTTTTGTAGGAAAGAAAAGATAGAAACCAACTTCCACTTCCAGGTCCAAAGATATAACAAAAATGGCACATTAATTACATTCATTAAAATCTAGTTTTCCTACAGTTGTAGTGTATTCGACTTGCTTCTCTTTCTAAGTGACCCATACAGCCAGCCTAGAATAGGTTCAAGGATACGTGCAATATGAATAGCAAGAAGGAAACTGATTATTAATATTGATCAGTAGCATTAGGGAGATTTCTATTTCAGTAGAGCTCTATTTCCACCAGAATTCCTTATAGGGTCATTTTATCTTCCTGCTAGATAATTTATATAGAGCTAATAGATTCTCAAAAGTGAAACCCTTTGAGCTGAAAAAATAGAAATCAAAGGACTTCTACACAAAAAAGAAGACATTGAGAGTTACCAATCAACTATAAACTGGTTCTGACAAACTCTTGTTTCATAAAATTTGTCTAGATATAATCTAAAAAAAGCACTAGGGTATTTTTTTTAACTGGGAATTCTTGTCTGTGTACAATGAAAAATGATGAGGAAGGGAGAGTGGATGAGTGGCAGATGTGAACAAAATTGTATTTTAAAGAGAACAAAATGATAGAAGAATGAACAATGCAATTCCAAATTAGAACTCAGCATAAAGGGTACAGTTAAAGCCTATTTCTATTTCCTAGAAGATCAGTATAGGGGAAAAAACTAATAAGCTAAACTAAATCCTGGAATATAATTTACAATTTTTGCTACATTATTTTGATGTTATCCAGAATAATAATATATTTCCATAAAAAATGAACATTCAGAAAATCTGTAAGACATAAAATTTCAAGAAGTCTCAGAACAGCTTTGAAAGTCCTGATTGTTCTGTATCTCCTATTGAAATTGTTCATTGTCATGCTACACTTAGAAAAGTTATCTACCTTTGTTGATGATTAAGAATATACTGTAGCTCTTCCTTAGTTAGATTTATATCCTGCTTTATTTTAGATTGCCTTCCTTCACAGCAGGCATGTTTTTCCTCCACCCCCCAATACCCATTGCAATAGATTGGATAACAACTGGATCAAAATCATATTTTAATTTTTTATGGCTTAAGGGAGACTTGAACTTCCCAGTTATAGGTTAAAGCTTCAACAACTACACAGTACACGCTTTATAAAGTAAATAGGTTATTATATGATTAAAGATGGGGAAAATCAAAAGTGAGGCATTCAATACACATTACTCAAAGATGCAGATGGGAATGATGAATTAGGTTTTAGAAATTCCAAAATAAATTAAATTGTTTTGAAATAAGAGACACTCCTTCTCCTGCACTGATGATCAAGAAAATTTTTAAAGGGGAATGATTAGGTGGAATGGTTAGGAAATTAGATTAGGATGTTTGCCCACTTGTGAATTCTTATTCTCTTTTTCTTCCCAGCTAATCTACCAGGCAAATAAGAAACCACAGGAAAAGTTCAAAATCCAAATATGATTTGTGCTGCTTATCTGTGTCATATAATTTAGTACACCTCCTGATAATATTGGTTCCACAATGTAGGAAATGTGCTTCAGCTTTGTATACGTTTGTCTGAAATGGTATAGGGTTTCCTGCCTGAGCAGGGGGTTGGACTAGATGACCTCCAAGGTCCCTTCCAACATTAATAATAATAATAATAATAATAATAATAATAATAATAATAATAATAATAATAATAATGTACTCTTACAGGTCGTGAGATGCAAAGGACAGTGTTCCATTCTTGACAATGACATTGGCCTACTAACAATTTTAGGACACATCAATATTACATCTAATTCTATTTTTTTTACAATTTGAGGTGTCTTAACACTATTCTGTGGTACTACATCAGTTGGGTGTTCAAACAATCTAATAACCTTTGGAAGATTTAGCAATAAAGCACTTTGGATAATTCAGGTTTAGAACAGCAGAGGGAAACGCCAAAATTCAAATCATGCTACAATAGATTTTGCAACTGGACTGGCAATGCCCACAGGGTGCTTGAAATGCATGGAATGGCTGTTCTCCCTATGAATCCATCTACGTGTCTAATGAATTGGTCTGGTTTAAGATTCACAATATAACTTTTGTGTTAAAAATCCAATCCAGCCTACATTGAAATAAACTGATACCAGAAAGGACTAAGGCATGGTGAATGAATAGGAGTTAGAGAGTGAAGATATTAGTGAAGATTCTTTGGGAGCTGAATGTATATATAAAAGGATGGCATAGGAAATCAGGTTCAAGATAAGAATCCTTTATGAAAAGGACTGTTTCATAGCTTCTAGGTGGCAATCAAAAGACAAAAAATTGAAATAAAAAGTCTCCATGAGCTATCGTTTGATGTAAATGATAATGAAATGGATTCTTGCTATGTTCTGCCTATTTTCTGTGAACAAAACAAATTTCATTTCAAATGCTTCCTCTTTGCACCCCAAGCTCCTTGACATGTCTTGCTATGTAAAAATCAGAAAAACATTTCATTGTTATCAGTTATGCCTGTTTTGACACTTTGAAGCTGGAATGCTAGCAAACAAACAAACCACAGCCATGCAGATTTATTTAGATTCCATTCTCTAAACCGGTCTCAGCCCAAATGCTGTCAAACTGAGAGCTCTGCTTTGACTCTGAGAGGGAGGTTATTAACTGATCTTCAAAAAGTCTGGGAAAAAGTAGGGCAGCGCCAGGAGAAAAGCTACATTTAAGTCATTTTACATTTTAATAATATTTAAATTGGATCTAACTGAACTGACACGGTGAAAAGGGTTTGTATCCAGGTATTTCCCTCTTTACCACATTAAAAATAGAATTTAGGAGGCTTGAAGGTAATGTGTGGCCCCTGTGTAGCCTTGGTCTAAAAAAAATCACATCACAGGAAGATAATGGAAGAGATTTATTTATTTGTGAGAGACTGTCAGATTACTTGGGGGTGGGGGTGGTCCATGGAAAAGGCACACTTCTGAGATTCCACTAGATGGCAAGATTTCAGTGAAGAGAACTGGCACCTGCCCAACCTAACCAATCTGGTAGGATGGGTAGATTCTCTCAGGCAGATGCAATCCTGCAAATAACTTAATGCGGCTATCTGATGGGTGGGATGAGTGTGTATGTCAAATATCCATGAAAATTTTGGTGGGTGTGGGGCAGCAGGATACAGAGATTTTCTAGTTTGTTTTTATCACAAGACAGGTATGCTTCCTGGAAAAACAACAGAACAGAAAGCTTCACTCTATCTAAGCACATCTGACTGGGCTTTTGATGAGTAAAGAAAGAAGCAAAAATGCATGACTATATATATAGTATGTCTGATAGAGTAGCAGTGGGCAGTAAATGTTGCAACCCCACTTTACTGACTTTATGCAAAGCTTCAAGGGAGATCTTCTCTTTATGGTTTACTTTTACATTGGTGTGGTCTTAATGAGTTGCAGTAAGACCAGAAGATTCATCCTCTGTCATGAGAGTTTATTAGGTGACTTTGGGCCACTATCTCATAGAGCACATGGAGGAATAGTGGGGCATAAATCTAACAACAAATAAATACTGTTGAGAGGGGGGGAGGGAGGGAGGGAGAGAGAGAGAATGTTTGCTTTCTAATCAGATAATAATATTAATGGTTCTATGTATTCTAGCTTTTCTTATTACTTAATTTGTTCTGAAATAATTTTAAAGAACAAAATATAATATACAGTTCACTCTTCTTAATTTCAAAATTCTAAAACTTGCAGGGCCTAATTCAACTATTTAGAAAAGTTTCTGCTTCTCCTTCAATTATGATTTGATGGATGGATGGATAGACAGATAGATTAGACAGACAGACAGACAGACAGATAGCAATTCTATTATTAGTTGTTTTACTGTATTTGGTGGTATTAAAGCTTTAATGCTGATTTGATTATAGAATAATTAGTGAACTGGAGAGAATTCCAGAAAAATAACAGAACAGACTAGAATAGACACACAGAGTATACATACATACACATATGTAGATATACATACTGTGTGTGTGTGTATGTATGTATGTATGTATGTATACACACACACACACACATCTGTATATATTTTCTCATCTTTATTCTCATAACAGTTATGTAGGCATAACATTTTTATTCTGCTCAATTAGCTCCAGGTTAGAAATTTAAATCCTTGTTCCATGAGCCTACTGTTCCTTCAATCTGGTCCTATTTAGGTAAAAACGAAGCTAATGACCAAAATGTAGATTAATCTTTCTTTGTCTCATATGTACATATAAACTTTAAGCTCTGTGTTTGTGTGTGTGTGTGTGTGTGTGTGAGCATAACATATTAGTACAAGCTATTTCTCAGTGCATTCCAAAATTAAATAAAAGCTGTATTTCAGAAGACTCAGTATAGATTTGCAGAAGTGATAAAACTTCTCTGAAGTAGAACAGAGACATCTAAAGGCAAAGAAGAGAATATGCTTAATTCACTCAGAATCAAATTATTTTGTTGAGAAAAGTGATAGCAGTTTGATACATTTTCTTTCTTTATTTCTAGTTCTGTCATAACTTGGAGCAATAGAAGCTTTAAGGATTTATTTATAGTGTTGGATTATTTTTGTTATATACTATAAATTTAAGGAAAGATTGTACAGGCAGAAGCCATTTTATAAGAAGAAACGGTTCTTGCCATTTGAAATAAATGGGCGCATCATGTGACAAAATCTACGCATACTTGTAGTCCTCCGCTTATACCACAACTGGCTCCAAAATCTTGGTCATTGAGTGAAGCAGTCATTAAGCAATATACCATGTGACTGCTTTGCTGAACAACCACATAACCAGCTCTCCCAATTGTGGTAATTAAGCAGAGTGCCAGGGAGAAGGTCTAGGGTCTGGTAGGGTGAGGATATGGCATTTGTTAATATTTTTGCCAAATTTGAGGTTCGTTCCTCCACCTGAAGAATGCTGAGGAATTTATGGAAATGGTTTCAGTGTGCTGGAGGAATGAACCTCAAATCTGGTGAAAATGCTAGTGAACACCATCATTTTGGAGTGCTCAAACACTCACCTTCCTTAGCATCCCCCCTTTCCCCCCAACTCCCAGCCTTTGGAGCAGAAAACACTACCAAACACAGCATTCTGAAGGGCTCAAAACACTGCCTTCCCTACCTTTTTTTTGCCAGATGTGAGTTCCATTCCTCCACTGTACTAGAGGATTTCCCCTCTCTTCATGGAAGGAGAACTTCAGTGAACTGGGAATGAACCTCAAATCCAACATCCGCTCAACGTGCAATCATTTGTGCCAGAGTCTCCAGTGACTTTCTGGGACTTTCTTACAAGAGAAGATTGTAAATGGAGATCACATGATTGCAGGAATAACAGAGTTGGAAGAGATGTTAGAGGTCTTCTAGTCCAACTCCCTGCTCAAGCAGGAGACCCTATACTATTT
Source organism: Vipera berus (assembly GCF_964194415.1). Taxonomy (NCBI): domain Eukaryota; kingdom Metazoa; phylum Chordata; class Lepidosauria; order Squamata; family Viperidae; genus Vipera; species Vipera berus. Next base: position 158,664,697 of record NC_138204.1, read on the forward strand.
CAGACACATGGTTGTCCAATCTCTTCTTAAAAACTTCCAGTGTTGGATCATCCACAACTTCTAGGGGCAAGATTAACTCTTGTCAAGAAATTTCTCCTTAATTCTAGGTTGCTTCTCTCTTTGATTAGTTTTCATCCATTGCTTCTTGTCCTGCCTTCAGGTGCTTTGGAGAATAGGTTGACTAACTCTTCTTTATGGCAACCCCTGAGATATTGGAACACTGCTATCATGTCACCGCTAGTCTTTCTTTTCATTAAACAAGACATACCTGATTCCTGCAACCCTTCTTCATATGTTTTCATGGTTTGGATAAGGAAACATCTGCAAGAAAACAACCAAGCTTAGAGAGCACCACAGATCCTTCACATTACTCATCACCCTGCCTTGATTTCCTGATTTGTCAGTTGTCTCAACTAGGCAAAGAGATATTGAAAGAAGGAAACAGAGAGAGAGACAGAGACAGACAGACAGACAGACAGAGGAGGAGGGAGGGAGGGAGAGAGGGAGGGAGAAGGAAGGAAGGAAGGAAGGAAGGAAGGAAGGAAGGAAGGAAGGAAGGAAGTTCATAAAGTACATAGTCTTCCACTAGATGGCAGTAATAGCTTTCTCAAACAGTATTATCCATTAGCAGACATGATGGCTAATGAACAAGATGCATTAGCCTATACAAGATTAGCCTATATTCATTTTTCCCCATAAAAATATTCCAAATAACATGTTGGCATGTGTCTTGGGGGGGGGAACGGGGGAGAGAGATAGGGAAAAGCAAGGTATTGCTTCTCTATTCTCAACAAGAAAATTGCATGAAGATGCCAGGAGCCAAGCCTGACTAAAAGAAGATTCTTTAGCTCTAATTGATAAGAAGCTGTTTCTGATGGACTTTCTTTAAGTTAAAAATAGTTCTCACTAAGTTTCAAACTCTCAGTACTTGGAAAAAATAAAATGGGCAAAAGACTTATGTGATAATCCAAATCAACAAAAGCAGCTGGAAAAAAGCAGCTGGCATGAATGTCATGCATTATAATAACGTTCACTTTTTCCCTCCATTGATTCTTTAAGAATCTTCTGCAAAGGTAAAGATCAGGGGTAGGCACCCTTGGCTCTTTTATGACTCGTGGACTTCAACTCCCAGAATTCCTGGCTCAGGAATTCTGGGAGTTGAAGTCCACGAGTCATAAAAGAGCCAAGGTTGCCTACCCCGGTAGATGGAAAGAAAATATCGATCCAGACATCCATTTTGCTTTAGGTCCTTCTCTATTTTAGAGGTAGGAGTTGACTTTTTGTTTCAAAAAGTCAGTGAGTTTTTATTACAGTAATAAAGAAAGAAGCTCCTGGAAGTTTTGCCTCTCAGCTCACCTTGCTCCCTCACCCAGTTCCTCACAGAGTGCTGTCCCATATCTGATTTTTAAAAAAAAAAACATCTTTATCATAAGATACATTTCTTGGTCTTTGAAAGGAGAAGCGCTGCAAGCATTAAGGATGCCAAAAGACAACAGTAAATAGCTTATGTATTGCTATCAAGATAATAATAATAATAATAATAATAATAATAATAATAATAATAATAATAATAATAATAATAATAATAATAATAATAATAATAATAATAATAAAAAATAATAATAATAATAGGAAGGGACTTTGGAGGTCATCTAGTCCAACCCCCTGCTCAGGCAGGAAATGCTATACCAGGGGTTTCAAACTCAATTTTATTGAGGGCCGCATCAGCACTGCAGTTGTCCTTGGTGGGCCGGGTGGATGTGGCCAGGATGGGCATGGCCTATTGGGTGGGCATGGCCAGCTCTACATCATTCGCATCAAGGGTGTCAATGGGGGCCTGGGCAGGAGTGGGACAGATCTGAGGGTCTCTGGCAGAAGAAGATGGGACCGGGGCAAGTGCCAAGGCATGGTCCACTCACTGTTCCCCTCAAGCCTTGGGGGGGTTGGATAGTGGCCTGGAGGTCAAATGCCCAGCCCAGCCATCAAGAACCCACGGCACTAAGCCCAGCTCCACTTCCCCAAGGTGGCACGCCCAGCTGCACTTACCTCCTCCTCAAGGCTGCTGCTGCTGTGCTTGTTCTCCTTAGCCAGGTTGCTCATGATGGATACAAGGGCAAAGTCAAGAGGAAGGCCCACTCCCTCTCCATGTGAGGAGACCTGGCTTTGTATCCAAAGCTTCCTTAGCAATAGGATGGGAGACCCCCCAGGATAGGCCAGGAGGAGGGAGGAAGGGGATGGTGAAAGGGCAGCAGGGCAGGACTAAGGCAGGACTTCCCTCAGACCCTCCCTCTCCTTCCTTCCTTCCTTCCTTCCTTCCTTCCTTCCTTCCTTCCTTCCTTCCTTCCTTCCTTCCTTCAACAGAGTGGTAGGAAAATATTTGAGATGAGGGAGGGAGAAAAACAGGCAAGAAACATAGCTGGGGAAGTGTCATCCTTCATGAGGAATGAAGAAATGCACCATCGCCTGGAAGTGGCCAACACATGGCCCTCGCCTACTTCACATATCCAGCTTGGTGGGCTCTGGGAGAGGGGATGCCATGAGCAGCATGAGAGTCGATGTTACCTGCACAATGCTGCCCAGCCCCCAGCCTGCCCGGTTTTGGCAGGCTGTGGGGCACTTTCCTGACAGTGCCAAGAGGCCGAGCCGGGTGGCACGAATCTGAAGAGAAGCGCAACGCTGCCCAGCCCATAGCCTGCCCAAAGTAGGCAGGGCCATGTGCTGGCCACTTCCAGGCAATGGTGCATTTCTTCATTCCTTACAAAGGGTGATACCTCCCCAGCGCATGCCCAGGGGGCAGTGCCAACGCAGCATGGGCCAGTCCCTCACTATTTCCAGCCGGCCTTGTGGAGCTAAGACTGAATGTATTTCAGCATACATAGATGACTACCATGAAATTGTACATTGGCTTCTGGCTGGCCTGGGCCAGGGCCAACACAGTGGGGGCCGTTCCCTCACTGTTTCCAGGATGGCTTCGCTGTCCACGTGAAACCACTTCGCGGGCCGGATCCAGCCCCTGGGCCTTGTGTTTGACATGTCTGCTCTATACCATTTCAGACAAATGGCTGTCCAGTCTCTTCATATGAATGTGATCTTAGGCCAGTTACTTTCTCTCAGCCTTCGGAAGGGGGCAATGGCACAACACTTCTGAAAAACCTTGCTAAGAAAACTGTAGGGACTTGTTCAGGCATTTTCTGAAAACCAGACATGATTTAATGAAAAAAAATGATTCCAATGCAATAATACTATAAAACACCAATAAGAACAACATTTACAAACCTGACCAGGCCTGGATTCTACACTTATGCCTGTTTGCTTATATGTAAATCCCATTGTAATTTACCAAATAAGGCTGTGAGGTATGAATATATTAAGATTGCAGTCCAATTTGTTATTACACAAATGGCCTGAGATGCTATGAAATGTAAAGAAAAAGATTAAAGTTGTATATATTGTTCTGTATTTTACTGTACTGTACTTTCCAGTTGGAAGTCACCACCTCTTCCTTCTCTATTTGCACTTTTCTCTCTTTATTTTAGTTTTCTAACTTTTGTTTTTTCTGTATTTTATCTTATAATGAAATTTAATATAATTTTTTTTAAAAAAATCCTGAGCTTATGGGAAAGGTTGCACAGATGTACACAAAGGTATAATCATTAAGTAGTGAGTTATTCTTTCTTATTCAAGGACAGCATTACATAAGGCAGGAAAATAATTTTTTTTATAATTAATTAAACATTTGAGTAAAGAATTCTACATTTTCTGGCCTGCACATAATCCTCAGCTTAATTTAAAAGGCATCAATAAATATTTAGTTTAGAGCTCTCTTAAGAGCCCTTGGCAACTCAGAGTGGGAAAGAGTCAGAAATATAAAAGGTTTTTCAGAAAGAGCTTATAGCACAAAGGGATCCATCCAGTAGTGGGATTCAAATATGTAAACAACCAGTTCTTTGTGTGGATGCCGCTTCCAGAAGTCCATCCTGGGCCTGGGCAACAAAAAAATAGCTACCAGTTCTGCCAAAGTGGTGCGAACTGGCTGAATCCCTAACTGCAGCTCTCCTAACTGCATGGTATTTTCTTTGATCCATAGAAAACACAAAACAGCATCCTTTCATGTTCTGAGCTTTGTGCAGCCCATCATGTTTTAATTGTATAAAACATAAAGATTTGAAGACATAGAAGTTTTGAAAAGCCAAGGAAGAACCAGACCATAGTATTGTAGCGTCAGGACTGAGCTTATAGGATGACAGGTCTCCTTTTGCACAACTCCTCTAGATATCATATTGTACTCTTCCTGCCTTAATGTACTGTAGCTGTTGGGTAGTTAATTTCCTTCAGGGAGATGCCTTAACCCTTGCATTTGGGAGAGACAGTGACTCCATAAAATGAATCCCTTACTGAGAAGAATATAAAACTAAAAAAAGTTGTCATAAAATGCTATAGTGCCATCTCCTGGCTATGGAGCATTGAGGTGTGTGTCTAAAGAAATAATTTCTCCTTCCTTCTGGGAATCAGTCTCATAAGAAGTAATTAAAAATAAATCTTTAAAAAAGAAAAAAAGGAAATATAAATGTTTATTTTTAACACTAAGTGGGCCTGCAAAAATAAAAATGTTGGAGGAACTAAACACAGTATTGTGTATTGGGTCTTGAAGGCAATGACCAGATCAGCATGATACAAAAGTGTTTATTCAACCAAGAACAGAACTGTCAAACACTGGCAACATGCCTGCTATTTATACATTTTGCCTCTAGGGCATCAACCAATCACAATGCTAGCTTGCTCCCGCTCAAACGTGAAGTGCGGCCACGAACTCAGCTGCCGATTTTCCAGACCTCTGCTTGCGTTGCTCAAAAGCATGACGCCAAGCGATTATGGAGAGTTTTGGCTCTTGAGGTCTGCGTATGTCACTGACTCTATGCTTGCCAGTGCTACCAGGTTTTCTGTGATGTCAAATGTTGCTTGCCCACATGCCCGTAGGTAATTGTCAACACAGGAGACATTGGACCTCCACTGCTCTGGATGGGTGATGTCAAACTCGTTGAGCCGTCCGAGTTTAGCCATTCCGGGAGTTCTGTGAGTTCCTGGTTACTGCCCTTGCTGATGCGGTAGGAGCTGTGTAGCCTTTTGATCCTGGAAACGGATCCCTCAGTATGTCTGTTCCTCTAGTGTGTCTTACTGGCAGGCAGGGCGGGGACATGGTCCCACCAAGGCTCTGTGCCTGGTCTGACACCCAGTGACTTCATTCTCTTAGCTCATATCAGCTCTCTTCCTGCAGCATCCCACCTTTGTCTCCACTATTGTGTATTGGATCTTGAAGGCAATGACCAGACCAGCATGATACAAAAGTGTTTATTCAACCAAGAACAGAACTGTCAAACACTGGCAACATGCCTGCTATTTATACGTTTTGCCTCTAGGGCATCAACCAATCACAACGCTAGCTTGCTCCCACTCAAACTTGAATCTTTTCAGTTTTCCTTCCAAAACTGTTGGAGGTACCCTAGTTTTACAGCACCATAATATCAGTATTAATACATAACACACAGTACTGTTGAAATCATAGGCAGCAATAGAGGGGAATTATAGGCAGCATTACAGTAGAGAGGAAACTGCTTTTTAACACTAAGTGGCCCTACAATATTTTATATACACACATATGATGAATAATATGCATCTTGGAATCTACTGCAACAAATATCCAACAAATGAGCTTGCTCAGAAAAAAATAAATCACCAAAGACCATATCATTAGATTTATACATAATTAAATAAGAAATAAAATCCTAGGATTTCTAAATGATATTGTTTATCTATTCCTTAGAGAGAAATGGAATTCCTGAAGCCAAAGAATCCTCTTTCCTTCCCTGGATTTGCAGATTCTTATAGTAATCTTTAATCAGAGGAGGTCCATTACATTAGCTCCATTTTCTGCCCGGGTTTCCAGATTCCTCTGTTAATTTAGAAGACAATATATATATATATATATATATATATATATATATATATATATATATATATATATATATATATATATATATATATATATATATATATATATATATATATATATATATATATATATATATATATATATATTAACAAACAAATGAACACTGGGATAGAATTAAAAACTAAAACAGTTTTTATTGCTGAAAAATCAAGCTTTCGTTGGCCAACTGCCAACGTCATCAGGATGGAGATGCTGGGGTGGGGAGATTCCGTTTATACTGTTGGTGTCTGCACTCTGCTCATGGAGCATGCTCAGATCTGTTTGTTGAGGTCTGCCGTATTTCTTTGAGTTGTCGCGCATCCGTTTTTGGGATGTATTTGTCTCTGGGTATCTGTTGTTAAAAGTGAATTGTTTATAGCTCCATGTGTTGTAGCCATAACCCTGGTCATTGTCCGTGTTCTCATGCCAGGGATCTTAAATGGTTGTTGCTCTTCTTCCTTGTGTTCGACATTGCAGAGTGGTTGTGTGCTGGTGCAACCTTGGATTTGATGCAATGAGATAATTTGTGAATTCTTGCGCTGTTTGTCTTCATGTCGCGCACGTCGTTGCTCTTCCCAATTTTTTAGTGCCTGGTATGCAGGGGGGAGGTCTATATGCCGGTTGATGGAGGAATGGTTTGAAAACCAGGCTTCCTTAAACAGGCGGCCGCCTTTAGTGTTGTCACTGGCAATAGCCTCAGTCCCTGCTAGATTAAAGGCATGGTTGTGTGTAGCCATGTGCGTCCACACCTGTGAACGTTGTTCTTGTCTTCTAATAGCAAGCTTGTGTTCATGCACCCTAGTCCTCAGTCGTTTTGCTGTCTCCCCAATGTAATTGCAATTGCAATTCTGGCATGATATCTTGTATACGACCGAGGCTTTTTCTTCATTGGGGAGTGGATCTTTAGGGCGCATGACGCAAGCTCGTAAGGTCCGATCAGGTCTGTGGGCAACACCGACTTTGTGAGGGGTTAGTATGCGCGCTGTGGCCTCGGATACACCGTGGATATAAGGCAGTGTTATCCGTGATGTTAAGGCGTTGTTACATTCATGGCGGGTAGGTTCACTTGGCCTGCTGTATTGTCTGATGAAGTTAGACGGGTACCCGTTGTTTTTGCAGACACGATAAAGGTGGCGTCTTTCTTCCCTTTTTGCCTTATTCGTGCTGCAATGCGTATCTATACGTCTAAAGAGGGTTCTGATACAGCTGGCCTTATGGGTTGTGGGGTGATTACTTTCGTAATGAAGTATCCTGTCCGTATGGGTGGATTTACGGTAGACCGATGTGTGTAACGAGCCATCAGGTTGACGCCTAACTAACACATCTAAGAAGGGCAAAGCCCCATTGGTCTCTTCTTCTGCGGTGAAGCGGATATCAGGATAGATGGAATTGAGCTTCCTCATCAGCCTGTCCTTGTCCTGCTTTTTGACAATCACAAAGGTGTCATCCACGTATCTCACCCAAAACTTGGGCCGACATGTGGACATCACGCGGGTCTCTAGCTGTTGCAGGACTGCTTCTGCAATGACACCCGAGATGGGGGACCCCATAGGGGTGCCCTTCACCTGTTCATAAATGGTGCCTTGAAATGTAAAAAACGTTTTCAGGCATAGGGACGTAAGCTGAAGCAGATCTTCGTTGTTAAGTGAATCTTGATGTTGCCCCACTCCCTGCTGTTGCAAGCAGTCCCCAATTACAGCAAGTGCTAAGTTTTGTGGAATTGAGGTGAATAGGGAGGTGACATCATAGGAAATCATGATCTCCCCCTCCTCTATGCTGACGGATCTAATTTTCTCTAAAAATTCACTAGAGGAGTTCACAGTGGTGTCATTGTTCATTACTAGATATCTTAATCTGCCATATAGCCATTTGGCCAGCCCTGAGGTTGGAGTTCCCCTAAAAGACACAATGGGTCTTAGGGGAGCTCCTTCCTTATGGATCTTGGGGAGTCCATAAAATCTGGCAGTGGGCGCATCTTTTACAAATATTAGACAATGTAAGATGTTTAAAGAATCATAAACTAATGCTTTGATGTTAGCACATGAAACAGCTTTGAAAAGGTGGACAAACTTTTGTACAAACTTTCATTGAGCCAAAACAGGCCTTCAAACTTTTGCATGCTCCTAATTGGCATATTGATCTAGAAATGTACACTATCACTCCTCTGATTATCTGAATGCTTTTCTATGTCCAACTACTGATCTAAAACTTTTATATTGATTCTGATATTGACACAATGCAGTATGTTTGGTTCCATGGGATACAATATAGGGGAAAAAAGGATTTTGCTTTAAAGATAAAATAAAATACAGCATGCCTGACACATACACCAGAAAAAAATATTTATTTACTATATTCATAAGGCTGCCCAACTCAAACAATGTGACAAATTGAAAGGGCCCTTCAATATTTCCAGCTTTTTCTCTAAGTGGTATGATAATGAAAACAGATTAAGAGTGTTCTGAACATAGCAGAATAGTGAGCGTGTATATACCTGACTTTTCTCTTTCTGGTTACTAACAGGTCTCTAGCTCTTTCTGACTGCATGGACCAGTGGTGGCAGCAGTGGTGGCCAGAGAATGGTTTTGTGCATGCAATCTAGATCCCACGCATGCGCATGTAAATCTTCACATGCTCACCCCGCCGCTTTCATAGCCTGGTTCTCAACAGGCTGTGGACTGGGACTGGTCTGTGTACTGGGATTGGGGAGTCCTGCTCTAGCTTATTCAGCAGAATCTCCCTCCCCCAAAACAAGTAAACAATTAATAGAGAATGGATAGACCAGGTAGGCAACCTTGGCTCTTTTATGACTTGTGGACTTCAACTCCCAGAATTCCTGAGTCAGTATGGGTGGCTCCCAGGAATTCTGGGAGTTGAATTCCATGAGTCATAAAAGAGCCAAGGTTGCCTACCCCTGGGATAGACTAATGGATAGACAATTAGAAAAGAGATATAGAAGATTGTTTTTTTTTTATTGAAAAGTTTTAACATACAATTTTTCTTTAAAACCCCCCCTCCCCCTCCCTTCACCCTCCCCCCCTACCTCTCCCCCCTCCCCCCCTCCCCCCCGACTTCCCAGAGCTAAATACAAGGTATATATAAAAAAAAACCAATCATAAACAATCATATACTAACAACTATAAACTCTAAAATCCATCACTCTCTAGCTTATATAGGATAAAACAAACCTTAGTAATATTAAATATATATATATAAAAAAAACTAAAAGAAAAAAAGAAGAAAAAAGAAAGAAGACTTATTCAAATGCTACATAAAACTTCTTAACCCTATACTTATTCTGGATAAATTCGATCCATTTTCTCCATTCCATAATATAGCGTTCTTGCGAGTGATCTTTCAAATAGGCCGAAATCTTCGCCATCTCTGCCAGGTCGGAAACCTTTAAAGTCCACTCTTCTATAGACGGCAATTCCTCTTTCTTCCAATACTGACCTATCAAGAGTCTTGCTGCCGTAATTAAATTCAACATCAACTTAGCGTCCACAACTGTAGCATCTGTAATTATTCCCAACAAAAAAAGTTGCGGACAAAACTTTATCCTCTGTTTAAAAATCTTCTGCATGTTCCACCAAAATTTTATCCAAAAGGCCTTAACCTTTTTACATGTCCACCATATATGAAAATATGTTGCATCTTCATCACCGCACCTCCAACATTTAGGCTGATAATTCGGATACATACTTGCGAGCTTTTTAGGATCTAAATGCCATCTATAAAACATTTTGTAAAAATTCTCTCTTAGATTTTGAGCTTGTGTAAATTTTACGTTCCTCACCCAAATCTTTTCCCACGTATCCATTGTAATAACTTCCTGGATGTTTTGGGCCCATTTTATCATACAATCCTTAACAAGTTCTGTTTCTGAATCAATCTCTATCAACGCAAGATATATCTGTTTAATATGTGCTGGTCCCTGGTTTCTAATTTGCTTTATCAGATTTTCATCAGTCATTGTAAAACCATTTTTCTGATCTTCTTTCCACCTGGCCCGTAACTGAGTATATTGAAACCAGTTTTGAACAACCTTCTCTTCTCGCAAGAGGCTATATGATTTCAAACACCAGACATTTCTTTCCAAACTTAGGATCTCCTTGTACGTAGTCACATCATGTTTGAAACCAGCATGTATATTTTCTATTGCGTGTTTTGGAATTGCCCACAATGGTATCTTGCAATCTAACTTATGTCTGTACTTCTTCCAAACTCTCAGCAATGCCTGTCTTAAAATATGCACTCTAAACACATTGTCTACCTTCTTGTCATACAACAAATATGCATGCCAGCCAAACAACAAATCATGGCCCTCAAGATTTAATAATCTCTCTTGTGTCAAATTAATCCAATCACTTATTCCTACTAATGCAGCAGCTTCATAATATAGTTTAAGATTGGGCATTTTAAGCCCACCTCTCTCACGAGTATCCTGCATGATCTTAAGTTTAACTCGTGGCTTTTTCCCTGCCCACACAAATTTATTGATACCTCGCTGCCATTCCTCCAAATTAGAATCTTTCTTAAGAATCGGTATCATTTGAAATAGAAATAAAAATTTGGGCAGGACATTCATTTTCACTGCTGCAATCCGTCCCAACAAAGACAATTGCAATTTTTCCCAACTCTCCAATTCTTTTTGAATTTTCCCCCATAGTTTTTCATAATTATTTTTATATAACTTTGTATTAGAGGGCGACAAAAACACCCCCAAATATTTAACCCTTTTAACAATCTCAAATCCAGTTAATCCTTCTAAAAGAGCCTTTTGCGAAACTGTCATATTTCTGACCAAAATTTTGGTTTTCTGTGTATTAACTTTAAATCCAGAAACCTTCCCATATTGTGTTATTATCTCCATCAGGTCCACAACAGAGTTCTCTGGCTGGGTCACTGTAACAACCAGATCATCTGCGAATGCTCTCAATCTATAATCCTGATCTCTAATTTGTATCCCCTTAATTTTTTCCGAATTCCGTATTTTAACCAATAATATCTCTAATGTTAACACAAATAACAAGGGCGATAACGGACACCCTTGCCTTGTGCCCTTCTCAATATTACATGCTTCTGTCAAGCTATTATTAACTATAATTCGGGCAGTTTGTTTTTGATATAATGCCCTAATCGGTTGCAAAAATTTTCCCCCAAAATCCATTTTGTCTAAAACTTTCAAACAAAAATTGCCAATTCAATTGATCAAAAGCTTTTTCAGCATCTAAGAAAATTAGCGCCGCAGATATCTGGTTGTTCCTTTCCAAAAACTCTAACACATCAACTATATGCCTCACATTATTTTTCATTTGCCTACCACTAATAAACCCCGTTTGGTCCCCATGAATCACCTGTTGCAGAACCCTCATCAGTCTATTAGCCAAAACCTTAGCAAATATCTTGTAATCTGTATTTAAAAGCGATATCGGTCTGTAATTTTTAACTTGAGTAGCATCTTGGTCTTCCTTTGGAATCAAAGAAATAAAAGCTGTTCTCCAAGACGGTGGCACCTTTCCCCCCCTCTGGATTGTCTGGAACAGTTCCTTTAACGGTTTTATCATCTCTATTTGTAAATTTTTGTAATAGACCGCAGTCAAACCATCCGTACCTGGTGCTTTATCCACCTTCAATTCCTTAATTGCTGTAAAAATTTCTTCTTCTGTAATCAATTGATTAATCCCTTCTTTTTGTACTTGCGTAAGAACCGGGATGCTAGCATTCTCCAAATATATATCAATGTCTTTTTCATTAATTTTCTCCTTAGCATATAATTTAGAATAAAAATCCACAAAAGCGTCCTTGATAAGGTCCTGTTGAAACACAACCCTTCCTTTATGCTCAATCTTGTCTATATTAGAAGCCCTTTGTTTTTTCCTCAATCTATAAGCTAACCATCTACCTGGTTTATTAGCGTTGCAAAAAGTATTATGCCTGGCAAACCGCAAATTGGTTGCCACTTGGTCAGCCATTAATTTATCAAATTGTCCTCTTAACAATTTAATAGCCTCCTTAGTCTTCACATCCTCTGAATTCAAAATCAAAGCCTTTTCTTTTTCCTTTATTTCATTCTCCAGTTCTTTCCTCCTAGCTTCCACAGCACGTCTATGTTTATTATTCATATATATCAACACCCCTCTCATGTAGGCCTTGCTAGCATCCCAGACCATATCCATAGAGGTACCTTTGTTCATATTAGTTTCAAAAAAATCCTTCATCCGCTGTTTGCATTCTTCCACATTTCTCTGATTTCTAAACAAATTCTCATTTACGCGCCACGAGCGCCTGTCTCTTTTCTCCTTATCAATCTCTAACCAAACTGGACTATGATCAGAGATAGTTCTTGCACAAATCTTCACCTTTTTAGTCCTCAAAAAAAAGTCATTAGTCACCAAAATGAAATCAATCCTTGAAAAAGATTGATGCCTATCAGAATAAAAAGTATAATCCTTTTCCTGCAAGTGTCTCTCACGCCAAATATCTCGCAGTTCCAAGTCATCCTTCATTTCAAAAAAAGATTTAGGCAGTCTAGCATGACTTGGAATGCGCTTAAAAGCTCCAGCCTTATCCATCTGTACATCCAAGACACCATTCCAGTCCCCCATAAAAATAAAAGATTTATAATCCAACTGGGTAAGCTTTGTATAAAGTAAACTAAAAAAATCAGCCTGTTGTTGTTGTTGATTAGGGGCATACAGTCCAACTAAAAGCGTCTTTTTGCCTTCTAGCAACAAGTCTATCAGTACGTATCTTCCATGCTTGTCTGCTTCAATTAAGTCCGCTGTTATAGCACTTTTAATATAAACAACCACCCCATTTTTCTTATTCATTGCAGAGGCAACAAAGTGCGTACCCAGTCTTGAGTTCAATAAAAGCTTTTGGTCCATAGCCCTAATATGCGTTTCTTGCAAACATATAACATCTATCTTGAATTGTTTTAAATATTGAAAAACCTTCTTTCTCTTCTGTGGTGAATTTAGTCCATTAACGTTCCAAGTCAAAAATTTAGTTGCCATGCATATCCTCCCAAAGCTCTTGAAGCACTGCTTTGATAGGACTATCTTCTTTAGGCCGTGCTCCTCCCTGTTGTGACTCAGGGCCAGCCTGTGGGTCCGACAGCCGGCTCCGATGTATCGGATGACTCAGATGAGGGGGAGGAGGGAAACGAACCGGCTGATGATGGTTTGGAGGCTTTGCAGAGCCCTCAGCCGGGGACCTCTTCTCAGCTGCGTGAGCCCGAGAGTGCGGAGGAAGATGACCCACAGCTGGCCCTGTTCAAGGACGCCCGACGCAGGAGGCAGTCGAGCAGGAACAAACAAAGAAAGACTGCGGGACTCCTCGGGAGGAGGCACAGGGAGACCACGCCCTGAGCTCTCTATAAAAGGAGTGTTTGGGGAGGGGCTGGTTGCTGAAAGCAACTTTTCCGCTTGAGAAGACAAGCTCTAGTGTTTTTGTTAACTGCGTAATAAATCTTCGCAGATGTCTTTTAGCCTTGGACGCTCTCCAGTCTCTTCTTTCTGAATAGGGGTTTGCCTTATTACAAGGCCAGAAGAGGGCTGGTTCAGAACACTCCCACTGCTTGGCTATGAGTACGTTGTGAAGATTCCGAAGACTTTTGCTGGTCTTGTTCTTTTATTTTCTTTGCTCGTTTTAAAGCAGCACGCGTTACCCTTTGCTCTCTAGGATCATCCAAAGAAGTTATAGCTTGATCTCCTCCAGCACCGTTTTCCTCTACTTCAACCTCTTGATGTTCTCCTTCTCCAGATCCCTTTGCAGATTCCAGAAGTGTTAATGGGGTTGCTTTTAAAACGTTATTATAGAAATCACGCGCTTGCTTCACAGTAAGCAACCGGTACCTTTTACCTTCATACATCACCATCAACCCATCTGGAATCTCCCATCTGAACCTTATATCTCGTTGCTTAAGCTCTTGCACAAGAAATGTGAAGTCTTTCCTTTTCCTTAAGATCTTTGGAGGAATTTCTTTTAAAACCAAGACTTCTTGATCAGCAATCACAACTTTAGCATCATAGGCAGCTTGTATAACTTCATCTCTAATTTCTCTTTTTGCAAAGTAGACCACCACATCTCTAGGTAGCTTTCTCTGTCTAGCAATCCATGAATTCACACGGAACACTTTATCCATAGCTTCTCTTATTTCAGATGCTGGCTGATTCAATACCACTTCGAGAGCCTCAGAAACCAGCTGCTTTAAATCTTCCTTAATATTCTCTTTTAAGCCTCTGATTCTAACAGCAAACTGCATCTGGTAATATTGAGAAAGACTTAATTCCCTTTCCATTTTGTCTCTTAAATCTTCATTCTCCCGTACTTTTGCTTCTAATATGGCATTCTTTTGAGTCAGGTCTTCCACTTTTTCATCCAAATCATCCACACATTCCGCCACTTTATGCACTGAAGACAAAATGTCTACCTTCATCACGCTGAACTTCTGTTCCATCCTCTCTTCTATTCTCTCCTCCAGTTTCTCCAATTTCTCCTCCATCTGTGCAAATTTATCACCCATTGATTGATTGATTGATTCCAAAAGTACCTGGGCATGTTTATCCAGAGCATCTCGTAAGTCCTTCGGTGTCAATACATCAGGAGGGTGCAACGCCTGTAATGATGATTGTTGCACCGGAGAAGATCCACCACTCCGAAGAGTTTTAGGGGGAGGTTTAGCCGCCATCTTTTACTTTCAGTTGTGACGCACTTTCACTTAAAGTTTAAAAAATCCATCAAGCTCGAGAGTAAAATAAAATAATCCTCTTCACCTTTTCCTCTTGTACCGCTCTGCCTGCTCCTTTTAATCCATAGTCCTTTCTTCAGGCAGGGGTGTTCGCAGATGCCTGGCTCTGCTCCAAGAAGTCCGGAGCAGAGACGCCGGCCAGCTGGGAGCAACCCAGGCTTCGGGGGAGTTCAATCCTTCAGCCGCCCAAGCTCCAAGCTCAGGCGGCCCCGGAGAACTCTACCCCTACCTGGGGCCTCACCCCCTCCTCTTCTCCCGAGGAGGGGGCTTCAAATTCGCCCGAACAGCTGATCGGCGCTGTTTCGGGCGAAAAAACACACAGCTGAGCCGCGGGCAGCCCGGGAAGGCTGTCTCCGGCGCCGCGCAGCCACCGGAAGTCCAGAAGATTGTTTTATACTGTATGATAACTGCTGCAAAATTATAATATGAACAAAAATTCTGAAGTGCCCACAGTGGAAAAAATGGCTGGTGAAGACAGCAGAATTAGCAGAGATTGCAAAATCGACTTGTCTGATTAAAGACAGAACAACAACTACATTTATGTGTGACCGGAAACCCCTTTTGGCCTTTAGCTGAAAAAAGAAAAAAAAAGAACTTTTCATTTATGAGCTGGATTATTAGAAAATGAAAGAAGAAAAAAAATGAATATTATGTTGTAAACCTTAGAAAGAGAGGGCAAAATATAAGTGTACCTGTTACTGCTGTAATAGAGGTGGGTTTGGGTTTTTTTTTTGCTTTTGTTTTTCTTTCTTTACATCTTTTTATTATGTAATACTTTATGTAATACTTTACTTTCTCAACTTTTTTCTTTCAAAATTTGTATTGATTTATTCTCTTAAAATTTACACACACACACACACACACACACACACACACACACACACACACACTTCTGGATGGTCTACCAAGTCTGTAAATTAAGGAACTGAAAAACGTGAACCATTATCTTCCTTTCAATTAATATACTTGTAACAAAGCTTTTCAGATCTCTTGAAGCTATGGCTTCTACTGGATCTCATATCTTCTTCTTGGATGTAGTATCTCTTGGACCCTGATCAAACTAATTCCAATTATGAGACTGAGAAGGAAATTATATCTCACAGTGGGAAATAATTAGAATTGTGGGATTTCCAGAGAGAGCTGAAATTGTGTTACCAAGGGCATGGGGAATATAGTTTTATTATAGTAGGTATATTAGGTTTATTAACGTAGGTATATTAATAAAATCTTGAAAGCCTGTCCAGGATTCTTTCTGTTCGATCTTATACTAAGGAAAATGAAGACAGGGTGACTCTGAGTTTCTTTCTCACACATTCTTCTATCTTTGGACTCTGTATTCTCTTCTCCAAGTTGCTTCCTTATCTGTATCTTCCCCAAGGTTAGCTCTAAATTGCGTGACAACTTCTTTCTCTTTGTCATAAAAATTTGACCTCTTTTCTACTTTGACTTCTTTAGTCACCACAAATCTCTAACCTGTAGTTTTAGCTAATCTCCCATTATAAAACCAAAGTTCTTCTTTCCTTTGATTTGCAGTGGCCTCCACTCTCTTGCAATTTCTTATTCTAATCTAACACCTGCAGTCAATTCAGTTTCCCAAGCAATGTCTCCTCTCCCTTGATTTGGCATGGAATCCAGGCATGGTCTGCAGTAAAGTATCTAGGGATGCTTCTTGCCCCCGACCCTGTCCTTTCCTCATCACTTCACAGCTCTTTTGCTTTCCCTAACTCTACGATTCATTTCTTCCTCTCACTTATTTCTCTGATCTTCCTGTTTGAACGTCCTCTGTCTGGAGTCACTTGTAAATTCATATACGTGTATTATATACATGCCAATGATTGATTACGTCCATGGATTGGATGCTCACAACATGAGAATCCATCCTCAACTGTGCTCCCAACAGATGCAGAGACATTGTGGAGTGGGCCTAAAAATTCCACCTGGAGCTGTAATTAAATCCACATAGGAGTCAAAACATAGGCTGTTACATTGGCATCTGATAATTATAATCTGGCCTTTGGTTGGGTAGCAAAACACTATGTCTGAACCTACCAGGTCCTCCTTTGTTTTCTGTATTACTAATCCCCAAAACTCACAGTCTGAAAAATAGTGTAAATCCATATATTTGTGCAAGGCTATATTGGCCAAAGCCTGCTGGGGTTTTTTTTCCACCTTTTTTTTGTTTATAGGAAAAGAAGTCTGAGGTATGCATGCACCTGCTGCCATTACATGGACCAACATGAAAGGTTCATGTTGGGGACCTGCTAGGAGGCAGATGATAATGCTTCCTTGGAACTAGAGATGGTTGATTGCCATGCATAAGGAGGCTTACTCCCAATGCTACCAAATTGACTCATGAGGTGCCCATCCATACAACTTCTTGCTGTATTGTTCCCTCTGCCAGAATCTGGCTGAACTGGGTGCCTTCATGAGTTCCTGGTAAGTGAAGTTTAATTCTTGCTGGGAACATCTGTAGCAGATGTCAACGTTGTGACAACAGAAGAAACTGTAGCCATTTTACTTTTGTTGTTCATTGTAACTTTCTCTTCTGTAGCTGGGGATTTTTCACGTAGATAGAATAAGTGGGGAGGGAGAGGTATGAGTGTTTTTAGTTAGTCATAACAATTGCAGCTGCATTTTTAATCAAGGTCGTTGTGGGCAAAGAATTTTGTTGGTAGGAGGGTGGGGGAGAAAAGCCAGCACTTATTTGTCATTGGGGAATGTGATGTGTGACAGCTTGGTTTGGGGTGGGAATTAAAACTTGTAACTTTGTATCAGGGGAGGGAACTTTAAGCTTTGGGTTCAACTATGTAAGTGCCGATATCTTGTTTCCAAATAAAATATTCTCCAGGACGTATTTTTCACCTTGAAGTTCTTTTGACTGGCTTCATTTATTGGAACCATGACAATAGATCTGTAAGGAGAGAACGATTATGTCCCTATGCATCTTCCTTTCTTATTTGGGTCAGAAATAGGGAAACCTGTATACAGAGTGGCTTGTGACCCTCTCACAATTCCAACCTTGCAAACCATGCTGCATCCTTGGCAAGTACTCCTTGAGGATGAAAGCATACTATACTCCACCCCCATCTAGTGAATCACTGAGTCAATTATTCTTTAGGATTGTTCATTGTGGAGGTGAGAACCAAATGCTTGAAGTTTGAAGCATAAATTCACCAGAGGCTTGTCCTGCCTGACATTGGTGTATTGGTAGTTCTCTACAATGTGGCCCTGAGCAGCAGCACTTAATTATGCTACAATCTCAAAGGGAGTATTTTACAAGACTGAAGATAAAGTATGGGAGAATGGGGCAAAACACTGGATTCTCTCATCCCTAGCCAATGAGGCAGTCTCAGAAAGTGTCTGTTGCTTCAATAATCTTTGTTAGCAACTCTCCAGTGGATGTTATGTGCATCTGTGGATCTCTCCTACAAGAATGATGGATGAATGCTGCCATTTCCAATTCCTAACCTGGTCCTTTTCTTTGCAATGCTGAACCTGCTTCTACAGCCACCAAAAGTCTTTTGGTTGCAGTGGCATAGAATAAACAATCAAACTTATCAAAAGGATAGAGGGAATGAATTGGGGATGACTGAGCCTAAATAAGCCTTATCTAAACAATAAGAAAAATAATTCAGTAGCAGTAACTAGACACAATATCCAGTGGGGCATTCATTTGTATTCCTAGTCTCTTCCTACATAGCCAGTGTCTCCCCCTGCCACTTCTCCTTTCTTTATATACTTTATCTCCCTGTATTCTTGTGCTCCCTCCGTTTATTTCTCCCTTTTTTCTGTCCTCAATGTCTGTCTGTCTTCCATTTCTTTCTCTTTCCAGGAACATTAAAACACTGCAAATCAAAGCAGAGAATAAAAGTTGGAGGAAGAAGGTGAATTCAGGACACAATGTTGACTATTATATTTATTTAAAGAAAAATGTAGCTTTCAGATCAAAATTCTTTAGGCTGTATCAAGTTAAACCTTTATTATTGTCAAAGGCCATTATACAGAAGGTTGGGTACAAACAATTTAAAAAGCATCAAAATACATCAAAATAAAAAAATACATACAAAAAGCTAAAAAAAACCCATATAAACAAAAAAAATCTAATAAAATCTAAAACGAGGGATAGGAGCAATAGATCGGAGTAGGGAGCATGTCAAACTATCGCAATACAAAGCATTTAGAATGATGAACTAGATCCTCATTAAAATTGGTTTATGGCACAGGTCATCTTCTGATGGATTTTAAGCGCTGCTGCACAGAACCTGGCAAATTATACGTTGTAGCAGTCTTGGTATCTGAAAGCAACAGGGATAGGTACACAGGGTAGAGGATCTTTCTGTATTACCCTTCAAGGACAGCTGAGGATAGGGCATGACATTGTGCTAAAGTAAAGGCCTTCCGGTAGTTAGGTACTTCAAGAATGGTTAAGCATGTCATAGGGGAGGCAGAGTAGCTGTTGGATTCACTGGTAATAAAAGTTGGGGACCTGGCTAGCCCCAATTGGTACTTTGTGCTTGTTACACACAATGAGAGCTTTGGCCTAATTATATCCATGCTGAGTAAAGACCTGGAGAGAAGCCCAAGGATACTTTAGGTGCCACTGTCTTTTCTTTGGACTGTAAGATCCACATCCAGCGCTTAGTAGCTAGAGGCACCATTTCAAGCAATAACAGCCTTTATAACAGAATAGAACAACAGAGTAATAGGGTTGGAAGGGACCTTGTAGGTCTTCTATTGCAACCCCCCTGCCCCCACTCAAGCAGGAGTCCCTATACCATTCCAAACAAATGGCTGTCCAGTCTTTTCTTAAAAGCCTCCGATGATGGAGCACCCACAACTTCTGAAGGCAAACCCTTCCACTGGTTAACTTTTCTCACTGCTAGGATGTTTCTCCTTAGTTCTAGGTTGCTTTTCTTCTTGATTAGTTTCCATCCATTGTTTCAACTCTTGCCTTCTGGTGCTTGGGAAAATAGGTTGACCCTATAGTGCTTTGAATTTTCAACTTCTGAAAGAAAGGAAGTACGTGTTGTAGGGTGGGGGTATATTGGTGGTTGTATTTCAGCCTTCCAACTTTCTGTAGACCTATAATATTTCTAGGGTTTTAAGGAGAATAATACAATTTTTCTCCCAGAGGTCTGTGGCTGTTATTTCCACTCTACAACTGCATCTTCCCCAAATTGAAAATGACCCCATGTGAAATTATTTAGGATCATTTTTTTTGTGTTGGAGAAATGTATGGGAATGGCTACTGGGAGGCACAGCATTATTTCCATCCTTAAAAGCTGCTGCTAATTTCCTCTTCCTGCCAACGGGTTGAGTTTGGGCTGCCAAAATTTGAGTGTTTTGCTGCTCAAATTTGAGAACATGCTTTATGGACACTGAATAGTTGCAAATTATGTTCTCTGAAGCATGCAACTTACTGGACACAGGCTTAATGTGACATTAAGCTCTTCCATCCATTCATCACTTCAATCATAACTAACTCTGAATGGATTACAGATCAACAAACAATAGAATTTAAACAACATACAATAATACTAACACAAGATTACCCAGACATTGAGGAACAGCCTCAACATTCCTCCCCCCTAGGGGAGAACTTTATTTTTGACCACTCCTAATTATTATAAATGTTATTCAGTGTTTCCATATGCAGGCTGTACAGTCAAACATTTGGGTGAAACAGAAATGAGTCAACTTAACTCAATTATGGAATAAAAACTTAACAGACCAGAATAAGATAGTTGGAAGGGACTTGGAGGTCTTCTAGTCCATCCCCATGTTCAACAGGAGACCCTATACCATTTCAGACAAATGGTTGTCCAATCTCTTCGTAAAAACCTCATGTGATGAACCATCTACAACTTCTGAAAGCAAAACATTCCACTGATTAATTGCTCTGTCAGGAAATTTCTGCTTATTTCTTGGTCGGTTCTCCCCTTGATTAGTTTCCATCCATTGCTTCTTGTTCTGTCTTCAGATGCTTTGGAGATTAGGTTGACCCCCTCTTCTTTGTGGCATCTTTTTAATACAAAAAATATAACAGAAGTGATTTTTTTTTAAAAAAATGGCTCTGTTACATTTACTTGAACAATTTCTATAAATATAGGATAGACATGGCCAAACATACAGTCATTAAATTGTTTCACATGTTCATAGATCACCCTGTGAAGGGATCTGTTTATTGGGAATTATACCACTTAGATTTAACAATACTATATCAATATTATATTCCAGATGTCTTTGTTGAACCCACTGATCTCCTATTGTAACACTAATTAGCTTCTGACTTTGTTACTAGCCTATCTGTTTGAAAAAAATAAGAGATCAAGATTACATAACTAAACCAGAGGTCAGTGCTCTATCCTGATGCAGTCACAATTCAGAAGTCATATGAAAGAGACTTCCGGTTTTGCGCCATAGGGTAAGGCCGAGGGGTTGCTAGCTCTCCACCCCATGCAGGCCAGGGGACCCCAAATGGGTCTATAATCACCCTGGAGAGGTGGCGAAGGAGGGTCCCTCCCAACGAAAGATGGTGGTTGATCCGTTTGATCTGGGGGAAGCCCTCCAACCTGACAGGAGAAAGGCTAGCTGCACACCAGTGACTAGCCCAAGCTACAAGCAGCTGAAGTCCAAAAGCACTAACTAGAACAATTAAGATTGAGAAAATTATGGCTGATAAGAATGGTTTGAATTCAGAGGGGAAATTAAGCTTAAATAAGAATCTTGAAAACAGGATGAATAGTGACTTAATAAGATGACTTTTATAAATACAATTGAAACATAAGCAGACCAGAAAAGATGTTATATGCTGATGTTACTGTAATTTGTACAAACACAAGAAAAATGTTTATATCCAACATTATAGGTACTAAAAGTATTAAGAACTATATTTGCTTAATGTTGATAAAAGGAGAATACTACTAGAAGAAGAGAAGTTCAAGAAAATATATCATTAATTAATAGATTGATTATGGAATTATAGAAATTATTTATTATTGATTGTTTTTTAAATATATGAACACAGACAACACAATGTTTACTAAGCACTAAGGATTGTTATTGTAAAAAACAATAAAATATTTTTTTAAAAAAAAGAAGTCATCAGAGAGAAAGGAAACAAATCTAAGGCAGGCTAGAAACAGAGAGTGGGGAAGAAACTATTTAGATTTTTGAGGTGTTTAATAGAGAAATCTACATTAAAGTGTCTCCAACATGTAGCAACAACAGTCTCTTCTTGAATGCCTCTTGGGCTCCTTAAACTTTCTACAGATGAATTGCTGTTGTTAGAAACTCTGTGTAACATTCAACATTTCCTAATTTAAACCAATTAGATACTATCTGGTATGATGAGAGAATTTATAATGACCTTGGTATTTAAAAAATGCTATTCACATTCCCCTTCTAATTCCCCAAGGCAAACTAAGGAATAATCATCAACTCACCCACCTTTTTGACTGACCTGGAAATAGAATAGAATAATAATAATTTTATTCTCACTTTGAATGTAAACTAATCGGCATACATTAAAATGAAATTTCGTTGCATACAGCTCTCAAAGGGTCACCGCCTCCAATATACACTACATAAATATGACAAAAATAAATAAATACAGAATTATGCCTATACCCACATATATTATATGACACAGAGAAACAACAGTCTAGTTCTGGTTATGTATACATGTGCATGGCGAGAAAAACTAATCTTGCGAGTTTACCAGATGGGTGGCATAGGGGACAAAGCTATTACAGAATCAGATAGTCCTGCTAGAAATATTTTGAAACCTTCTCCCAGAGGAGGATACTATTTCTGGAAATTTAGGACTGAATTGGCACTCTGGCCATGATAATCTGTTAACTAAAAATCCATACCTCAACTGAAATATTTTATAGAGGGATGGAGAATAGACAAAAGTATACGCAATCTTAAACAAGATAACAGATATACCTGAAATACTTTGCCATCTTAAGCTCATTCTCGATGTGGGAATTGGTTAAAAAAAATCACAGAAGTAGAAAAAGTTGAAGAGACATTAAAAATATATCCACAAGTCTATTTCTGGAAAGGCACTTCACCATATGCTCCCGCACATGCTGCCTTTATAAAATGTAACTCCAATGAGTTATAAAACTCTACTTATGGAGGGAGGGGGGATGAGTGGAGCCATTACAAAACATTTACTACTTAAGCACGTTTTTTTTAAAGTGGCCAGGTTATGCAGTAAAAACTCAGTCAAAAATAAAGGAAATTTGTCCCTTGGATGAATAATTTCATCCGGACACAGCAAGTGGGAGCAGTTTTTATTTAACTTCTCAGAGGCAGATATAGATGTAGATGTGGACATATAAAAAGAAACACTATAAAAAGTGCCATGGGCAGTTACGGCAAGTTTCTATCTGAATGTGTTAGCATTTGCTAAAATGGTAACAGCACAGTGCTATTATGGTGCCTATTACTGTTTTTCACTCTCTTGCATATGTTGCATTTAATTGTGTGTACTTTTCAATGGGGGAGGTCGGGCTGCTAAACTGGTAGGGCAGACCAATTGCATTTTGCTGAAGAGCTGTCCTGTCTCAGGGCCCACCTTCTCAGGTATGTGTTCAGTGTACACTCTTCCTACTCCCTAACAGAATCTGCAGAACTCAGAAGAGAAGGGTGCATTGTGGGTGTGGAGGGAGACTGAAATAGTTTCCTGGCTGAACTCCTCTTCCTGACTACCCCTTTCTAGCTTCTGCTTGTGGACAGTGCAGGGAAGAAAGTTGTCTATTGCTTATTTAGAACAAAACTGATAGTGTTTACCAGGGCTTTTTTTTTGTCATAGAACGCTCAGAACGGAGTTCCGGCACCTTTTTTGGATGGAAACTTGTAGGATAGGCAAGGCAGGTTGTATGATATGTGTGAGTTCCGGCACCTTTTTCTTTTACAAAAAAAGCACTGGTGTTTACCCACCTTTTTCATATACAAATAGTCCTCATTTAGTGATTGATTCCTGTACAAAAATGATAAAAAATAAATGTACTACCAATACTTTATATTTATGAACTTCACAGGTCTCTAAAGCAGTGCCCCCCCACAACCTTTTGGGCACCAGGGACTGGTTCCATGGAGAAAGGATTTTCCATGGACTGAAGGGTGTGTGGTTTTGCATGCTGCCTGCATCCCGCGGATGGGGCTTTGCTTGTTTGCGTGGACCAGTTGCTGGAATGCCATGGTTGGGGACCCCTGCTCTAAAGCAAAAGAAAGATGAAGCAAGATTTCACTTCGCAATCACTTAGCTTATCAAAGGAGATGCTGGTCATGGTTGGTAAACAAGGATTACCCATATGTGTTTAAGTAAAAATAAGACTTTAAGCAAGTCGCTCTCTCTCAACTCAATCCACCTCACAGATTTGTTGCTGTGGAGAAAATAGGAAGAGGAAGGAATATTATGTATGTTTGCTGTCTTGAGTTATTTATAAAACTAGTGAAGGCGGATATGAATGAATGAATGAATGGTTAGTTAGTTTTTATATGTAGTTTTATCTCATTTGGCTTCAGTGGTTTGATGTTAGGTTGCAATTCCCTGGAGTGCCTTTATATTCTATGTGGCAATGTCTATGTAGTTCTGCTGTTCAGAAAGGAGAGAATATCACTTTCCAAAATGCAAAGCTAATGACTTAATTATTCTTAGAAGGAATAAGGTAAAGGTAAAGGTTCCCCCGCACTTGCGTGCTAGTCGTTTCCGACTCTAGGGGCCGGTGCTCATCTCCGTTTCAAAGCCGAAGAGCCAGCGCTTGTCCGAGGACGTCTCCGTGGTCATGTGGCTGGCATGACTAGACGCCAAAGGCGCACGGAACGCTGTTACCTTCCCACCGTAGTGGTCCCTATTTTTCTACTTGCATTTTTTACGTGCTTTCGAACTGCTAGGTTGGCAGAAGCTGGGACGAGTAACAGGCGCTCACTCTGTTACGCGGCACTCGGGATTCGACCCGCCAAACTGCCGACCTTCCGATCGACAAGCTCAGCGTCTTAACCCACTGAGCCACCGCGTCCCTATTTAGAAGGAATAGCTAAGTTTAAATTCCATGTTATAAAGCAGAATTGTAAAATTGGAAGTGGTTGGACAATATTTTCATCCCCAGCACCTATTACATGAAGGACTCATTTATTATGTTATCACTTCTTAAGGAACAGGGATTGTTGATGATAGGAAGACAAGCTGGTAATACATTTGGTTCTTTTCTTTCTTTTAAATAAAAATTGACCTACATAACACCCTGAGTGAAAAATGAAAAGGCAATTGTAGGGTAAATGATAGCATCTAAGGGATTCTATTTCTCTGATCTTTCTCCTTTATTTTTCCGGCAGCAACAGCTCCGAAGCCGTTTTTAAAGCTATACATGTCTGCATTTTACCGCCAATAAGAAATGCTAATTTTGCCTGCTGCAGTGTGGCACCGCGCCTCTGCCAAGGCAGCAAACGGTTTGCGGGCGCAGGATTAGCCTGTGATTGTACGAAGGAGAAAGAAAAGGGGGACAGATCGGCCAAGGTAGCGAGACTTTAACGGAAAGTTCACCCGGGAATGCCGTTACCGAGATCCCTTTTCTAATTCCCCCGGTTCTCTTCAACCCTTTAAATTCCTGAATATATTTATCGGGAAGGGCGAAGGCCGCGAGGTGGCGCTCTACAACCAGGTTTGGAGTTCGTCTGAGCGGCGTCCCGTTCCATCCGGGTAAGACGCCTCCCCCGAACCTCTTCACATATCTAATCCCAGACCTTTAGGGCATTCCTGGGGGAAGAAAAAAGAAGAAGGCTTGGAAGCCCAGTTAATAAGGCATAGCTGCCTAGACAACTCCTGTGTCCAGAGGTTTTAAAGGGACAGACCTCCTGCCCTTCAAACCACTTGCCAGCTGTTGGCACTGCCCGGACCAGAAAAGAAGTTCCAAGGCAGCACGCTGCTCACTGCTCCCGCCCCTCCAGGAGTTGAGAGCCCTCTTCCGCGGCTGCTGCTAACCCTTTACCTGGGCGAAGGGGAGGGAACCTGAGCAGAAGAGAAGCGGATTTCTTTTTACTTGGTTTTTTTTTTTAATTTTCCCCTCAAGGGGATGAAAGGAAAGCGGGACCTTTCTTGGAAAAGGAACTGGAATCCGAAGAGCGTCCTGCTTCTTTCCAAATGAAGTTTAGCCTGCGACCTGCGGGAGGTAAGTGGTTGGCTTTTCCATAGACCTCCTGGGGAAACTGAGCAGAGGAACGAATCCCCAACGTGGGGGAAAGGACGAGTGCGCGCGTTTGGCTAACTGGGTGCTGGGCAAGGAGTGCAGCTCGGTGTGCGTCTGTCTCTCTCTCTCTGTGTAGGAGTGTGTGTGGGAGGGAGGGAGGAGGGGTTGCTTGAGTTTACCCAGTGTGAGAAACAGTGACGGCTGCGAATGTGTCTGCAAGAGGGTGGGAAAAAGAAGAGGGGGGCATTATTGTCAATGGGCGGGTGGGGGGATTGAGGCGACTCTTGTTTCTTTATTCCTCCAGTTTAATCTCGCCTCATTTATTTCCCCAAGCCGTACAACTTCGAGGACAGCAGCTTGGGCATAGCCGACGCTCCTCCGCTATGGACTTTCCAGGTAACCAGCAGCGCTTCCATCCTTTTTGCTCGCTTGCTTTCTTTGACCACTTGGAAAATCCGGCGGGTTTCCTTACAAACTGAGAATGGGTGGGTGGGTGGGAAAGCAAGACTTCCTAGCAATGTGTCTTTTTGATAAAACTGTTGGAAGAAAAGCCGGAGAGGGGTGTGTGTATGTGCGTGTGTATGAGACGGCAAGAGTCGTGTCGCCGAGATGTAACTTTTCAGAAACAGCCAGCCCAAACTTCTCAGGTGGGGCTAATCTGCTTCTGTACTATTCCCGCCTTGAGTTTATCAGGCGGATTTGCCGCAACCGGCCGTGGAGAAGTCCGAGCCTGCGGGGAGTGAAAGCTGAGCGGGGTTCCTCGGAAAGGAAATTCGGGAAGGAAAGGAGGCTTGGATGCGCCGAATCAAGGTGAAGGGGAGGGGAAAAAAATCTAACGGACTCCACAGACAGGGGACTTAATCTCGGCAAGGGGAGACAGAGAGAGAGAGAGGCAGACACGGAAGTTTTAACCAATTTATCCAGTTCGGTTGTTCAAAGCCTAATGGAACCTAGTAACTCTTTATCGCGCGTGGCGCAGGAATGTCTTCTTTTTCCTCAGGGTTTCTGAGGAATGGGAGAAATAGGGAACTAGTATTTGAAAGAGAATTGCCGACAGTTGTTTTTATGGGTATGGGAGTGGCAGGGGCGGCTTTTCCCATCTTTTGCGGTTTTCGTTGTCTGTTGTTTTTTTGTTGTTGTTGTTTTGTTTTTAGGACGGAGGCGTAGCTTAGTCTGACATATAATGTGTCCCTCGTGTTTTCGGCGAGGTTTAGACCCAGTCCCGGCAAGTCTAATCAACCCTGGGGGTTCAAGCTCTGCTTAGCACTTGTTCCATTTTGCAGATTCGGGGTGTAACGTAGACGCTTTTATCACAGAGAGAAATAAATGGTCTTTTGCTCACAGTCGCGGCGGAACGAAGAGTGAAGTGAGCGAAAAGCTGCAGGGCAAGCCTCATCCCCACTCCCAACGCGCGCTCGTTTTCCCTCCGATAAAATATTTTTTTATGCTGACACCCGCATATATAAGTATTATATATAAGTATTTTTTTAAAAAAATATATATATTGTGTTTCTGCCCACAGTGGGAACTGAGGTACTGGACTAGATGGACGGTTGGTTTAGTCAAACGCAGCACGACTAGGACCCCCCCCCCCCAAAAAAAAAAAACAAAAAACTTCAGCCTTTCGTCTGGTTCCCCTTTGTGCCTGAGGAAAGGGTTTCCTTATAAAGGACGCCGTTCCTTTGCTTTGCTTCCTCGCACCACTTGGGGAAGCTCCAAGACTCTGGCCCGTGAGGAAGAGGGCCGGAGGGTGGGGTGGGGGTCGCGTGGCTCCACGCTCTGCTTAGTTCTGACCGCCCTTTCTTCGCTCTCTTCCCTCCTGCAGGCTGCAACTGCTGCGCGCCTCCCGCCTTCCTGTGAAGTCGCCCGTTTGCCCCGTCCGTCGCTGAGGGAAGAAGCGCGCGCGCGAAGCGAGCGAGCGAGCGCTTCGAGGGGCTCGTGCGGGTCCTCAGGCGGGGCCGAGCAAAGCAGAGCCACGGCTTACGCGCCCGCCCGGAAAGTAAAGGCAGCTCTCGTTCGCTGCCGCCCCGCCGCCCCCTTTGGACTCCGCGGTTGGTGACGGGCCCTGCAACACGATGCCCGGGCGGCGGTTGTGGTGGCGGCGGCGGGGGGCGCTGGCGGAGCCGGCTGTCAGTTACTCCTGCATGGCGGCGGGGCTGGGCTTTTTGCTCTTCCTGCTGCCCACCAGTTGCCCGGCGGTGGGCGCACTGAATGACACCGAGCCCATCGTGCTGGAGGGCAAGTGTTTGGTGGTATGCGACTCTAGCCCGTCCGCCGACGGCGCCATTACTTCATCGCTGGGCATCTCCGTGCGCTCTGGCAGCGCCAAGGTGGCCTTCTCGGCCACGCGCAGCACCAACCACGAGCCGTCTGAGATGAGCAACCGCACCATGACCATCTACTTCGACCAGGTCAGGTGGCGCGCCAGTCTTCTTTCCCTCCCCTCCC
Source organism: Vipera berus (assembly GCF_964194415.1). NCBI lineage: Eukaryota > Metazoa > Chordata > Lepidosauria > Squamata > Viperidae > Vipera > Vipera berus. The sequence goes on from NC_138204.1 coordinate 158,693,090, forward strand.
AACCTGGCTCTTGGCTAAGCCCCGCCCAGAATCAGTAACAAAGTCAAAGCCCCGCCCAGCTGCCCTCCTTACCTCCCTCCCCTTTCACTCAGTAAGCCTTCATCCCATCCAACCGCCAACCGTTTTGCTCCTGCTCCCCCTTGTGTTAAGAAGAATTGGTCACACATTTCTGGTCCTTAGCCCGATCTTCATTCTCCTCCTGGCTGAGACCTTCCCCTTGGCATCTGTGACCGCTATTCTATTAATTCCCCAGTTCTGATCTCCCGAAACACATATTTCCTCTCAATTCAAGTGTCCCATATTATCTGCACCAGTTACCTATGGTCTTACTTTGTATTCTCTGCCCACATTCCAATTAAACCCTCCTCCATGTGTGTCCCCTCTGCTAATGTATCTTATTTCACCAGAGTTCTTTGTCAAGTTCAAGCTTGCTTCAGGAATCTTAAGAACAATCCACTACAGTAATTCACAGCCAGCATCTTGGCAACACTTGTTTCTCATTAACTTCTTGGATGAGAATCATGATTTTATTAATTTCCTTTTAGTGTGTCCACCAATACCGCCAAGGACACCTTTCTCATTTTATTGGAACAAGCTTGACTTCAGTGCATGTGTCCTTTTCTAAGACATAGCTACATCTCATTTCTCCAGACTGGTGACTCTGGGACATCCTTCTATAAAGTGGAGAGGGAGGACAATCTGTAGAAATCTGCCCACATGCCAAGTGGGGACAAGCTGAAAAATTTAATAAGGAAATCTTTAAAGAACCTATTGGGTTCTTGTCAGTCCAGAAATAAAAAAAGGACGCACTGGGATTTTTAAATTAACTATTTATTAAATCATTGTATAGATACATATGTACACCTCAGGCTAATTGCTTAAGTAGATTAAAATAATTGTATATGCATTGTGTGTACTATTGTTGCATTTTATCTAACTCCTCAACGAAAAATAGCTTCTTCAAACCTTTAGGAATTTTATGTTAAATATATTTTGTTGTAATATAAAAACAGAAAATAAAAAATTATGGCAGCATAAATTGGCAGAGTTTTAATATTAGCAGAATTATTCTGAGTCTTCTGTGATACACAAAGGCAAATAAATATGTCAGTTATTCTAGAAATGCTTTATGCCTACCATTTTGTCATATTCATACCTTCAACTCATGAAACATTATCTTAAAATATTAAATTTATAGTTTCATAATTGTTCTTGTATGTACACATAAATTGTAAAAATTGGTAGTTTATGTTTAGAAGAAGCTGGAAGCTGGAATCCTATATCTAAGAAAATAAAGTCCAGTTTATCCAGTCACACAACAGAATTTTTTTACATGTGTGCCCAGAAGGACACTTCACTTAATTCCTTAGGAGTTAATTCTATTTAAAAAGGGCACAGAACTGCAGATTTTTGAGAAGTAAAGAAGTTTTGATTTCTGTTTGTTTTGTAACATGAAACCTGTTTTAAAACAGGTGAAGATAAGCTTGGAAATTCACAAGCAGACAAAACAAATGAACAGAGATCCTCCCATTTGGAAGCCTACCTATTCAAAAAATAAGACCCCAGAAAAAGTGTTAGCAAATAGTTATGCATGAATATGGATTATAGAGAAGATTAAAGATCTGATTCTGCAGATAAATAACTAATTGTATGAAGAACTTTAAACATTATTCTGGAATGTTGATTAGATTCTCAAGAGTCTGTACTTTCTTTCTCATATTTTTATGTAATCTGCATTGTCTGGATTTAAGAAACAGACTGCACTATGCATTATATTGAGATGAAGACATTCCTTACCTTAAAAAAAAACTGTTCACTCTTTCTGCTTTTCTGATACTGATGATGCTTTGAATCATTTATGACCTGGCATCAGGTATCATTTTACATTCTTATAATTGGCAATTCCCCTTCATGGATTACTGCCTTGTCGTGGCGAAGGGGCTTGCGTAATTCAATGAAGCTATGAGCTATGCCGTGCAGGGCCACCCAAGACGGACAGGTCATAGCTGAGAGTTCTGACAAAACGTGATCCACTGGAGAAGGAAATGGCAACCCACTCCAGTATCTTTGCCATGAAAACCCTATGGACAGTACCAAAAGGCAAAACGATATGACGCTGGAAGATGAGCCCCTCAGGTCGGAAGGCGTCCAATATGCTACTGGGGAAGAGCAGAGGGCTAGTACTAGTAGCGCCAGAAAGAATGAAGCGACTGGGCCAAAGCCGAAAGGACGCTCAGCTGTGGATATGTCTGGTGGTGAAAGGAAAGTCCGATGCTGTAAAGATTTTTTCTCCATAGGAACCTGGAATGTAAGATCCATGAATCAAGGAAAGCTGGACGTGGTCAAACAAGAGATGACAAGACTGAACATCGACATCTTAGGTATCAGCGAACTAAAATGGACAGGAATGGGTGAATTTAATTCAGATGACCATCAGGTATACTACTGCGGGCAAGAATCCCTCAGAAGAAATGGAGTAGCCTTCATAGTCAATAAAAGAGTAGGAAAATCAATACTGGGATACAATCCTCAAAATGACAGAATGATCTCAGTTCGAATCCAAGGCAAACCATTCAATATCACAGTAGTCCAAGTCTATGCCCCAACCACCAGTGCTGAAGAGGATGAAATTGACCGGTTCTATGAAGCCCTACAGCACCTTATAGAAGTAACACCAAAAAATGATGTCCTTATCATCATGGGGGATTGGAATGCTAAAGTAGGAAGCCAAAAGATAACTGGAATAACAGGCAAGTTTGGCCTTGGAGTACAAAATGAAGCAGGGCACAGGCTGATAGAATTTTGTCAAGAGAATACGATGGTCATAGCAAACACTCTTTTCCAACAACCCAAGAGACGGCTCTACACATGGACATCACCAGACGGTCAACACAGAAATCAGATTGACTATATGCTCTGCAGCCAAAGATGGAGAAGCTCTATACAGTCGGTAAAAACAAGACCAGGAGCTGACTGTGGCTCAGACCATGAGCTTCTCCTTGCAAAGTTTAGGCTTAAACTGAAGAAAGTAGGGAAAAGCACTAGGCCAGTCAGGTATGAATTAAATCATATCCCTGTTGAATATACAGTAGAGGTGACAAATAGATTTAAGGAATTAGATCTGATAGACAGAGTGCCTGAAGAACTATGGACAGAGGTTCGCGACATTGTACAACAGGTAGCAACCAAAACTATCCCAAAGAAAAAGAAATGCAAGAAAGCAAAATGGCTGTCTGAGGAAGCTTTGCAAATAGCTGAGGAAAGGAGGGAAGCGAAAGGCAAGGGAGAAAAACATAGATATGCCCAATTGAATGCAGAATTCCAGAGAATAGCTAGAAGAGATAAGAATGCCTTCTTAAATGAACAGTGCAAAGAAATAGAAGAAAACAATAGAATAGGGAGGACCAGAGATCTTTTCAAGAAAATTGGAGAGATGAAGGGAACGTTTAATGCAAAAATGGGCATGATAAAGGACCAAAATGGCAGGGACCTAACAGAGGCAGAAGAGATTAAGAAGAGGTGGCAAAATTACACAGAAGAACTATACAAGAATGAGCTTAACGTCCCAGATAATCACAATGATGTGGTCACTGACCTCGAGCCAGACATCCTAGAATGTGAGGTGAAGTGGGCCTTAGAAAAGCTGAGCAACAACAAAGCTAGTGGAGGTGACAGTATTCCAGCTGAGCTATTCAAAATCTTAAAAGACAGTGCAGTAAAAGTGCTACACTCAATTTGCCAGCAAATTTGGAAAACTCAACAGTGGCCACAGGATTGGAAAAGATCAGTTTACATTCCAATTCCAAAGAAAGGCAGTGCCAAAGAATGTTCAAACTATCGCACCATTGCACTCATTTCTCATGCTAGTAAAGTCATGCTTAAAATCCTACAAGCTAGACTTCAGCAGTATGTGGATCGAGAACTACCAGAAGTACAGGCAGGATTTCGAAGAGGCAGAGGAACTAGAGATCAAATTGCCAACATACGCTGGATCATGGAGAAAGCTAGGGAGTTCCAGAAAAACATCTACTTCTGCTTCATTGACTATGCTAAAGCCTTTGATTGTGTGGATCATAACAAACTGTGGCAAGTTCTTAAAGAGATGGGAGTACCAGACCATCTTATTTGTCTCTTGAGAAACCTATATGCGGGTCAAGAAGCAACAGTGAGAACTGGACACGGAACCACTGATTGGTTCAAAATTGGGAAAGGAGTCCGGCAAGGCTGTATACTGTCGCCCTGCCTATTTAACTTATATGCAGAGCACATCATGAGAAAGGCAGGGCTAGATGAATCAAAAGTTGGAATTAAGATTGCCGGAAGAAATATCAACAACCTAAGATACGCAGATGATACCACTCTAATGGCAGAAAGTGAAGAAGAACTAAAGAGCCTCTTGTTGCGGGTGAAGAAGGAGAGTGCAAAACTTGGGTTGAAACTTAACATTAAGAAAACCAAGATCATGGCAACTGGCCCTCTCAATTCCTGGCAAATAGATGGGGAAGAAATGGAGGTAGTGACAGATTTTGTTTTCCTGGGCTCCAAGATCACTGCAGATGGGGACTGTAGCCAAGAAATTAAAAGACGCTTGCTCCTGGGGAGGAAAGCCATGGCAAATCTAGACAGCACACTAAAAAGCAGAGACATCACCCTGTCAACAAAAGTGCGTATAGTCAAGGCTATGGTCTTCCCAGTTGCAATGTATGGCAGTGAAAGTTGGACCATAAGAAAGGCTGAGCGCCAAAGAATTGAGGCCTTTGAACTATGGTGCTGGAGAAGACTCCTGCGAGTCCCTTGGACTGCAAGGCGATCAAACCGGTCAGTCCTAGAGGAGATCAATCCTGACTGCTCTTTAGAAGGCCAGATCCTGAAGCTAAAACTCAAATACTTTGGCCACCTAATGAGAAGGAAGGACTCACTGGAGAAGAGCCTAATGCTGGGAAAGATCGAGGGCAATAGAAGAAGGGGACGACAGAGAATGAGGTGGCTGGATGGAGTCACTGAAGCAGTAGGCGTGAGCTTAAATGGACTCCAGAAGATGGTAGAAGACAGGAAGGCCTGGAGGAATGTTGTCCATAGGGTCGCGATGGGTCGGACACGACTTCGCAGCTAACAACAACAAATTGGCAATTGCCATTTTCTTTACCACTAACTCCATGTTCAAAGTTTCTGTGGGTTAAAATAGATACATCCTCCTTATATGTTCAAGCTTCATTGAATAAGTTTTGTTTTAGGATGGGTGTGAGAGCAGAAAAAAAGAATAAAGAATGCAGATTAAGAACGCTACTTACCTTAATACCTGAACTCCCTTCTCCACATTTCATCCCATGCAACATTACTAAGCCTGTTTCATTTCACATTAATGCTGCAAGCCCCAAGAGACACAATTAGTTTTAATGCTGTTGTGTGAAAATGTAAAATCTAGTGGCTTGTTCAATGGAATATTTTCCTTCTTTGTGTATATCTCAGCAATGATTTGATCTGTTTTTTCCTTCACTGTGCAGACATAGGCTGCCATCATATGCCTTTCATGCTCTCAAAGAAGCTTTGGGTGCACCACTGGGTAAATCAATCAGCTGTCTGAACCGATCCTTTTACAACACCTTAGGAACTGGCTCCTTCCCCCTGCAGTCCATTTTAATTGTACAGCAAATGCCAGTGGTTTTGCACTGCTGGGAGAGCAGGGGAGGGTTGTCTGAGAAATGTCTTTCCTCCACCCCACTCTCTATTTAATGAAGGAACAACCTGATTTCTTTCCTTTTCTCCTCCAGGTATTAGTTAATATTGGGAACCATTTTGACCTCGCTTCCAGTATATTTGTAGCACCAAGAAAAGGAATCTATAGCTTCAGTTTCCATGTTGTGAAAGTATATAACCGACAAACTATCCAGGTATGTGCCAACATTAGGAGTTCCTTCTTAGAGCAGTCGTTTCATTTCACAAAATCATTCATACAAAAGACTTATCAAATAAGGCAATGAGGAATGGACCCATGCACTAAATCATTTATTAGTCTACTGTTTAGCAGTGTTATAAAATGGGCTTATTTGCCTTGGTAAGGGGTATGATTTCCATCCCTGGTCAGTCTCCTTTGACTGAACTAACTGAGCGTGGACAGCCTGATCTGGGAAGGAATTTGTAGATCATCTGAAACCTTTTCAGTATCATCCTGTATGAGAGAGATATGTTCTATCCTACTTGTCACCTGCTCATTATGTTGGGTTTCCTGCATGTAGAGACACTGACTTCCCTTTGGTTATAATGTACTATGTGAATGTGTGTTTGTATGCTATATTGGAGTATAACTAAACTTTTAGATAAATCTCATGAGACCACTTAGTTCATTTTTTTTTGTACCGCAGGTCAGTTTAATGCAAAATGGCTATCCTGTGATTTCTGCTTTTGCTGGAGATCAAGACGTTACCAGGGAAGCAGCCAGCAATGGAGTTCTGCTCCTTATGGAAAGAGAAGACAAAGTGCATCTCAAGCTGGAGAGAGGAAATCTCATGGGAGGATGGAAATATTCAACCTTTTCAGGGTTCTTAGTCTTTCCATTATAAAGAAAAAAACAACAAGGTGAATCCTAACCTGCAAGCTGGAACAGGAATTCAGTCCTCAAGTGACAACAACAAATCCCAAGAAACCTCTGCATCCTCCTAGAACTGGGCTAGACCTGCCAATAATTCCAAACACCCCATCAGACTGCCATCACCGAAGGAGGGGAAGACTTCTTGATGCCACTCTTTGTGTTAACTCTTGACAGTTCCTTGAGAAATCTGCAGATCTGATTAGTTTTAGATAACAGTCATCCTTAAGAAAAAAGAAGTTACCAACCTGAGCAATTCGTACCTGTGATTGTAAAGTCAATTTTGGATTTTATTGTTGGGATTTCATTTTATTTTTTCCCTTTCTTCCTTTTCTTGTCTTAAGGAAGGGATACATTAATTGGGACCACAGAAGTGTTTGTAATGGACTTATTCCAAAGCCAGAAGACCCTGATCTCTGATGATATGTTCCTATATGTTTTCTCTTTTTGTGTTTGCATAGCCTTAAAAAAAAGAACAAACAAAGCACCAAGATAAAAATAAGAATTTTTCAATTATTCACACTTCAAACCTGTATCTTCTGGGGAGGGTAATTTTTGGACATTACTGTGTCAAGAAGTGCTTTATTCAGTGAAGCAAATTTTGCACGATTGGAACATATTTTATTTTGTGTTACTCGTGTTTTCCATCATCTTTCTTTCCATATGCTGACTGTTCTTGTGCTAAAGAAGAAAGGCGATTTGACCCATATGATAAAGCAAGCACATATATACTCTGAGGCTTGCAGTGAAACTAACCATTGAACGATGTTGCTTGTGTTATCCAGCTGATTTAATAGAAGCATTTGTTGGCACAGTGGAAGACAATACAGCTTGAGTTGGAAAGGCAGCGACTGATATTTCTTACATTACCTGAATCGGAAGGTTGTCAATATCTCAAGCAAACATGCTGTAAAATATAATATCATTTCTTTGCAACACTGGGCATCTTTTGCTGCTTTCCTGATATTTATTTGATGGATTAATTTACTTATGTTTATATATGCTGTGATTTGGCCTCTCTGAGTGTTCCCACAAGTTATCTTCCCTCCAGGTTAAATAAAAAAACAGATTCACACCAAATTTGCTAGGACCAGACCGTTTGTGTGGCAGAATCAGGGACACTGAATTCCTTTGAAAGGTTACAAAGATTATGTGGTTCAACTATAAATATACCATAATTTGTATATATTTTTCTTTCATTTTTGTTGAAGTTTCCCCAATTAACTTCCAAAGACCTTTGAGTAGTCTTAATCCAATACTGTATACAGAAAGGTTACTGATTTCAAATAACAAAAAGAAGAAACCTCAGGCTGAGTTAAAATTCACCTTCTGTGTGTCAATGTAACCAAAATGCTGATGAACTTTAGATTCAGAATAAATGGGTTTCATGTCCAACTTGCCTTTTTTTTACTTTTATGTAAGTGTCAAAGGTAGCTGGGCAACACAGAGAAAATTGCATTTTGGTCTGGAAAAAAAAGAGAAAATAATGAGAATTTGGAGGAGGGGGGCTGTTTGCTTTTAACGTCCGATCTGTTTTTAAAATTCATATTTCAAATATGTCTTTGAGGAGCTAGGTAGACTGGTATTTCATTTAATTTTTCTTTAAATAGATTCTTGCTTCCCTTTTCAAGAAACTAAAATGGTGCAAATGTTTGCAGAACTCAAGAAAGAAATATACTGCATTGCATACAGACATATTTTTTATTCTAAATTTGTCATTGATGGGTCATTACTTATTAGAATAATTATTAGCAGCATATCTGTACTTTGAAATATTTTTCTAAAAAGAGAATTCTAAAAAAAGAGATTGTGTTTTTCTCTTTGCTTATGTTGACTCTGTTTCATACATTGTGGATTTTAAAAATCCAGCCATATACTGATTTTTGCATCAGGGTTGCTTCTAACTCAAATTCTGTAATAGATTCTTTTTTAACCACTTGCAGCAATTTTAACAGGGTCACACTATGTAGAAAATTCCCATCCATATATTCTTAGACATAGGGGTATAGGTTTTTTTAAAAAATAATTCTTGCTGTACTGTAATCTATGAATATAGATTTTAGTATTAAATATGATATAATATTATATAACTCTTATTCAATGTCAAATCTGGACATATATTTCAATTTTTTTACATTGCAAATATATTTCATTACAAATTTTATTACTTTATGGCATGTCATTGAATGCTTCAGTTGAAGTATAAATAGCAGATGTGAAAAACCAGGTAGGTTGCTGGATTAGACTGCTTAGCACACCTGGTCATTGCCCTGATATAAGTCCAACATCTGGAAGGCTGTAGATTTTCCATACCAATATACTGTTTGAACAGATTTTAATGTATTTGCATAATTTCCCTTACCTGTGTTCCTGCATGAATTCATAAACACTGGTTGCAGAAAGCAACCAGAGGAAAGCCAGTTTTTTATGTTTATATATAAAACTGCATCAAATTATTTGCTATGCATTATCTTATTCCAGTGTTCTAATACAACACAAAAAAGAATTATGAGCTAATTCCAGGTTTAATAATATTCAATTTGCTGTTTGTCAGATAGTATTTATACAACCATGAATATCAAATTACATATGTTTATCTAAGATATAAAAGATAAAGGAGGAAATGCAAAAAAGAAAAAAGGAAAAGAAAGGAAAAGGAAAAAAAGAGAAAGGAGAAGGGAAAACCTATGCAAAATATATACATTTAAAAGAGGCAGTAGAGAATTACTAATGTTTCAGTTCTGGTTTGGTAATGACAGTAATTAATTGATACTCAAAATTCAATTATAAATTTGGATGAGGACAGTTTAAATAGGATTTGTGATGCTGTAGTTTCTGCAATAATAAATTTGGTTACAGCTGCTATTGGATTGACTTCTAGCCACAAAATACTGCAAGGTTTTAGGTGAGTCAGAATCTTAAAAATTAGACCAAAATAATTTAAATACTAAGAAGGGAAATGTTGGTTTTACAGCATTTTTTAAAAACCTCATTGGTGATTTTCAGAGTTCTAGTAATATAATAAAATGGATTATTTCAACATAATATTTTGCATTAACATCATATTCAATGAATAATGCAGGAACTTAACTCAGCAATCTCTGCGAAAAGCCTGAAGCTGGATGTGGATGATGGGAATAATAATCCAATATATGTAGCAGCCCATTTTCTAGAATGAAAAGTAATGTTTATTATTTGTAAAGACTACAAAAAGCATTGTTGATGTGTGCAATATGCAAATAGCAGCTGTTCCAGGGATGTAGCATGTATTCAGATTTTTCTAGAATTGAACCAATTTCTTTAAGCTGTTAAACTTCAAAGACAAGATTTGAGACCCAAGCATTTCAGCTGTAGATTTTTTTTATATAAAAATGTAATTATTTTATTTCAGTATTATTTTTTAGCCCATTTTTATTGTCATAGTGTTAAACCTAGCAAGGATGAATTGTATACATCATGTAACAAGAATATTAAAAATAATAGAAGTCACTGATTATTTATTCTTATAGGACGTATTGCAAGACTAGAATGAAAAATACTTATGGACTAGAGTAAAAAGCTTAACTACTGGATTAAATGTATATGTGCATTATATCCAGAAAACTCAACTGGAATTTGAAAAGTTTTGAGAATGATCACAGAGATTTTTTTAAAAAGAAAATAACTACTTTCTGTTGTCTTTTTAAGGTTCATTTTTATATGCCAAAGCACTTAATATATAACCATTGGTCCCGATTGTTATCAATCCACCAATATCTTGAAGCTATCTAGATTAGAGACCTCTAGTTCCATGTAATGCACAATTTGACCGCCTTACTTAATGCCTGTAATTTTTTAAAACAAAATTAAATGTAGGAGATTGGGGTACCATAAAATAGCATGTGTAAAAACACATATAACTAACAAAAGGAAATATTGAAAATTCAGGGGAATCTGTGGGTAACAAACCTTACTGTCGGATCTTAAAAATGATTACATAGCAACTAGGCTGCTGAGTATAATGGGACTTCTAAGTAACTAACTTAGACTTCTAATCTGAGGCAATTGTGTTTGCTCTGCCTATAGCTGTTATGAAAGTAGATAGTGCGTTTATGGCGATGTTATTACATTATGAATTTTCTTGCTTCTTTGGCAATTTCTAAACTGCTGCATGAGAGATTAGTAATCTGAAGGAAATAATTACTGTATTCTGTATTAATGAATATTGCAGGGAGGAAAAAAAACATGCACAAGAGATCCACTAGGCACAATAGAAATAATTTTAGAAATAATTTATTTCTAAAAATTTATAAATTATTTTTTAGAAATAATTTCTAAAAAAGGTATTAATATTAAATTTCTCACTCTTCAGAGAGAAGAATTTAACATTTGTTATGCAGATTTCTCTAGCTTTAAGGATTTTCTATTAGGTAAAAAAACAAAGAAAAACAAGAAATAAAAATAACTTGTGGCTAAAGACTGCCCTCTTAATTTCCTAAATTTTCTTCCTCTGCAAAAGAGGCTTTTGTCTTTGCACTTCATTCTTAGAATGACTTCTAATTTCTTTCCTTTTGTTTCATTTATTGCTGTGTGGTGATGATAACGTTTTATCCCTCCCTCCACTCCATTTTTCTTATATATAACTCCATTTTTCAGCTTTCTTGCTGCTCTGGTTTTCTCATCTGAAAGCTCCAAAGGAAAACCAGTCTTCCCTTGGTATCTTCATATATATATATATATATATATATATATATATATATATATATAATGTTCCTCTGGGGTCCATTTAAGCTCACGCCTACTGCTTCAGTGACTCCATCCAGCCACCTCATTCTCTGTCGTCACGTTCTTCTATTGCCCTCAATCTTTCCCAGCATTAGGCTCTTCTCCAATGAGTCCTTCCTTCTCATTAGGTGGCCAAAGTATTTGAGTTTCAACTTCAGGATTTGGCCTTCTAAAGAGCAGTCAGGGTTGATCTCCTCTAGGACTGACTGGTTTGATCGCCTTACAGTCCAAGGGACTTGCAGGAGTCTTCTCCAGCACCATAGTTCAAAGGCCTCAATTCTTTGGTGACAGGGTGAGGTCTCTGCTTTTTAGAGACATCACTACCTCCATTTCTTCCCCATCTATTTGCCAGGAATTGAGAGGGCCAGATGCCATGATCTTGGTTTTCTTAATGTTAAGTTTCAACCCAACTTTTGCACTCTCCTTCTTCACCTGCAACAAGAGGCTCTTTAGTTCTTCTTCACTTTCTGCCATTAGAGTGGTATCATCTGCATATCTTAGGTTGTTAATATTTTTCCCGGCAATCTTAATTCCAACTTTTGATTCATCTAGCCCTGCCTTTCTCATGATGTGCTCTGCATATAAGTTAAATAGGCAGGGTGACAGTATACAGCCTTGCCGGACTCCTTTCCCAATTTTGAACCAATCAATGGTTCCGTGTCCAGTTTTTACTGTTGCTTCTTGACCCACATATAGGTTTCTCAACAGACAAATAAGATGGTCTGGTACGCCCATCTCTTTAAGAACTTGCCACAGTTTGTTGTGATCCACACAATCAAAGGCTTTAGCATAGTCAATAAAGCAGAAGTAGATGTTTTTCTGGAACTCTCTAGCTTTCTCCATGATCCAGCGTATGTTGGCAATTTGATCTCTAGTTCCTCTGCCTCTTTGAAATCCTGCCTGTACTTCTGGTAGTTCTCGATCCACATACTGCTGGAGTCTAGCTTGTAGGATTTGAAGCATAACTTTACTAGCATGAGAAATGAGTGCAATGGTGCGATAGTTTGAACATTCTTTGGCACTGCCTTTCTTTGGAATTGGAATGTAAACTGATCTTTTCCAATCCTGTGGCCACTGTTGAGTTTTCCAAATTTGCTGGCAAATTGAGTGTAGCACTTTTACTGCATCGTCTTTTAAGATTTTGAATAGCTCAGCTGGAATACTGTCACCTCTACTAGCTTTGTTGTTGCTCAGTTTTTCTAAGGCCCACTTCACTTCACATTCTAAGATGTCTGGCTCAAGGTCAGTGACCACCTCATCGTGGTTATCAGGGACGTTAAGCTTAATATTGTATAGTGTCTTCTGTGTAATTTTGCCACCTCTTCTTAATCTCTTCTGCCTCCGTTAGGTCCCTGCCATTTTGGTCCTTTATCATGCCCTTTTTTGCATGAAACATTCCCTTCATCTCTCCAATTTTCTGGAAGAGATCTCTGGTCCTCCCTATTCTATTGTTTTCTTCTATTTCTTTGCACTGTTCAGTTAAGAAGGCATTCTTATCTCTTCTAGCTATTCTCTGGAATTTTGCATTCAATTGGGCATATCTTTCTTTTTCTCCCTTGCCTTTTGCTTCCCTCCTTTCCTCAGCTATTTGCAAACCTCCCTCAGACAGCCATTTTGCTTTCTTGCATTTCTTTTTCTTTGGGATGGTTTTAGTTGCTACCTCTTGTACAATGTTGCGAATCTCTGTCCATAGTTCTTCAGGCACTCTGTCTATCAGATCTAATTCCTTAAATCTATTTGTCACCTCTACTGTATATTCAACAGGGATATGATTTAATTCATACCTGACTGGCCTAGTGCTTTTCCCTACTTTCTTCAGTTTAAGCCTAAACTTTGCAACGAGAAGTGTTGAACTATTGAATGCCAAACTTTATGTCAAATTGTCAAAATGTGAATTTCATCAAACCCGATTAGATTATCTTGGCTATAGAATTTCCAATGAGGGTATCGAAATGGACCCAACCCGATTAGATTATCTTGGTTATAGAATTTCCAAGGAGGGTATTGAAATGGACCCAGCCAAAGTAAAAACCATAATTGAATGGCAGCCCCCAAAGACCTGCAAACAGCTCCAGAGCTTCCTAGGGTTTGCCAACTTCTACTGTCAATTTATTCTCTCTTTTGCCGAGATTGCTCTCATATTCGTGCTGTATATCAGGATGTCATCAAGGCATACTAGGACCCCTTTGTATAGGTGTTCATGTAGGACCTCATTAATCAACTTCTTAAATATGGCTGGGGACTCCTGCAGTCCAAATGGCATGATTTTGAATTGGTAGCTCCCCAAGGGGCAGTTGAAGGCCATCTTCCACTCATTCCCCTCCTTTATTCTTACCTGGTAATATGCTTCTCTCAGTTCTAACTTGGTGAAGATGCTCCCCTTCGCTAGGTGGGTTAGCAAGTCTTTCAGGAGGGGGAGAGGGTATTTATTTTCCACACTCAAAGCGTTTAGGCCTTTATAGTCCATGCAGAGACGTAGAGACCCATCTTTTTTCTCTTTGAACAACACGGGCTCCCACAGTAGACTTGCCCCTTTCGATGAATCCCCTCGCTAGGTTTGTATCCACATATTGCTGCATCTCCTCCATTTCAAGGGGGGACATAGTGTACATTCTTGGTTGGGGGAGTTTGGCCCCTGGTAACAGATTAATGGAACAATCATTGGGATGGTGAGGAGGCAAGGTATGGCATTCTTTCTCACTCAACGCCTCCGCTAGGTCCTGGTACTCGCTGGGGATGAGCGGCTTGCCAGGTGGCTATAAGGCAGCCATATGCACTTGCTCATTGGGTGGGCTAAAATTCCCTGTAACATCTGTTGAATCAATGGGGGGATCGGGCCCTATGGGTAATCTCACAGTTCTCATTCCTTTTTCCCACCAGATAAATGGCTTCCATTTGTCTAGCCAGGCTAGTCCTGGGATCACACTCTCAGACATCTTTGGAGCTACCAGGAAGCGAATAAACTCCCAGTCCTCGCCTATTTCCAGGCGTAAGGGCTCCATTAATTGCGTGACTAATGTCCCTCCCTCCCATTAGGGAGCCATCGGCTTGCTCGAACCTCACAGGTTTGGAGAGCGGCTTGGCCCGTATGCCCAGTCTCAAGGCACATGACAGGCTAATGATGCATCGGGAGCAGCCGGTATCGAGTAGCACTTTCAACTCTGTGTCCCCGACTTAGGGATTATGAGTTTAGCAGGCAATAAAAAAGGTAGGATGCGTCGACTCACCATCGGGTCATTCTCCCCTTCATCGTCGCTGTCAAAACCAGGTAAATTGGGGGTGGGTCCAGTCAGTGGGCCAGCGTCCTCCTGGGTGGGTGACAAAACCTGGGTAATGGGCTCCTGGGTGGCCCAGTTGGAATTTTCTCTCAATGGCTGCTGTGCGGGTTTCTTCCTCGTTGTTGGATCTGGTCTACTCTGCTGTTGCGGGTAAGGAACTGGGCAGTTCGCTGCTTGATGTCCCTGCTGTCCACATCAAAAGCACTTGATTGGCAGACCTGTAGGTGCTCTAGGTCTTTCAGCAGTAGCAGTCGTTGGGGGTTTTCTGGGTGGTGGTAGCCATCTGGATCCTGGTTTTGGTGCAGCTTCAGGTGGGGGAGGCTTTTTATAGCGGGCAAGCTGGACATCTAATTTCACCACTGTCTGGTACCATTCATGCAGCTGGTCGGGTACAGCTCGGAAGATACATGCCTGAGAAAGGTGGTCATCTAACCCTTCTCTAAAAAGATGAATTATTCATTGCTCAGGCCATCCCTCTATCTGACCTGCCATCTTTCGAAACTCCCGCATGTACTCTAGGACAGGCCGGCCAGCTTGCTTTATCTTATGGATTTGTTCTTCCACTTTGAGGGCAATGGATGGGTCCTCAAATCTTTCCCTCAGCCCCAGGAGGAAAAGGTGGGGGTTCTCCAATTCAGGAGCCTGCTCATTATATAAATTGTTCAACCATTCAGATGCTTCTCCCTCTAGGTTGAATGCAATCACATCGACCATCGCACCCAGGTACAGGTAAGAGTGACCCCAGCAATTAAAGTGAGAGCGTACTTGGTTGAGGAAAAAAAATCAGCTTCTCTGGGTCCCCATCGAAGGTTGCTCTTAAGGGTGGGCTCATCATTGTTTGCTGGGGTCCCCATTGCCGCTGGCCCCACCCTAGTTGTTGCTTCAACGGCTGCTGGGGCCCCCACCTTTCTAATTTTGTCATTAATCATATTCTCCAATTAATTTAAAGAATCAGTTTCCCTTCCGTTAGAAAACCCGCCAAGGTCTTATCTTCTTTAGTTAAAGATGGCCTTGAAAGTACAATCCTACTTGTCCCCCCTCCCAACCTTAAATTCAATCTCTTAAAGCAATACACAAGTTTAACATATGAAATGGCTACTTCTTCATCTCTTGTCAAGCAATAACATTCAATGTTAGCAGCGTTGACAGTCTTCTCATCTCTTGTTTGACCACGTCCAGCTTTCTTGATTCATGGATCTTACATTCCAGGTTCCTATGGAGAAAAAATCTTTACAGCATTGGACTTTCCTTTCACCACCAGATACATCCACAGCTGAGAGTCCTTTCAACTTTGGCCCAGTAACTTCATTCTTTCTGACGCTACTAGTACTAGCCCTCTGCTCTTCCCCAGTAGCATATTGGACACCTTCTGACCTGAGGGGCTCATCTTCCAGCGTCATATCGTTTTGCCTTTTGGTACTGTCCATAGGGTTTTCATGGCAAAGATACTGGAGTGGGTTGCCAGTTCCTTCTCCAGTGGATCACATTTTGTCAGAACTCTCTGCTATGACCTGTCCATCTTGAGTGGCCCTGCATGGCACAGCTCATAGCTTCATTGAATTATGCAAGCCCCTTCACCACGATAAGGCAGTAATCAATGAAGGGGATATGTGTGTGTGTGTGTGTGTGTGTGTGTGTGTATGTAGGTCTTGGTGTATTCAGGTCTTTTCTCATGTAAGATTGAGAGTGTCTTGGCGACGTTTCGACGAGGTCCCACTCATCATCTTCAGGCTGGTGTCTTTGGCTTTGTGCTTGTGCGAGCAAAGCATGAAGCCGAAGACATCAGCCTGAAGATGACGAGTGGAACCTCGTTGAAATGTCGCCAAGACACTCTCAATCTTACACTGGAAAAGACCCGAATATATATATTCTTTATATATATTCAGAATTTTGTAACATCATACCAGATTCCTTTCCAACATAGTGTTAATATTTTTTTAAAACCTAAAACCCCATTGCATTCATATTTGGATTCTCACAGAGGCACAGTGTTTTGATTCTGTCGTTTATGGTATTGGAAGCTGATCACAGTCGCTTGACAGTGAGATGAGTGGGATACAAATTTAATAAATAAATAACCCAATAAATTTAGCAGTATGTAAGTGCTTGCTTAAAGAATATTGATCCATGGAACATAGAAGGTGAGCCTAAGGATTAAACAACATCTAAAATTTATTTATTAATCAAATTTTTATACTGCTCATCTTATCTGCCTGTGACATTTCCTTCCATGTATCTGGAAAACACTAGGTTGGAAAAGGTGACAGGATAACACAAAACATAATCTAATTTACTCAACTAGTGGCTGCTCACTGCAGCATTTATTTTACTCTTTATTTACAAATAAATCCCATAAAATATATCATGAAATTTAATTTACACGATAGCCTAATCTGGATCAAGACTGTTGTGCTTGAGCACTTAATCCTCTACCCTACTTGTTTTTAAGAATAAAATGCTTCTCACTGGCACAGAGTTAAAATACAATATCCTTCCTTGGATATCACTGCCTGATATGTGACTTTTTTACATTGCATAAGGCAGATTGTTTAAACATGGCGTGTTGGATAAAACAACATTTGTTGGGGTTCAGACAATTTAGGCTACTGTATTTCCCCAAAATGAATTTAAGACTGTTCCAAATAGAATGATTGGACAGGGGAAAAAAATCATTTACCCTATTAACATATTCCCAACAAACTACCATGAGCTCTTCTTTTCACAAATAGTTTATTTGAATAATAATTTAATAAGTGTTTATAAATTAAAATGTCATTGTTTATAAATCATAACACAGGACTTATACATAGTTGCTTTGGCTTAACAGGTATGAACCTAAATTTTATGTAGTGTAAAATTGTCTCTAATTTTGAGTTTTATTCAAAGCTCCAGAACTGGGTTGCTTGAAAGGGTAAAGAATGAGCAAGATCTGATGATTGATTGAAGCAAAGCTCTATTGTGTACTTCTGTCTTTGCATTCTGCATTCTGATTGCAGTAAACTAAAAGGAATTATAGAAGAGAAATATTTGCAATGATAAATGTTTATCTATCAAAGCACCCAATACAAAGAATTTAACACGGCAATTTTCTGAACTGACTGATGAATTAGCCACAATAGTGTCTCTAGTTTCCTTTAAGTTAGCAGAATTCAAGTGCCCTGGCATATCTCTGCAACAAATTGTTTATAATGGGAAAATGTTACTTTTTATGGAACAAAACAATTTTTTCCAATATAAAACCAAACTCAGAATAAATAATATTCCAGTATAAATAAGCACTATGCTTATTTTTTGGTTCAGCTAATGAAATGAATTTATTACTTGCATGTAAGAAAATGTGCCAAATAATAGACTTTAAATTCAAAATGTCATATAAAAAAATCATAAATAATATTTGGAGATATATTTTTGTTCAGGCCATTAATTAACAACCAATTAATGCCAGTTTAAATAAATGGATATTATGGCTGCCATTTTCCAACTTGAAATTCCTTTCTTTTAATTTACCTTTAAGAGAAAGTAGAGGCAAAGTGGACTCACTTATTCCACTGTTAAAGTACATCATTGCATTTAAAAAAACAAACAAACTTCCTCACCATGGTGACAATGGCTCACCAGTAGAAATCTAAACTAACAATTCCAACGTGTAAATATCTAATTTGGGTTGGCTAGGTTGATTTGGTGGTAGCAACATAAAATGTTGCAGCGAACAGTAAATTAGATTATGTATTGTGTTTCCCAACCTAATGTTTTCCCGATTCATTGGAAAGGAAGGTCTTAGGCTAACATACCAATTAAGAATTTTGGAAATGCTGTTCCAACTCATACTGGGAAATGTGTTGGGGGAGTGATGCATTTTATCTCATATCATTTAATTCAGCATCTATTGTTTATTAAATGATTATGCCTCATTGATTTTGTATACATATGGGGAAAACAGTGTATACTTTAAAGCAGTCTGCAATGTTATTATTCTGATAGTGTTTGAACATATGCACTTCAAACCAGAGTATGGAATAAGTGTTCTGTCCATGATACAATTTTATATTCCACAAAAATCTGGTTGTTAGTTGTAGCAGAAAAGCCAAGGCCTAGCATACTCTTTGACTTCCTGTTATTTTTGTATTTTAAGCCAATTACATTTAGGATGGTATTTTATATTATAGTATCAATTTTCAATACTAGAAAATTTTCAATCTCTTTTTGCACCTCAACCTACTCTGTGAATGGTCAATATCTTCATAATCAAAATGACAACAATAATGTAAGGAGCAAATAGAACAATTCAGTTTATAGTGATACCATACACTTTTAT
Source organism: Vipera berus (assembly GCF_964194415.1). Lineage (NCBI taxonomy): Eukaryota > Metazoa > Chordata > Lepidosauria > Squamata > Viperidae > Vipera > Vipera berus. The sequence goes on from NC_138204.1 coordinate 158,712,033, forward strand.
GGTCTGGCTTTGTTCTGTAAGATTATGAGTTTATTTAATGTGCTCTTGATATATGGCTTGAGGAAAAAGCAGAACTATTATTTTATGAATAAACGTCCCATAGGAAATGTAGATATACAGGTAAAAATCATTATTTAATTCTAGACCTCTATGATAACTGAATGGTTTTAAAATAAAATTCAACTTAGCCTAGTTAATTTCTGTTTATGGAACCATTTTATCCTTGGTCTCAGTAAAATGTCTTAGGTTGATCCTGCAAATAACTTAAGAAGTAAGCATGTTTTTAATCATTTTAATTAAATAATTCCTTTCTATTATCCAAATTTTTATGTAATTAATATTCAGTTAAGTTAACATGCTATCTATATAGTGTTGAAATAATTATACCTAATAATTTGATGAAACCTGATTCCCATAATCATTCCTGGATGCTTTTTTATGTATGTATCAAAGAAACAAATATGCAACTCATCTCAGTATAAAGCTAAGGGAATGTAACATGCCAATTATTCTGGATAAATGTTGAAACATTTTATGGATTAGAACTCAAAATGTTATGCTAATAGTAATGGTAAATCACCTGAAATTGAAAATTTAAACTTTAAAATTGATTAAAATATTCAATTCAAACATATGTTACATTTAGTTAATGCCATGTTTATTTTCCACATAACTTTGCCTGCTCCAAATTTATACTAAAATATTTGCCTTCATGTAGAAAGCATGAAGGTACTTTTATCTATCTAACAGTTGTCTTATTCCAAACTTAATTAAATTCACTAATATTTATTGAGCTAACTTCCCTGTGCTCTTAAACAGAAGAGGGCATAGTCATTGATGTTAATCTTAGAAAAATAGGCCAAACAAAAATCCTCAGGTATACAACTAATATGTGAGTAGTAGCCATAATGCCTATTACCTGTTTATTAAAATCATTATGGCAAGCCCTCAGCAATTAAAGTAGACAGTAAACATAATTTTTGGCTGGGTCAATAATTAGCTCTCCCTTTAAGGAGTCTTACTATGACCATTCAGAGCAACATCTAACAGTGCAAACTTTCTTGATATTGTTTTTCCAGGTGTCATAAATCATCAGATCAAGTAATTAGTTATAATCTCAAATTAACAAAACATGTAACATGACTGTAGAGGATACTTTTAATTAGTTACCATTTCCAGTATTCAGCATATACTGAACTGTTTCCATAGCCTATAGAAAGCCATGTGCATATTTTTGTATAGCTGAAGGGGCCGGGCGGAGAGTGCATTCACATACCGTATTTTTTGGACCATAAGACGCACCTGACCATAAGACGCACCCAGTTTTTAGAGCAGGCAAACAAGAAAAAATTTTTTTTGAACCAAATAGTACCGGTATACTAAAACAGGGCTTTTCAACTTTTTCATCCGTTGTACCACTTTTAGGACAAGGCAATGTCCGAGTACCACCAGTCGCCCAGCAAGGTGTCAAAAACTTGACCCCCCCACCAAAAAAGGAAAAAAAGTGATAAAGTACAGGTAGTCCTTGACTTACAATGATTCACTTAGTGACTGTTCAAAGTTACGATGGCACTGAAAAAAGTGACTTATGACCATTTTTCACACTTATGACCATTGCAGCATCCCCAGGGTCATGTGATTTACATTCGGATGCTTGGCAATCAATTCATACTTATGGTTGTCACATTGTTCCAGGGTCATGTGATCGCCTTTTGCAACCTTCTGAGAAGCAAAGTTAGTGGGGAAACCAGATTCACTTAACAATCATGTTACTAATTTAATTTCTCTCTCTCCTTCTCTTTCTCTCCCTCTCTCCCCCTCCCTCTTTCTTTCTCTCTCCTCTCTCTCTCTCCCTTTCTCTCCATCTCCCTCTTTCTCTCCCTATTTTTCTCTTTCCCTCTATCTCTCCCTTTCTCTCTCTCCCTCTATTTCCCTCCCTTTCTTTCTCCTTCTCTCTCCCTCTTTCTCTCCCTCTCTATTTTTCCTCTTTCCCTCTATTTCTCCCTTTCTCTCTCTCCCTATTTCCCTCCCTCTTTCTTTCTCCTTCTCTCTCTCCCTCTTTCTCTCTCTCCCTTTTTTTCTCTCCCTCTCTCTTTCCCTCTCCCTCTTTCTCTCCCTCTATTTCTCTCCCTTTCTTTCTCCTCTCTCTCTCCCGCTCTCTCTCCCTCCCTATTTCTTTCTCCTTCTCTCTCTCTCCCTCTCTTTCTCTCTCTCCCTCCCTCTCCCATTGTCCCTTCCTTCCTTCCTTCCTTCCTTCCTTCCTTCCTTCCTTCCTTCCTTCCCTCCCTCCCTCCTTCCCTCCCTCCCTCCCTCCCTCCCTCCCTCCCTCTTTGTCCTTTCCTCTCTGCATTAGAGCAGTACCCGCGGAGGCGGCCCTGCGGCCCGGCTTTCTCTTGCAGAAAGCAAGCTGAAACGGAGATTGCCAGAAATGTGAATCGGCCGATCTCGCGCTCCTGCAAACTCCCTCACTCGGTTTCAGCTTCCCTTGCTACAAGAGAAAGCAGGCTGAACCGAGGGAGATTGCAGCAGCGCGAGATCAGCCGATTCGCATTCCTGGCAATCTCCCCCACTCTGTTTCAGCCTGCTTTCTCTTGTAGCAAGGGAAGGTGAAACCGAGCGAGGGAGTTTGCAGGAGCGCGAGATCGGCGTTTCTCAGCACATGCCGATTCGTGCTCCACTTGCAGAGGTTGGGGCTGGCCATATGGATCACCTTCGGACCATAAGACGCACCCTTGTTTTCCCCCCACTTTTGGGGGAAAAAGTGCGTCTTATGGTCCGAAAAATACGGTAAATCTCTGTAAAATTATTTGCACCTGCCACTCTATGCTACTGCTGTCCTAAGATATGAGTACAGTGACAAATAAGGTCTGAATTTCATTCATTAAATTGTGTCAGAATTGAATAATCCAGTCTAGAATCAAATCTGCCTCTTTTGAGGTCAATTAAATGATCTCATTTACTGCTGGTAATGTTGCTCCTAGATCACTTTGTCTGGCCTGGTGTTGAGCCTGATTTTTCAAAAACACTGTTGGGCCAGTGTTTTTCAATCTTGGCAATTTTAAGAGGGGTGGACTTCCTCCCCAGAAGTCGATCATTCTTAAAGTTGTCAAGGTCAAGAAACACTTTCAGGGAAAAACAGGATGGTAAAGTAAGCTGAGAAGCTGAGAAACATAAAAGTGTTAACTTGATAATGCATAAATGAAGACATAAAAGAACAGTTAGCATTATATCCATGAACTTTTCTTGCCATTAATACTGCTAATCTTTTCTGTTGTTATCATGTGAAAGAGGTGAGCAACAGAACACTTTGCTCACTTTGAAAGAGGTGAGCAACAGAACACTTCTACAAACAGCTACTAGTATAACTAAGGATTTGTGTGTTTTCTGATTTATTAACAATTGATTACTTCCTTTCACAGCAGGAGCCAAACAGATGTAAGTACACTCTTAACCTTCAACAGAGGCTCTATCAACCACCAGTGAGAAACAACATTTGTTCTCTGTACTGTTTTAAACTATGATCAAAATGTTGTCACATTTCCCAATATTTCAACCTCACAATTTGTGAAGTTCTAGGAGACAAAATGGCTGCAATCTCATGATATTTGATTATCTTCAAATTTGGGGCATGTTTAATTTTGAATATTCTTCCATCACATGACAACAACAGAAAAGATTGCGTGTTTCTGAAAACTGATATGCTTTTGTTGATGGTTCCAGACTACCAGGGTCTCCTTCAGGATACTCCAGCTCATTCTATTATTCCATCAATGAACTTTAAAAAGGAGCAGTAAAATTAAGAGAACAACAAAGAGCTCCTTCAGCAGACAATCCAGAAACACAGGAGAAAAAGGGTATGGAGAGCAGTGACCAGTCATTGAAAAAGAAGGGGTGTCCATGCCACAATGCACAGTAGCAAATTGGAGTGAGGGTGTTTGCTTACAATCAGATAAAGTACAGCAAGTGAACTGCATTGCATGGGCACCACTTGTGCTAGCACTGGACATAAAACACTACTTTTGACACTGAGTAGGAAACAACAGACAATGCTTGCCTTTTTGATAAGATGTAGCCAGCCAAAAGATGACATTGTGTTTCTCTGCCCTCAAGAAGTGGTACTTCTTCTGGGGTAACCTGGTCATATATGTCAGTTCTTAGTCATGCTCAGTGTTAAATTATTCCACCCAGTCAACCATAACAGGAGAGTGCCTAAACTAAGTCAAATGCTTCATTCTGCCTAACTAGTCTTTCAAGAACAGCTGAATAGTAAGGTTTTTCATTACACAACTCATGGCGGCTGACAGCAGAAATATAGGTTGCAAGAGCCTTGGTGGAGCAGTGGGCTAATGCCTCCTTAAGTAACACCAACTATCTGCAATTAGTGCAGGTTCGAGTCCCACCAGGCTCAAGGTTGACTCAGCCTTCCATCCTTCCGAGGTAGGTAAAATGAGGACCCAGATTGTTGGGGGCAATAAGCTGACTTTGTAATAATGCCGCTTGGGGCCCCCCGAAAGCCCTAATAAGCAGGCATATACATAGAATGAAGGCTATTGCTAAGCACATTGATTTGTGCTTTAGATTGTAAGCCGCCATGAGTCTTCGGAGAAGGGCTGGATATAAATGGGATTGAAAATAAAAAATAAAATAAAAAAATGCCCAAATCAAGCTTACTGCTTTGTATATGAGTAATAACTAGTAATTCAATCATGCTATTGACCTCATAGGATACCAGACATTTTCTAGTGGAAGTGGACCAGGTAAATTTGACTTGGAGCTGATTGGGGGCCACTTGTGACAATGGTGCTTTTGTGTAAATCTGCAAATCTTGGGTTTCCCTGAATATGCTTATGTGTGGATGGTGGTACTTTAGCAACACATTCACCATTTTATCTATACAAACATTATCTCTGAAGGATAATAGGAAATATAAATATAAATGAATAAAAGGGTTCAATAATTACATATTTATACATATAATACTATTTTAATGCTGAAATTTGAAGCAGCACTTTGTGTATGTATCCCTAGCGAAATTGTTAGACCCTTCCAGGTTTTCCTAATGTATTACTTTTAGAATGTGATTTTGCATTTTTCACAGCCATATCACTCTCAAATGTTTTAATTAACAATTCTGTGGTTTTTTACAAACTAAAATCTATACTGAAATAAAAAGTAGGCATCTAAACATGCACTTTGCAGGGCTCTGTTCTGACTTTGAGTCAAGCCCAAATTTAGTATGGGTGAGGCAATTTAATAGTATTTCTTAATTCACTTCAGATGGGATAAACACCCTAAGCCATTATGGTCCAGTGTCCAACTTTCCTTGTGCAGATAAAAGAGCATCAAGGACATTGGTTTTTGTTTTTGTTTTACAAATTTTATTGATTTTCTAATATTACATTCACATATTTGAAAAGCAACATGGTGGCTGGGTAGTAGTAATTCAATTACATACAGATGTCATTAGTACAGATTTCAAATTGCTATCATAAACATTTTCTCTTTTTCCCTTCATTTATACTGTCTATAGATTTAAAGACAAGTTTTATCCTATCAATCACATAGAAAATAACTTTCTTACATATATCCATAGTTTTTAGTTTGCACATATTCTAACATACAATCTTTTAGACAATCAATGACCTAATAGATTTTTCAATTTTAATTTCCACTAACATTTAGATTTAACGTTTGATATTTATCGTTCCCAAATTTTTTTAGTGTACTTCCAATTCATCTATCACCATTCCTCACAAAATCTAATATTCAAAATACACATCCTGTTTACTTAACTTCTCACCCTCTATGTCAACAAATTAAGGATACAATATGATATCCTTCCTTTTTGCTAATTTTCAGTTGTTTTTTTTAAGTAGTAATCAAAATTTCTTTTTATTTAAATATTTAATACTTCATCTCTTCCTCTTTGTATCTGCTATCTCTTGCTTAAACTGATCATTTTTGTTTTTAACATTCCATATAGACCTATTTATTACTTTCAACAATAGGTTTTTTAGCTTGTCTACATTGTTCATCTTTACATGACCTTTATGCTCAAATCAATATTCAAATTAGCTATTAATATTTATACTGCTAAATTTTAATGACCCAAAAATTTTCTTTATCTCAGTTCATAACAATGTATTTTGTTCAACATACACATCTTATCTATTTAAGTACATTCTGTTTTAGATTTCAATAAGATGGTCGAAACTTCATTCTTCTTGAGTCTTATTCTGGCTTTTTTCCTTTGCCAAATCATCTTCCATGTCCTTGTTTTTGGGTCATCGAACCAATCTCCTTGTAACATCATGTATATTAATTGATATTGGCAAAACCATCTGATCGCCATTTTTTTGAGAGGACTTGTAGGTCTAGTGGGTCGTCTCTTTGTTCTTCCATATCGATGTAGTTGTTCTGAATTGTTTGTCTTCTCATCCAACTGTTCTTTTTCTAGATCCTATAGTTCCTTCTGAGTTGTAAAAGAAACCTTTTCCTTTTTCCAAGTTGTCAATGTCTTTTCTGGATTTTCAAATATCAATATTTGTTTAATAGTAGATTCTTCTGTCATCGTACTTGAATGTTTCATTTTTTTCTATTGTATTTTTTGTAGATGACTTTTTAGTTGTGGTCAAAGTTTGGGCTTTCATATCTGGACTGTCTTCTTGTTCCTTCACATAGCCTCTTAGTATTTCATTGGTTGTGGTAAGAATTTGGATTAGTGTTTTCAACATAGCAAGAGTTTGTTGATCTTCCTCCATAAATAAATTTTGTTCCTGGTCTTCTTACGTATTGGTATTTTAGCTAAAGGCTTTACACTTAGAAAATCCAAAAGAGAGATTTTTTTTCTAGGTAGGGAACACAAAGCCTTTCACAGCTGTTGTTTCAAAGTTCTCAAGGTTATGTATCTTATCTATTTCCCTGGGCAGTCAGCCAGGCCCCTTTTAAAGTTTCTCTTTGAGTCCCAAAGTTGTCTTAATCTTTTCAGTTTTTCTTTTTTCTTTTCATAAGAAAGAATCCAGATTTCCAACAGAAGTTGACAATGAAAAATAGCAAATAAAAAATCTTTCAATCCACATGCTTTGAGAAATAAAGTTCCAATTGGAATTCAGTTACTTTTTCAACGTTTAAAATGCCCCTGGGTATTTAGTCTCAACTCTTTCTGGAGGGAGGGCAAAGGTCCCCCTTCCCTCACCGCAGGGGGGAAAATGTTAGCAGCTTAAGAAGGTACAGAAAGTAATTAGGGTGTAAAAGAGGTAGATCTCACCCAGTCTCTTCTGCGCTGCTTTAAGAGTTGCCTGGTGGAAAATGTGACTTTGGCTGTTCACAGCCTAGGGACGAGCCATAATGGCCAGTCCTTTCATCTGCCGGCTTGGAGGGATCGCCAGGTCTAACAGGAGAGTTGCGGCTCTCCTGCGATCCAGCGAGTGCCCCTCCTTGCTGGTCACCTCTTCAGGGTGACTTTTGGCCCCTTTCAGGGCTCCCCAGCAATGCAAAACTAGATGGGGGAGAGAGAGTCTCCCAGCTGTCCACAGTGGCTGCGTGACAAACCGGAAGTCACCCTATTGGTTTTTATATAGGATATAGAATCCTATATAATCTTTTCCTCAAATCGGACTAATATTTGCAATCACATCACATGTTATCCAGCCATGGCTTTGTATATCTGCTTTTGTTTAACAATCATGTTTCACTGGTGACCAGATTCTTGCTTTCAATGTGTAATGATACTTTGTGATAGTAAATACATTATGATTAATTGTTTACTTTTTCATCCTACTCACTGCTATTTTCACTTTTCCCACAGGGTCATCCACAGAGGAGTGACAATGGGGACAAATGAAGAAAGCAGCCTTGTGCTATGATGATGCATGTTTTACCCCTTATATACGTGATGCTGCACACAAAATGGGTGGATTTTGTATTGTGACAGAACAGTGCTATCATTTTGATGCCTCTGATTTCCCATTTTTGCTTTGCCGCTATTCAGTAAGTGTGTTCTTATTTTCCTATTCCTCTCTCTTCCTATCCATTCAGTTCCTCTTTTCCATTCACAATATACATTTTTTATCATCCAATCTGTAATTTAAAGATTATTTCATAGCTGTATTCCGGGTTTTTTTCTTCTTAGCCTGTCTTGCTTATTTACATAAACTTTGTAATTTGCTTGAATTTTTTTTATTGTGTATAATGCAAATGGCAGGGCTTTGCTTTTCTTGATTCACTCTTCTAAAGTAAAAGCAAATTAGAATGGATTATCTCAAGGCTGATGTAATCTATATTAGACTATTCCGAATCCGGTCATGAAACAAGTCAGCCTCTCCTGTGCAGCTTTATTATTTTGCTCCACTTAAATTGCTAAGAACATTTAGGATAATACTTCATACTTGCACATTAGTTTAAGAAGTACTGAACAGATTATTCCATAAAAAAAACACGAAAGCACTCACTGTTAGAAAATCATAAAAGGGCACCATTGGTTAATTCATAAGGCAAGGATGATCATTCAATTCAGTTTTAATCAAAACAGCAAAGTGAATTCAAAAGGTTACATAAACAGCCTTTTACGTAGCAGAACATCAAGAATACCAAGAGATGAGAACAATACAGCAAACGAGGTTCCAGAGGAAAAATATCTGCAATGTGAGGTATGTATCCCACATGCTGAAAATGAGGAAATATGTATAACTTACTTAATAAAAAACTAGTACTGACATCTATGTTCAGCTCATTTATCAGAGTCACTAAATAATTTTGGATTTTAAAATTATGATAGGTAGTTTTTTTTAAAAAAATACTTTCTTCACATATGTATAACTTAAATATTTTTTTACTTTTCTAAGCCATTTTTCTAGACCTAAAAATCAGAACCTGATTTAAGATTGTAAAACCATGGAACATTTTGATTTACCTTTTATGCATTTTCTCTCCTTCTATAATGTGGCCTCTGAGAAACAGTGACCAAAACTGCATATGATCTTTCAAGTCAGGTTGGAATATAGATTTATATAAAGGCATTATGTTATAGAGGCATGGGCAATATTAAACAAACAAGGAAGAAATGTTCTTTTAACATTGGAATAAAACCATTCCACTTGGAATATTCTATTGAAATGTTTAAAGTGGATTGTGTTTTTATGAAAAAAATCACTTAAATATTTTTGTCTAGAAATAAAAGATTTTGAAATGATTTATTTTTGTTAGAGGGCCACAAAAATAAGGAGGTGGTAGACTATACTAAATGCTAGCACCAAGTCTACAGAAAAACTGGCCAAGGAGATGGTTTTAAATTTTTTTCTTAAAAATATGAGATGGTAGGAAAAAAGATCAAGAACTGTTATACCCCCACACTGTTCTTTTCTGTTTTCAGTAATATTTACTAAGTGCATGGCCTTAGATTAAATGTGGATATACACTTGTATATAGAACTGTATATCTACATTTAATCTCTATATTTCAAATGCAGCTTCTGCAGTTCTATTTTTTCCCCTCTCACACATAGATTATGAGCTTTTATTTCTCCATGCTGCACAAAAAGAACTGGACAAACAAAGTGTACACACAATGTGTCCCACAACCATCTCGTTCATAAATTTTATGAATTTATAGATAGAAGGCAGGTATTAAAATCAAGCAGTTTCTTGGGGGTTTGCATGATGCTGGGCCTGATTTCAGATTCACAGAAAACAGCACAAAACAACACTCATTCTGGGACCACTGTATCATTCTAAGTGCATTAGAAGTTCATTCTGTTCCAATAAAGAGGATTTGGAAGCAAAAGTTTTACCATTCTTCTTTACAAGCTGCACTGCCTAGGCAAAAAAACAAAAACAAAACAAAACAAAACACCTGAACTAAGTCTGTGAAAGAAGCAACAATAATGGATCCATTGAAAGATATAGTTGGCCTATGACCAACAAAATAACATAAAAAAAATTATCTGGATGTTTCATTGAGGCTTCTTCCTAATATACATGCATAGAGCACATAGTGCACATGTCAATGTTCTTTTAAATATCCACAAACAAAAGAAAGCAGCACAATGTTTGCATTTGGAAATCTAAAAAGTCAAGCAAATTAAACTATGACATAGACAGTGAGCATGTGCAGTGTGTATGTGTTTATCATATGCACTTTTGCATTTATCAACCTATCTAGAAAAAAAAAGGTAACACATAGAGAACATTGAGGAATGACATTACATCATAAACTCTGAAGTCTAATTTCTACATTAGAGCAAAGAATGTAAAATGACAAAGAAACTTATTTACTAGCCAAATGCATTGTGCATAGTATTTAATGACTTTTCTTCTTCTGAACCAATGGGTACAGGAATGTGGCTATTTTATTGGTGAATGTATTTCTTCTAAATTTGCATAGCTTACAGAGGTAATTCTCTAACTCTTCAGCTTATACACCCCTTTATAAAGTTTCATGCGTGCTAGTTGTTTCCGACTCTAGGGGCCGGTGCTCATCTCCGTTTCAAAGCCGAAGAGCCAGCGCTTGTCTGAGGACGTCTCCGTGGTCATGTGGCCGGCATGACTAGATGCCAAAGGCGCACGGAACGCTGTTACCTTCTCACCGTAGTGGTCCCTATTTTTCTACTTGCACTTTTACATGCTTTTGAACTGCTAGGTTGGCAGAATACAAATAATGTAAAATAAATGAAGCAGTCATAAAATAAACCACTCAGTGCCCTCAAAATACCCCACCCATACTCTAGAATTAAATGTGATTTAATAATTGATATTCAACACTGTCTATGACATCTTTTCTGCAGTGGCTAAACAGGACCTAAACATTATATATAAGATTACCAATACTTACAATACAATTCCTTACTTTTCATTAGTCATCAATGGATTGACTGTTACCTTTATGGCACTCACAAAAATTGAATACATGTTCCTTAGGTACAAGTAACGGAGAATGCAATGTTATTCACTGCCAAAAATTGGCCATAATCAGTTTGCTGCCTGAAACAACAAATCCAATGATGTCTTCCCTGTTTTACTGAAGGTGCTGATTGGGTGACCAACTCAATCATATTTCAAAACTTGCAATTGAAGAATATCTTCTACCCACTGTAGAGCAGAAGACTATGTTAGCTGTGCAGGACAGGTTGAATGGGGCATACATACTCTTTCCGCAAAAGCTACCTAACTCTACAACGTCAACTGAATACAAGAAAATATACCATTCTTTCCAACAATAACATTACCCTCGCTCCCCAACTTTATAAAGTATTATAGAGGAAATAGTTGAATGTTGTAAAAATACCCCAAATGCCTATCTGAAATGGAACTTGCTTTGAACTTTGAACAAGCCTTGAATTTTAAAAACATATAAAATTAACTCATTCTGATCTCAACTGGGTAAGGTAAAGGTAAAAGGTAAAGGTTCCCCCGCACATGCGTGCTAGTCGTTTCCGACTTTAGGGGCCGGTGCTCAGCTCCATTTCAAAGCCGAAGAGCCAGGGCTTGTCCGAGGATGTCTCCGTGGTCATGTGGCCGGCATGACTAGATGCCAAAGGCGCATGGAACGCTGTTACCTTCCCACCGTAGTGGTCCCTATTTTTCTACTTGCATTTTTACGTGCTTTCGAACTGCTAGGTTGGCAAAAGCTGGGACGAATAACAGGTGCTCACTCTGCTACGCGGCACTCGGGATTCGACCCACCAAACTGCCGACCTTCTGATCGACAAGCTCAGCGTCCTAACTCACTGAGCCACCGCGTCAACTGGGTATTCATGCCTAATCTGTATAGAATGCATGCAAACAAGTATTGATCTGCAGTTTACTAATAGAACAAATATTTGTTTCCATTCTTAATGGCAGACTTTACAAGGGATTATTTTCAAACTCTCCAGAAATACAAAAATTCTATTTGGAAAAGTAAGAATGTTTTTGTTTTGGAGGGAGAGGGAAATTAAAACCCCTTATATCACAGCTGTTTCAGAGTTCTTCTAGACAGAAGATTATGGCTGCAGTTCTCCAAACACCTAGTTATGCCTTTATTTAGAATATGTATTTTCATTATGCTGCTAACATCCTTCAAGTAAATGATATTCTCAATAGTGTACTTAGAGGTGATTTGTATTGAGCATGGTAGCAGTTGAAACATTATTTCCTATCCAGCTTTTCTGGACAAACTCACCTATTACCATACTGTAAAATGGAGAAAAAAATGTGAAGCTACATGTGATTTTAATCATTTATTTTTTTTCTTTGAATATACAGTTTTCAGAAATGGAGTGTCCTGTTAAACTTTAGGCATTAGATTTAGTTGGGGAGGCTTTTATTTATGAGAAACAACCCTATACTTAACATCCAGCCCATGGGCGTCAATGGCAGTGGCATTGCTGGGGGAGTATCATTGGGGAGGTGAGGTGGCAGGGAGATGGAGCATCAGCAGCCCTCCACAATGGTCCCAGTTTCTCACGTGGCCATTGAGAAAATGAATTCCCATCCCTGTCTTAGATCCTGATGAGAAAGAGGTTGAAAGGGAACACCAATTGGTTTTGTAATCATGGGCTTTTCAGAAACCATTAACCCATGACACACTTGAGTTATTTGCAAGATGGTTCAATATGAAAATTAATTGCTAACAATATATATTTAGTTTGCTTGTCTGGTCTCAAGCTATAATCAGGATAAAGTCAAGGCATTGCACTGAGATTAGTGGTACTGGTAAATGATCACCATTTATACATTTTTCATTCCTGAGGATTATTATGAAAGATTACAAATATTTTCTTGGATAGTATGCTGTCATATAATTCTCTGTGTCATATATATTTTATGAAGGCTAACGCTTATTCTCTGCCACATGATTCTAATGAAGTTTGTTTCCTCCAATTTTGTTCAGAGGATATCCTGCTACATTCATGGTGGTTTCCATTTAAGCAAAGACACCCCTTTATTTGAGTAATGTCATAGGACGTGATCCCACACTAAGCACTGCATATTGACAAATATATAACAGGGCTTAAATTGTGAAGGAATGTTGGTTGTGGGCTGTACATTTTGATTATAATATCAATGTAAATGTATGGGAGAAAATGTGGGAAACTGGTATCAAATTTACATTTTGTCCTAATTTAAGTGATAAATTGATGTATGGATAGTATACAGCATTGGCTAAACTGTCAAAAAATGTGTAAAGGAATATCAAACCAGGTGTTAGAAGTGTGAAAAGGAAGAGAGAATGTTTTATCATGCATGGTGGACTTGAGAAAAAGCAAAGACATTTTGTGTGCATATTCACACAATGGTGCAAAAGATAATTGTGAATTAATATTATGATGAATCCAGAATTATTTTTATTGGGATTTATTGGAGAATGAACTAAAAATGAAATATGGGAAACTAATATTGTATATGATAAACCATGGCAAGATTATTATATGCCCCAAAAAAGAAGAGTAATGAAATATCCACAGTAGAAGACAGGATGATCGTAGTGGTGAAGCTCATGAAATTGGCAAAGCTGACCAGTTTGATCAGAAAAAGATCAATAAGACCTTTTAAAAAACAAAACACCTTATATAGACTTTTGGTTGAAGGAAAAAAAAGTCCCAATTGATGATTTATCGATTTGAGGATTAAAAGCGTGAAAGATGAGGGGAAAAAAATAAGATGGCAAAGAAGGGCAGAAGTTATAATTCTATGTTTTCTTTCTTTTCTTATTTCTTTCTTATTCTCTATACCTGTTTTCTTAATCTTCTTTGAATTTTGTATACCTTTACTCAGTGGTGGGATTCAAATACCTGAACAACCAGTTCTCTGCATGGATGCAGGCCTGGGCCTCCCAGGCCTAGAACAGACTTCCGGAAGTGGCATCCATGCACTTCCAGAGGGCCGTTCTAGCCCTGACAAGCCTCCCAGGCTTAGAATGGACTTCCGGAAGTGGTATCTACGCACTTCTGGCAGGCCGTTCTAAGTCTTGGAGGCCTCCTCCAGGCCTCCCAGGTCTAGAACCGACTTCCAAATGCAGTGTGCATTCAGCCGGTTCATTGAACTCAACAAAATTTAGCTACAGGTTCTGCCAAACTGGTGCAAACTGGCTGAATTCCACCAAGGGCTTTACTGCAGTGAAAAATCCAAATAGTAAATAAAAGAAAAAAGAAAACAAATGAAGGAATGTTGGTTAAAACTGGAATAGAAGGGAAGATACTTCAGTGTGAACAACTAGAGCTCTTACATTCTTGCTGCTCTTTAATATTTAAACATTGCTGGAAGAGATCCCTTAACCATTTCTGTTCTACTGCATCTGGTATTGCAATAATAATAATAATAATAATAATAATAATAATAATAATAATAATAATAATAATAATAATAATAATAATAATAATAATAATAATAATAATAATAATAATAATAATAATAATAATATCTGAAACCCATTTTTTTTACTATCTACACATCCTGATTCAAGCAAGTTTTTCCTTACTTAAATCTATATTCAGATTTTAATATTTGGTCAAGTTTGCACACCAGTCCACTGTTCCCCGATACACCCACCTTCATTTATAAATGTAATAAAAAAAATTATATGGCCAGCCCACTCTCCATACATTAATTTAAGCAAAATCACATTTCTCGTGCCCCAAAGTCCTGAGCATTCTTATAAACTGTGCTTTCTATTACCCAAGTTTGTTCATAAAATTTTACAAACTGGGACACTGTCAAATCCTGCAAAGCTCTCAGTTGGAATAAATCTTCTTTTAATAAGAAAATGATAAATGCTTCATCTTATGAAATGAAAAATATGTCACACACTAATGCATTGTATGTTTGTGTATGCACAATTTTATGCTTTATATCAGGAGTATCAAACTGCCGGCCCAAGGCCGGTTGCATCATACGAAGGCCATGTCCACCCCAGCTCTGGCAATGGAAAAAAAAAGTCATGATACATCGCGAAATGTCACATGACATGGCGAGTTTGACACCCATGCTCTATATCGACACATTAATGGCTTAATGTAAGCATTTATGGCAAAGTATTTTTGTTATTTTGGCTTTGAGGCATTTGAAATAGTTCCAACCCCCCCCCCCCCCGCCCTTTTGAATTCTGTTGTTCTCCAGTCAGCCTCTTTGAGTGCTGAAAATGTAATAAAACATCTTGGGAGGCAGCAATTGTAATATTTTTAATATCTTTTGATATTGTAACTGCATCAAGAAAGTGTGGCCAAGCTGAGATTGAGTGTTCTGGAAGTGTTGTATTAAACAAAAGATTGTGTTTAATAGAAGCTTTATTGATGGAAGCTTTCAATGACAGTTCTAGTCATTGCAGCTGGGATGCCATAGAGCTATTTATGTGTGTGTGTGCGCGTGTATCCATGTGTGTATGTATGTGCATACATATTTGTGTGAAACATGTATAATGTACATTTACAAATTCCTCTCTTAATTTTTTGTGAAGTCTCAACGATCAGAATGCCTCTAATTGTGATGACCACTTTCCTCCATATTTAATTACTTAGGGTTGCAATTTACAGCACACAAAAATTCAAAACCTAGCAGCAGTTTCTGAATGAGAATTTAGCAGATTTATAGCTTTGTTTGGCCCAAGGCTTGAGTAATAAAAGTCTAGTTTTTAAGTACCACTGGGGTTTCTGGGATGAAGACATCTGCATTATTATATCAAAATGGTCCTTAGTGGAATGAATGTGGCTGATATTAGTACACGGCTTTTCTTTATGAAAAAAAATGTCTTGATAGTGGTGTTTTTTTAATGCTGAAGAAACTGATGATTAAAATTTTATGCTTCTAGTTACTCACTAAATGCTCAGCAGATGTCCATATCTTCAGTTTAACTGCTGGATGTATCTAATAAAATATCTAGTTAAAATAACATTTAAAACTGATGAAAAGACTGAATTGACCATTCTGCTAATTTAATACTGTTGCTGAAAGCTTAATGTTATATAATTCAGCAATAACTGATTTATTGTCTCTTAGAGTAGTATCTGGGATCATAAAAAGTATATAATTCCTTTTCTCGTTCTGTAAAGATTTCCATAAAAATTCAGAAACATGCCCAAGATCATTCTCTATCTCTACCTCTACCTCCTCAAACATACTAGCTCTATGTTAGAATCCGATAGTTCTATTCCTGATTTATTCAACAGGAAGCCACAGATCAGAGATAGGAGCATGTTAGACCAGGATCTCCAAACTTGGCAAACTTTAAGACTTGTGGACCTCAGTTCTCAGAATTCCCCAGTCAGCATCTCTAATTCATGTTTTCTAAATGTAAAATGTCTATGAAGTCATTCAGCCAAGGTGTCTCCAGTTGTGCAGAAATGTGGGATCAAAGTGTTTGAGTTTCATTTTCATTTTGACTGGTGCTCCTCATCCCAAAAGTCTATGGAAAATCTCATCCATCTCAGAAGCATGTTCTATTTTTTTAAATGGGAGTCAAAAGCCTACTGAATGCCTAGACCGCCTACACAAAGGTTTGAATGTCAAACGCTGAGCTCATTTATCAGAGGAATTTGCTTAATCCTCTGATCTTCCTGTTTCACAGGAAGAGTATGTCTATAATCATTTAAGGGGATGCGGTGGCTCAGTGGGTTAGGACGCTGAGCTTGTCGATCAGAAGGTCGGCAGTTTCGCGGGTCGAATCCCGAGTGCCACGTAGCAGAGTGAGCGCCTGTTACTCATCCCAGCTTCTGCCAACCTAGCAGTTTGAAAGCTGTTATTTAATTCGTTTTTTAATTTTTGTACTGTTGTTTTTTATTGTTGTAAGCCGCCCTGAGTCCTTTGGGAGATAGGGCGGCATATAAGTCCCAAAAATAAATAAATAAATAAATAAATAAATAAATAAATAAATAAATAAATAAATAAATATTTCAAACATGAAGTGGTAATAAACAAAACTGTATTCAACCCATCGGTACGCCACTGGAGCTATGAAACTGAAACTGCCTTATTAAGGTTGACAGTATCATTTTATAGGATTTTATACTCTTGGAATGCATATCTACACAAATGAGTATGAGTGTGAGTGACTAGACAATTAGTTTGGAATATACTGTATATACAAACTCAATAAGAACAAGGATTTCATTTGCAGTTTGGGGCTTATTCCTTTTTATTGCTACAGAAGGGAGATTTTTGAGCCCACAGTTCTTCTGTTGTGGAATAGAGTTACTAGCACACTTTGACACACTGGTCATTCAGCTAACAATTTATTTTTAAAAGTCTATGCACCCCTTACACAGGTTTTTATCTTTTACTGGATTTGAAGTGTTTGAAAGAAAAATATGATTCTTCCTCAAGATACAGACTCAAAAGAACAAGAGTTTCATATAGTCCTGAATATTGAATGTTTCCATTTGCCAGAAAGCATGGAAATAAAAGATGTATTCAGTAGAAGCTTCTCAAATTGCTTTTAGTGCTAGATCCAGTGCTGTGCAAACAGTCCAGTCTATTTGATCAACTTTTTCAAGTGGTCTAGTTATTTGATTCAGTTTGTTCCTCAAATTCAGAATGTGATTTATGAAGCTTTCAGCAAAAACAAAACAACAAAAAAACAAAACACCCTTATCCTATTCCCTTCAAGAAGGCCCTTCTTTATTTTATTTAACTGAAAAAAACCAGAATCCAATATTTCTATAGAATATCCAATAAAAATACTGTGATGCAATGAGAGCCATTTCTTTTAATACTTACCTCCTGGACAGCCCAGTATATATTACCTTTCTAGAGGCGCTCTGGGCAGAGACAAAAATATAAGTGGTGGTGCATCTATAGTGCAAATTTAAAACAGTAGAAACAAGATTGATTGTCTTTGAAAGAGGGGAAAGCAGGGAAAGCATTCTTCGTACAAAGTGTGGCATTGACCCTTTCCTAGCCATCTGCATTGGCAACATCAACCTGAGTTACTTTGAAACTAGACATCCATTGTTTAAGTACTTTGTTTCTTTAGTTTTTGCTGCTGATCCTAATAAGCATTTGTTCACCTTATTCTGCATTTCACCAGCAGTTTATAAATAAGTCTCAACAGATGTTCTGATTTGCATTTTTAAGGCTTTCAAATTAATGTTTTCCATAAAAATAATTGTAGGCTGAGAGGTGTTTTTTTCTTTCTTCTTTTTTTAATCCCAAACATTCAGTACATTACTGGTCACTGCACGATCTTTTATAAATTGATTGCTTCTGTTGGCTCAGCCCAGAGATGTTTATGTAGACCATCTAGAGGTCTACCTGTTCTGCAGAGGTAACTGGACCATTTCTAGTCTGAAACCGAATTAAGTAGCTATCATGCTAATACAAATTCAGAGCTGTCAATCCACTTTCCTCTTAACTGGAAAATCTTGAATTTAATTTAATTTAATTTAATTCAATTCAGGGCGTTCTCTGTGGGTGCGCCTGATCTGTGGAACCGTTTACCGGTTGAGCTCCGGATGGCTCCCGACCTTCGCTCTTTCCGACGCGACCTAAAAACCTATCTGTTTGAACAATCTGGCCTGGTCTGATGGGTTTTGTTTTAATTATTATTTTAATGTAATTTATCTTCTGCATTTGGGCACGAGGGTTTAATTTGTTTTCAATTTCTGTATTTGGGCATTTTGATATTTATGTCCCTGTTCACTGCCCTGAGTCCTTCGGGAGAAGGGCGGTATACAAATCAAATCAAATAAAATAAATAAATAAATATAGTTTTTCCTTTTTTATAGTGATCATTTAACATCTTATTTTCAATATATATTGAATCATTTGGGGAAAAAATAATTAAATCTTGGCAAAATGTCTTAGTTTAATGGCTGAAATCCCTCCTAGCTACATCAAGTTACCCTTTAACATCCATTGTTAAATTTTTTCCAAAGCAGTAAATACTTAGTTTAAAATAAATATTTTAGGAATTTTGTAAATTCCTAAGTTTAGTTTAATTCAGTTAGATACTTAGAACAATTGATCAGCAGAACAACTTGCCTCCAGAAGTTGTGAATGTTCCAACACTGTAAGTTTTTAAGAAGAGATTGGACAACCATTTGTCCAAAATGGTATAAGGTTTCCTACCTGAGCAGGGGGTTGGACTAGAAGATTTCAAAGGTCCCTTCCAACTCTGTTACTCTATTCTATTATTCCTTTTTTTGCAGTGAAGTCAAAACTTATTATTACAAATAGGTGTAATAAAGAAATGGGTCTGTATGAATCTGCATGAATTAAATCTTTTCTTCTTAATAAATCAATGAGATAAAGGCTTATTTCTACAATGAGGGAAATATTTCATTTGTTTGAATCTCATTCATTAAACAAACAGCTATTGACCTTCTTTTGTGACCTTCTTTAATGCAAATTCCACAATCTCTACTGTAATCAATAGGAAGCAGTCACTCAGTCACATACAATGGCCAATCAACACTTTTTTTTCAGTCCTCAAAATTAAGTAAGACCACATAACCCCTCAAAATGCATTGCTTCTCTAATTACTTTTTTCCTCCTCCTATTGAACCACACATGCAAAATCTTGTTAGCCTTCCTATTCACTTTCTCACTAAATTCATTCTATAGTATGTGTATTATTTTATATTATTTTAGCATGCTTTTCTAATAGCATTGCAAAGCTCTTCAGATCTAATTCCAAAAAGATGTTGCAGTCACACTCATGTGTATTTCTCAAAACACTTTACTGAAATTGTTTCCAAAATGTTGCATAAGTTCTCTTAAGGGCATGCTTTCCTACGCATAGGATCAGAAGATAGCATCACATTGTGATGAGATTGTCTTAATAAAAATGATATTAATGTAGGGTCATTTTAATAGTTCAAGTGAAGGAACAATGTTTATTTGATAAAAGAGAGAAGATTATATTTACCCATCAAATTAAATATATGACATGTATTATTGATGCATTATTTCAATTTATACATATATGGACTGTCCATTACATTTTAAACACAGCTAAAAGGAAACACATTTATATAAGCAAACCACTATACTGCATTGCTTTATTTGGTTGCTGTTCTTCTTCAGCTTGTTCTTCAGCTCAGGGCAGGTTCTACACAATAGTGCTTGAGCTTTTGATAGGAAAGGTCAACAAAATTGGAGTTACTATTTGAGCCTGAAGCTTCTGAGAACAAACTTACTAAAAACTCAAGAAGTAAAAAGGAGATCTATGGAAACTTTAATGTGATTGGAAAGCTGCTAGAAGCAAGACATAAAAATAAAAGAGAAACTTTACATGATTTATTTTAATCTTATCCCATTCCCAGTTGCCACACAACAGTTCTTTAAAATGGGGTTTTTGTATTATTTGGGACAAGCATGTTTGTTGTTGTTTTCTTTAAAGGAAGTCACAGCTCTCTCTTTCTCTCTCTTTCTCACTCATATATACCGCCACACAACAAAGGTAACTGTCATTCTGAGCTTCCATCATGCCTTGGTTATCAAGTTCTGAAATGTCTTGACACATTAATTTCTCTTAATAGAAAGATATCTTCCGTTCCTGTTTGTCAAATATGATGCAACCTAACGTCTGTCATTGTTATTCTAGTTTAGAATATGAAGTGATTGAAGTGTCTTATATCTATTTGTTCTCACATCAATTTTTATTTTTTCCAAAGTTGTCCAATAATGAACATGTCCTGGGAAGATGGATAGAAGCTCTAGCTTTGATATGAAATTCTAAAATATAACATGTGTAAAATGTTTTCATCTATTCATCCATGAAATGTTTTAAGTGGATTACGATATATGATATCACTAAATAGAATATATGAGAGTAGTGAATTAAAAATTACTAAGTATGCCTTTTTAATATTTTTACTTTTAGTTACTTTGAACTCAAGAAGATATCTTTCAGCATTAATGTTGCTGAAGCAACAGATAAGACTTCCCTTACATTATCACTGTAAGAGACTTAATATTTCTCCCTCAGAAAAATAACTTCCCATTGTCCATTTCGTTTTTATTTCTGTAATTGCAAGAAAAAAAATGCTGTGATTGCTTTTTGAAAACAACATTCACAAACATCTACAACTGCACATCTACTTTTATTTTTAAGAGTTATTTTTAAATGACTCACTTGATATTGTTCTAAAACAATAGCTTGATTGAAAAAAAAAATGTACAGGGCAGAGATGACAGCAGTTTGCCCATACCTTGGCTGCAAAAAAATCTGAGGGATTTCTATTTCCTCTGGCTTTTTGGACTTCTGGAGCTGAGATATGGTGACCCAGGGGAAAAAGCAAGTATTGGTCTCCATCCATTTGGGACCACACTTGTCTTCAAATTAAAGAAAGAAAGAACAAAGTGAGTTAGGAATTATATGATTGAGATTTGGTGTTTGGATCCTGGAAAATAGAATGGCAAATGGAACCTAGGGCTGCAGAATATGTTCATTTTTTCTAGGCAGAGAGTTTTAGCACTGAATTATATTTATATAGCTCTTGCATATTCAATAGTTTAAATTTGTATTTATTTATCACAAACACAGCTATTTCCTCCAGAGATGCTTTTATTTGCTGATGTCCCAAATTACAACATCATATACACATTTCTAATAAGTAGTCATACTGTGCCTCTTTAGAACCCTGAAAAATAGCTTTTTAAAACCTTTTTTGAAAATCTTATTCAAATCCCAGAATTAGATGAGAATGTGAGTGATTAAGCTTTACAAGAGACTAAATATTAATTATTAGATTCAAAAGTACATCTAAGTAGAAAAAATAAAGCAGTGATTTGAAACAAAGGAAAATAATATCTGTTCTAAATCCATATATTCAGATATACTGTATCTGTTGACCAGCAAGGCACTCCAAATAAACTCAGTGCTGTGTGACTGATTGTATAGCACAGAGATGGGCTGGAAAAGGAGATAAACAACAAAATATGAGAACAGCTAATGAAGTAACACACTCTTTATGGTTCTAAGGCAGGATTTTAGTATCTGATGAACAGGCACATTTAGACTCATAATAGGACAACTTGAAGCAATAAATTTCCTCAGTATACCTAAGAGAAGATAATAAGGTCATACTGTAGAGTCATTGGTGGTCTCTGGGCTTGGTTATTTGCTTGTAAATGTTTCATTACCTGAATAGGTAAATTCATTAATGCTAGTGATTGTGGGGTTACTCTGGAAGCAAGGCCTATATTCACCATCAATGAAGATGTTATTTATTTGGGTAATGAAATATTTGCAAGCAAATAACCAAGCTCAGACAACACTATAATTCCATTAAAAAAGGGTCGATTTTAGCAGAAAGATTCCTGGATGTTCTTGCAGTGTTGTAAGTTTAGTGAAGAGAGATAATTTATTGGGAAGAAGAGTAGGAGAAATATTGTGCCAATCTATGAGAGGCATACCTATTAATGAGAAAGTTGTAATGTCTATTCAAAGAAAGAAAGAAGATATGAATGAAGTTGTTTGACTTTTTTTCCCCCTAAAGCATCATAAAAGATATTGAGATGCTTCATGACCTGCAGGTAGTTTGGGATGAGAAGGATTTCCCCTATTTATGTGCTGATCTATGTGTATTTATTTAATTTCCTTTGTGAATGAATGCCTGTTATTTTATACAAAGGCTTTACATTTAGTACTGAGTATCCTGTGGCCTAAAGGTATGTAAGGAAAATAATTGTTTATTTTAATTTGCTTTCATGCAAAACTAATTCAAGTTTTCATTCCATTTTAAATTTTATTTCCTCAGCAGTTTATTCATTCATTTCGTATTATAATTCACTTTTGCTTTCAGTAAATACCCTCTCAGTTTTCTGCTGCTTGAAACTTCATTGCTTTCCATTCAAATGTCCGGAAAATGAAAATACTCTACAGGCATCAAATCTGCAATGTATCAAGCAGATAAAGGTACAAGTTTTGAAAATACATTTAATTGCATTTTATCACACTTAACAAAGGGACGCGGTGGCTCAGTGGGTTAGGGCGCTGAGCTTGTCGATCAGAAGGTCGGCAGTTTGGCGGGTGGAATCCCGAGTGCCGCGTAACAGAGTGAGCGCCTGTTACTCGTCCCAGCTTCTGCCAACCTAGCAGTTCGAAAGCACGTAAAAATGCAAGTAGAAAAATAGGGACCGCTCCGGTGGGAAGGTAACAGCGTTCCGTGCGCCTTTGGTGTCTAGTCATGCCGGCCACATGACCACGGAGATGTCCTCGGACAAGCGCTGGCTCTTCGGCTTTGAAACGGAGATGAGCACCGGCCCCTAGAGTCGGAAACGACTAGCACGCATGTGCGGGGGAACCTTTACCTTTACCTTACACTTAACAGCACTTTCAATCTGTAGTTTATAAGCTATTTTTATTTTATTTGTAGCCACTGCTTTGTCTCTGCATTGTGTGCCAATCTTTGTTTTTTTTTGATAACAGATTTGTGACTTGTGAAAGAGATAATTTCTTTCTTTTGCCCAAAGGGGAAGAATGTTTTTAAAAATAATTTTAAGGGCTATCAGGAGAAATATTCTGCTAACCTGCAGGAAATAGTCAAGTGGATTCTTCCTTTGTTTCTCTATTGCATTAAAAAGTCCCATCAGGTGTTTTAGTGTATTGTATTAGTGCAAGGCAGTCTTCCTACAAATTTTAAAATCACCAGCTAGTTTTTACAAATGCGAGTCATTTATTAATTATTTTATGTATTTTTTCTGATTTTATGCTATACTTTTTGGC
The DNA here is from genome assembly GCF_964194415.1 of Vipera berus. Taxonomy (NCBI): domain Eukaryota; kingdom Metazoa; phylum Chordata; class Lepidosauria; order Squamata; family Viperidae; genus Vipera; species Vipera berus. The sequence goes on from NC_138204.1 coordinate 158,735,670, forward strand.
TTTTCTGATTGAAAATTAATTTCATCATCTATTTCTCTATAGTAGGGATAACCTTCTCTTCCTCTGGAGAGATCCCTACTTCTAATTTTCTTCATCTGTTCCAGTTGCAACAACACCTTCAAACTTGCTTAATCTTCTCTTATGGTCTCTGGAAATTTTCATCATCCCTTTCACTGATTTAGATAGATAGATAGATAGATAGATAGATAGATAGATAGATAGATAGATAGATAGATAGATAGATAGATAGATAAATAGATAGATAGATAGATAGATAGATAGATAGATAGATAGATAGATAGATAGATAGATAGATAGATAGATAGATAGATAACCTTTATTGTCATTTTTTATTGTGGGGACAATGGCACACATTAAAAATGAAATTTAGTTGCTTGCTCTCAAAGTGTACACATACATAACACACATTTAAACATACTATATATAAACAACATATGTATAGGCCTACACCCTTACATATAAGCAACATATAAATACTAATCACTGTCTATCTTGAATACATAATGGAAAGAGAAAGCTGTAGAGTTCATAAAGTTAGTAACGTCTGGAACAAAACTGTGACTGAATCTGGATGTTCTGCTTTGGATACCACAGAGCCTCCTCCCAGAAGGTAACAATGAAAATAGGTCGTGAAGAGGATCTGTAGTGTTCCAGACAATTTTGCAGTCCCTGCTCAAGAAATGCTTATGTGCTATGTCCTGGATGAAAGGGAGGGAACTGCCAATTTTTTTTCAGGCATCCTCATCACTCTCTGCACCGCCTTTTTGTCTGAAGCAGTGATGCTTCTAAACCAGACTGTGATGTTGTATGACAGGAGGTTCTCAATCGTCCCTCTGTAGAAAGTGGTAAGGAATTTGATGTCTTGTCATAAGATTTGGCAAACTTCTATCAGTTTCCATGAAACCATTATTCCAAACACAATAATCTTGGTTAAACAGGGGTTGCAATCTCAGGTTTGGTTGTTTGTGAATATCTTGTATACATGCACAACTAGTGCACTTTTTTTAAAAAAAAGGATCCTCCCAAATTTGTTGCAGTGGATGAGATAAAAATGATTCAGACAGTCTTGAAAGTTTTTCCTTGTTTCTCAACTTCGTATCAAATATGTTATCTCGATAAGTAATAAAGTTTTTCATTATGAACTCTTAGAACAGATATTAAGTGTTTGATCATCTGTTTCCATGTCTGACATTGTTTAGATCATGGTCTAAATTCATTTGCAGAGTAAAGAAAATTAAATGAAGTAACTGGAATATGTTAAACAAAGGCTATTTGAAAAGCGTGAATCTGTTTTTAGAACAGCACACTTAATTCTGTGATGCTTTGAAAAGGCCATTTATCTGCCACATGTCATCTGGTTGCATTAGTATTAAAAATAGCAAATAAATAAATCATGATAATAATGATAAAAATCATAGAGAGAAAGAATCAAGGACAAAGGTGAGATCAAACACAACAAAAAGAGCTATACTACTGAGAAAATATTACTTTTTGAAATAAGAGGGCTAGTACTGATATTGAAAAAATCCTTTCATAATGACTTAGCTGTCAACATATTCTGTATAGATATATGATCATTAATTGGCATACAAATACAAAAAAAAATCTTGAAAAATTGAGAGTTCTTCTTTCAAAGAAAATCAACATGTTTCATATAAAGTAAAATGTGAATCTGAAACTTTCAGTATTACTGTTGCCTTTTTAGGTCATTTGAAAGTTAATTAATTTGCATTCCATTTTTTAATACCACTAGGAGAAGGGAAATGGATGACCAATTGACCTCTTTCTTTCACTGATCTTTATTTAGAGTTGATATTATGGTTCTTGTACTTCTGTGCTTCAGACTTATTTTGTTTGCAACAGAAGAAAGAAAATATTAATGCTTTGTTTTTAAATGTATTTTCTTCTTTGGCTGCAGGCAAATGCACCTATATTTACTACCATAGGATAGCAGATTTAGATTTCTTCAGACAGTGGTTGCCATTAACTGATGACCCATTGATATATGATGGTGTCATTACATAGATAGAGAAATATTTTTTCTTCTGCCATTTTCAGACTAGAAGCATTTGAAATGTGGCTTTACAGGCGGCTGCTACGTATAAACTGGGTTGACAAGATCAGAAACGAGGAGGTGATAAGTCGCCTGGGAAAGCCAAGGGAAATCATCAAAATAATAAAAAAATGAAAGTTAGAATATTTCGGACATGTGATGTGACACCCAGAAAAATACGGCATACTCCATTTAATCCTCCAGGGAAAGATTGAAGGCAAACGAGGTCCAGGCAGAAGAACATCATGGCTTCAAAATCTAAGGGACTGGTTTGGACAAAACTCAGCAGCACTTTTTCGTGTGGCTTCTGATAAAAACAGGATCGCCAACATGATCGCCAATGTCTGATAACAGATATGGCACAAGAAGAAAAAGATTTTCAGCAGCAAAAAATAGAGCAAAACATTATGTTCTGCAGTGACATGGATTACATGATTTGTATGATGAGTTTCTATAAACAAACAACTTAGCAGATGGTAAATTCTGGCATATGGAGCAATTAAAAATGATTTCCATGGAATGGCTTGATAGCATCTGGAGATGTTCAAAGAAACTGATGAAATGGGAGGTCAAATAATACACAAATACACATTCATGTCTATTAAGTTAATAGTAGTGTAAATTTTACATTATATTTCAAGTCTCTTTAGGGCATAGTTGAGCCATCTATGGCCTTCCAAATATTATTCAACTACAACTCCCATAATTCATCACTACCGACCACTATCACTATGCCAGTTGGAGCTGATGGGAATTAGAGTGCAGCATAACTGGACAGCCACACATTGCTTTAGGAACTGATTTAGGTAGAACTGAAATATAATACAAGCCAGATTGTGAACTTATTTTAGTGCATTATTATTACTTATCTACCCTAGACAGTTTGGCTGTATTAGAAAAATGGAACATACATTTTTATTTAAATCAGTCAGTATGTCAATTCAAAGCCAGCTTTTGTGATCTTCCAGTGATTTCTTTAGGTAAGCTATTACAAAAAGCAAGGAAAGGTCAAGAAAGAGATGAAAACAAAGCTGATTTCATGATTTAGATTTAGATTTTATTAGATTTATATACCGCCCTTTCCCGAAGGACTCAGGGCGGTTTACAGGGCATTTTAAAATCGTACCAATACAAAATACAAAGTTAAAAGACAAATAAAAGATTAAATTATCCCTGAAAATAAAACCCAGTTAAAATTCTCAGCCTGGGTCAGAGAGCTCAAAGAGCCAAGTCTTCAGGTCTCGGCAGAATGAACGTAGGTCAGGGGTGATGCATTTTTGTACTTATGGAAGGTTCAAATTGGGTAACACTAGATATTATGCAGATTAGTTCATATCCAGAACTGTGTCTAGAATACTAGAATGAAGAAAATAATATAGCAATCAAGTATTATTTCACGATTTTTGAAAAAATAAAAATCAGTTGTACTGGAACCTGCCTCAATCTTTAAAGAAAACATATAGGTTTCTTAAAACAGGGCTTTTCAAACTTTTCACCCATGGTACCACTTTTAGGATATGGCGCTATCTGAGTACCACCAGTCACCTAGCAAGGTGTCAAAAACTTGATGACAAAAAAAGAAAAAAGAAAAAAAGTGATAAAGTACAGGTAATACTCAACTTACAACAGTTTGCTTAGTGACTGAAGTTACAATGGCACTGAAAAAAGTGACTTATGACCATTTTTCAAACTTAGGGCATTCCCAGGATCATGTAATTTACATTCAGATGCCTGGCAACTGATTCATATTTATGATGGTTGCAGTGTCTCAAGGACATGTGATCCCCTTTTGCAACCTTTTGACAAGCAAAGTCAATGGAGAAACCAGATTCACTTAACAACCTTTTTTATTAGGGATGTCAAACACAATTTCATTGAGGACCGCATTAACATTGTGGTTACCATGGGGGGGGGTGTTCCTTCCTTCGTTTTTCCCTCCAACCCTGCCTCCCTCCTTTTCATTCCCATCTCCTTCCTTCCTTCCTTCCTTCCTTCCTTCCTTCCTTCCTTCCTTCCTTCCTTCCTTCCTTCCTCCCTCCCTCCCTCCCTCCCTCCCTCCCTTCCTTCCTTCCTGCGCTGCTGAGCCCTGACAGCTGATCCACGCTTCTACAGGGCTATCAGGCCTCAGCGGAAGTGCCAGGATCAGCACTGGGCCCCAGCTGATTGGCCTTCTTCAGGGTTCTCCAGAAATGCCCTGATCAGCGCTTCTTCAGGACTCAGCTGATTAGTGCTTCTGTGGGGCCGAGCAGAAATGCCAATCAGCTGTAGTGCATGCACTGATCCTGGGGCTTCTGCAGAGCCCCCATAGCCCTGCAGAAGTGCATGCTGATCCTGCGCTTCCTGCCCAGCTTGCTCACTTTCCCTTGCTCCGAAAACATGCTGCTCGCTAAACACGCCACTCGCTCACACGCCCTTCCCCTGAAAACATGCTGCTCCTAAACACACCGCTCACTCACACGCCCTTCCCCCAAAAACAGGCCGCTTGCTAAACAGGTCGCTTGCTCACATGCCCTTCCCCAAAAAACATGCCACTCGCTAAACACGCTGCTTGCTCACGCACCCTTCACCCAAAAACAGGCCGCTTGCTCTGTCTCTCCTCACTGCTTTGGTAAGAAAAGCCTCTTCTCTTCTTGCTCTTTCTCTCCCTCTCTCGCCAAAACCTGCCCCCTTTATAATTCTCTTCTCTCTGCCCTCTTCCTCCTTTTCTCTTCTGGATGCACCAGAAGCTCTAATTACCATGTTGTCACATGTGCTGATACTGGGGCTTCTGCCAAGTTCTGCAGCTCCAGCTGATCTCCTCCAAGTCTGTGCGGTGCTGCTTTAGCTGGTTCCCTCCCCTGCTACACTTGGCTAGGGGTCGCGTACCACCTGCCAGGTGTTAAAGTACCACTGGTGATACGTGTATCACCGGTTGAAAAACACTGTCTTAAAAGATTTAAAATAAATGGATCATTTTTATATTAATAGAGCTGGAGTTAATTTTATTTATTTATTTACTATGACTATATACTATCATAATCAGGAGATGATTAATTTAAGCTCTCTCTGTGTGTCTGTGTTATTGAAGCATGGTCAGCAATGGTGGCTTTAAATATTTTTTTAATGAATAATAGGGTAGGCAACCATTTGATGGCTGGAGTTATTCTTTATATATTTGGATGTCTCAAGGATTACAATGGTTAGGGCAAGATAAATGTGTGGAGTCAGGATTTCCTTTATTTTCCTGAGGGTGAGTAGAATTTGGTAGTCCCTCCCCCCATTTTGTAAGTACTTGTTAAGCCTGATATAAGACTTACTAATTAGTTTTCATGCATTTCCCACTTCTATATATATGCTACAGTTATGATTAGAGTCTTTGTAGAGAAGGTAAAAACTGGGTTTCAGGACTATGTACAACCTTAGATGCCCACTTCTGTCAATAGTTTGCAACTATAGAAATTCATATCAGAACTGGATGCTTATTGTTTCATTTTAGGATCAATGTGTATTATATTTCACAACTCAAACAGTTCTCTTCACTTAGGGCAACTTCTTATGACAAAATATAATAGCTCCCTTGTGCTGGCAATTAACATAATCTTCACTACTGACAAATCTGTCACACTCTTTGCTTCAACTGCTGTATGCTAATAACATGGAAAAAACCCACAACAAATAGACATGAATGTTCAGCTGAGCTTCTTGTTGCTATTAAATAATATCTTACTGACATTCAATAACAATCCATCATTAAATTGAATGGGTTTTTTTAAACAATTTAATTTTTATTATGATATTATGATTATGCATAAGTAGGTCAAATAGAAAAGATATATCTGTGGATAACTACACAATTCATGTAGATCCCACAAAGCTTTTAGTGTCCTTCTTAATAACATGGTCTTTGTAAAACTGGAAAACATCATACAGTCTTGATAGTCTAATACTATTCATTTTTAATTCAGTTGACATAAAATTGAAACCAACATTCTCTCCATCCCATAGTCACTTAGATTGTTCCATAAGGGGATATTTCAAATAAGAACTAGGCAACATTTCTGAACCTACATGCAATTTGGAATTTTGGGAGCTAGTCCTGGAAGTTTTCACAAAATCACTTCCAAGATAGGTGTGATAATCAAGAAAGAACAAGTTACCAGAAGGCAAATTAGTTGCTCCTCACCTTTTCTCTGGCCTCTCAGGATGATTTTACTTACTCCTAGCTTACTTTTTCTGGACACATGGGTGGACATCCTTCCAGATTGGACTTATGTGAGAAACAGAAATCTATTATAAATAGATTTGATGTGCAAGATTGGTTCTTACTTTTGCAATACTTTATGTTCCCATTTTTACAGGCTTTTTTAACCCTAATAAGTATGATGACCAAAGTCACCCATGTAGGTGATAGTGGATCCAATGGTGCCTACCACTGAGACAAATTCCTTGTGTGTCTAATCACACTTGGCCAATATTCTGTTCTGTTATAGCATTGCACCAGTATTATGTAACAGGTTATATATCAAACAGATAGAAACATGGGAACTATATTATCTTAAGATACATATTTAAAAGATCTGAGTCTCAGTATTGGAACTGTATTTACTGTTTGATTTGGGTGTCATTTTTAGATTTGTAATCTGTTCTCATTGACGTAAATTTCTGGAAGTCTGTTCAAAGATGGTATGGGTATCCAATCCATACAATAAATACATAAATTTGTAAGTCACTCCTATCCACAATAGGGAGATAAACTGTATATACATAAGGATGGGACTTTGATATATGGTTGTGCCCACTGCATTTCCTCCCCCTTTTCCTATCCTTCCTTCCCAACTGCCTATGTTTTGGTTTTCAGTACACAGTAAAACCAGTGCCTCTACCGTTGCAGCTTGTAGGAACTCACTGCTACTGGCTTAGTGAAAGCTGAATGCTAGACATAAGACATGAATTCAGGCTCTGGAATCAACCACAAATGACAGGAATAACATATCTTGTTCCCTATGCATAGTCACATGAGAAAAAAATAACTAGTTTCTTGAGATTTAAAAAAAGCTGAATTTTTCATCAGCTTGCAATGTGCCAATAGTGACTTGCTGTAGTTCCTGCTTGCCTAGCATTTGAAATGGGGTATAATCCCTATGCACCAAAATTCTGAGGAATATGTAAAGATAAAGGAGCTGAAGCCACTGATAGAATGGCAACTCTGATGTTTCTGTTTTTCTGTGTCCCAGAGCATCATAAATCTTTCCACAATTCCCAAGGGATTGCTGCAGCATGTATTGGTTATATACTGAAGCAGGAAAGGGCAGATGAATGAAAAGCTTATATGCTACCGTGAGTCTAATATGCCTTACCTTTTACCTTTCCTATTTTGCTACCTTTTATTATGTTACAGTGATTAATACTGTATATTTCTCTCACCTAACTTCCCCAGGAAGACTGCTGATTTTCAGCCTTAATAAATGAACTCCCTTCTTTCAGTAATCTAGAACATTAATAATGTGTTGGTCTAGAGCACTAAGCATTAAAACCTTTCCCAGCAGCTACTCCTTAATGAATCTGGGTCTCTGAGACTCAATACATAATCAACTAAATAAAATACCATTGGAAATGGTATTTCAGGCCCTGCTGGGGAAAAGAACTGTTGGTGGCAATTGCTACAAATCCAACAAGTGCAGAAGAGTGGTTCAATATGTAAGCTGATTGGCTGTACTGATTCTTGGCCTTCAAAACAATGCAACTAATCAGGAATGTAATGCCTGAATTAATTTCAGTATTTTAGGTTTTCTGACACCTTCCCATTAATTGGACATTGACATTATTGCCACAGAATTATTATTTTTTAAAAAAATATATACTGATGTAGGATACAATGAGAACAAAATAGGGACAGACTCAAAGGAGCAATCTGTCTCCAGATGTGCAGTGATAGGATTTATTCTCCTGGGTAGAGTGTCTGTGGGAGACATATTTATCATCTTAGTATTCATATAGCACAAGTGTATCTAGCAACCAATTGCCCAAAGCTTAGTTTTGAAGGCTGTTCTGTTTTCAGATTGAACAGATCAAAGAATCCTTGCAACATGGTAAAGGACAGTATAATATAATATAACTCAGCTATAATAAGCACCCTGCTAGATGGATAACTATTTGGAACTGACAAATGCTACTCAAAGTTAGAATTTAAATTTGAATATTGTACATTAATACAGATGGAATGAATATTCTGAAAAGAGAAGTGATAGGTTAGAATTCAGGTTAGGATTAGCAGTGAAAGAGAAGAGAAGTGCATCATTTTAGTCTTGTTTATTTCATCATTAACCAGAAGGATTACCTAAGCTTCAGGACAGTGATTAGACTTATATGCCACTCCATAATGCTTTACAGCACTCTTTGAGCAGTTTACAGAGTCAGCCTATTGCCCCCAACCACCTGAGTCCTCATTTTACCAACCTCGGAAGGATGGAAGGCTGAGTCCACCTTGAGCCAGTCAGGATCCAACTCCAGGCAGTGGGCAGACTCAGCCTGCAATACCGCATTCTAACCACTGCACCACCAGAGCTCCCTCCAGGCACCTTGAGAAAAACTTTTGCAGGAGACAATCTTGTAATAAAGTGGATTATTTTGTGGGGAAAACTGGTACTAAAAATGTGAACTTCTCCTTCACTTTCTCCAATACTCTTGACAGAAGAAGAATAAGGAAGAAAAATAGGGGAGGACAGCCCCTTTGCTTCCAGCTCTCTCTGATTGCATGGAGTGAACACTGAAAGTGATCACTGGCAGAAGACTGATCGTAGAAGACTCAATTCCACTTTTCCCCTCTTATGAAGAAAAGTTTTTGGAGCTGGGAAAACTGGTACCAAAGGACCTGCTCCCTCTTCTCTCTTCAGAGTCTCCTGCTGCCCAGTGATTATGATGAAATTTCACTGAGTACAATGCTGTGCATTCATGCCCTTGACAGATGGGTAATGAGTATGCTTATGCCAGGCAAGTAGAATATGTGAATGTCCTATTATCTTATTTTCTGGCTTCTCCTAATTTTTTTTTTATTTTTTTATTACATTTATATCCCGCCCTTCTCCGAAGACTCAGGGCGGCTTACAAGCTTAGCAGTAGCCTTCATTCTATGTATATGCCTGCTTGTTAGGGCTTTCACACACACACACACACCCAAGCGGCATTATTACAAAGTCAGCTTATTGCCCCCAACAATCTGGGTCCTCATTTTACCTACCTCGGAAGGATGGAAGGCTGAGTCAACCTTTTCATCCTGCCCTACAGAGGAGTATTTGCCACTGGTTACAAAAACCAACACGCAGCTTTCATTTCACTAGCTCTTCACAGGGAAAGGTGGCTTTATTGGGGCAAAGGTGGTAAAATCAACCTTTTTGTGATTTGGGGTCACAGCCAGTTTTCAGAGTGGTATTCTATTTTTTTTGTAAGTTTTAAATTATGTTAAACAAATCTGGAGGTTGTGATGCCCTGTGTTTGCTTAAACAGGAAGTTGCTATCTCATTGATGGAATTTGCCATCAAATTTCAGTGATGTGATGCTGGAAGCCTGCCCCAACCCAGAGAAGTTGGGATGATGAATGAGATGATGATAACAGCCTTAATCAGTCCCCAACTTGAACTCAGAACTTAACTTTAGTAAATGAATATGCTTACTGTAATCCTCTATCTTTCTCTCTTTCCATCCCCCATGCCTTCAGGTAGATATCTGAAAAATTAGAATCAGGTTTTATTTAATATAACTCTCCAAAACTTGGTATCCAGCTAGAGTTTAAACTAGCCTTAATACAGTTCCTCTTCAGACCTCCAGACAACATGTGATGGTTATGAAATGGAGAGTTATGAATGTACCCTTCATTTCCTAGTGTTAGATACTGGGTTCATTGCTTAATTGATGAGACAAGATGAGTGAGTTCAGCAAGAAACATTCTTTATTTGGTTGCAGGAACTGTACTGGGAAACAGGGCTGAGAATGCAGCAATTTATACCCTGGCCTCTAAGCAGTGGCCAATAGGTTTAAAGCAACCTATTGCCACCCTAGAAGTAGCCAATGGCAGTGCTGGAGACGGATTGTCTGAGGAGCTGGGAGCCATTAGCCAGCTTCCCTGGTTGAGCAACCTTCCAGCAATTAACCCCACATGATATTCCTAAGCAAGACAAAGCCCAATACATTACACCCCTCCCCCCTAGAATGTACACACATTATAACAACAAGGGGAATGATTACAGCAATTACAAGTTTTTCAGAGATACAAAAATAATATGTAATGTACACATTTTCCGTACTTGCTAATACAGAGGTTATCCTAGCTAGCAGCAATCAATGACACATACAACATTATAGCTCAGTTATTTTGGAACAAAATCTTGTAAATATGCAGGAGGCTTGCAAACCCTCATGGAATGCCTAGGAGAGCCAGGCACTCCCTGGCCTACCAGCTTGCCCACTGGGGTGGGTAGACCAGGGTCCATAAGTTCAAGCAAGTCTGGCTGACTCGGAATTCTCTGGCTGGCCATTTCCAGTTGGCCCACCCCAGAGTCCAATCTTTCTGCAGAGTTAGCACAGTGGCTGTAGTGTTCTGGTTGGCTTTCTCCATCAGGGGCCCCATGTTGCACTCCTGGGCTTTGCCCCCCTCCAGCCACCTCCCCATTGGTCCAACTGCTTGGGACCTCACAGCATATGGATTGATCGGCCTGGCTGCTGGTTTGTGGTCCATGGATGGGACCTGGGATGAAGTCCTTGCTTTGTGCCCGTTCTGGAAAATGCTTTCTAAGCTGATCAATATGGCGATGAACAACTTGCCCACCCTCTAGGCCTACTGCGTATGAGAGGGGGCCCGATGTTTTGGTGATTTTCCCTGGCACCCACAAGTTCCCATGCCCATAGTTCTGGGCCCACACCCTGTCACCCACTTGCAACCCCCTTGGCGGTTTAGGGTGAGAGGCCTCAGCTGCCACCTGGTCTGGGTGTCCAGTTTCATGATTAGTCACCTCCCCCAGCGCAGCTTTGCTGGGCTTTTGCCCATTGCAGTGCACGGTGTGGAATGTTGGCAGAGCAAAAAGTCAGCCAGTCTGTGGTGCCAGTCCCCAGTCACTATGCGTTTCAATGATTCTTTCGTGGTGCGTACCATTCGTTCGGCTTGGCCATTACTAGATGGGTAAAATGGAGCCGATGTCACATGCCTAATGAGGTTTGCCCTGAGAAAAACCTGAAATTCTGCTGCAGTAAATTGGGCCCCGTTATTGGACACTATGACGTCTGGTAGCCCGTGCGTTGCAAAGAGTTTCCTAAGCACCTGGATGGTCCTAGCAGTAGTCATGTTTGCGATTGGTATAACTTCCAGCCATTTAGAGTGGCTGTCGACCACTATAAGAAAGAGCTGTTCCTGAAAGGGTCCAGCAAAGTCTATATGAATCCTCGACCAGGGTGTGTGTGTCTCCTCCCACCTGTGGATGGGCGCGTGCTGTTGTGACTCAGGGCCAGCCTGTGGGTCCGACAGCCGGGTCTGATGTATCGGAGGACTCAGATGTGGGGGAGGAGGGAAACAAACCGGCTGATGATGATTTGGAGGCTTTGCAGAGTCCTCAGCCGGGGACCTCTTCTCAGCTGTGTGAGCCCGAGAGTGCGGAGGATGATGACCCACAGCTGGCCCTGTTCAAGGACGCCCGACGCAGGAGGCAGACGAGCAGGGACAAACAAAGAAAGACTATGGGACTCCTCGGGAGGAGGCACAGGGAGACCACGCCCTGAGCTCTCTATAAAAGAAGTGTTTGGGGAGGGGCTAGTTGCTGAAAGCAACTTTTCCGCTTGAGAAGACAAGCTCTTGTGTTTTTGTTAACTGCGTAATTAAATCTTGGCAGAAGCCTTTTAGCCTTGGACGCTTTCCAGACTCTTCTCTTAATTAGGGGTTGCGAGAAGAGGGCTGGTTCAGAACAGTTTGCTTTCAGCCACCCACCCCTTAATACTACGATGGAGCAGCTTCTTGCCGAGAATGCCCAGCTCAACCAGCAACTCACCTAGCTGGCCACTCAGGTGGCACAACTGCAGGCTCAGGTACATGCTGCCCCCCCACCCAGGAGGAAATGTCAGTTAGCTATGCCGGATAAATTTGCTGGTAAACCAGAACTGTTTCCTGCCTTCCTGGGACAATGCCAGCTTTATATCAGCGTGAGAGCAGCTGATTTCCCCACTGACCGTGATAAGGTGGGATTCGTGTTGAGCCTTCTGTCGGGAGATGCAGCTCGTTGGGGCACGCCTCTGTTGGCACAGCCTAGCCCTTTGTTGGATAACTTTGGGGGGTTTTGTGACCATATGCGCCTCATGTACGAGGACCCGATTAAGGCGCAGACCGCCACCCGACGTCTGAAAGCTTTGAGGCAGGGTCAGCGCCCCCTACAGGCCTATATCAGCGATTTCCGGCTGCTTAGCCAGGATTCCGCCTGGAATGAGGCTGCGCTCGTGGATGCCTTTCAGGATGGCTTGTCAGAGGAGATGTTGGATGAGCTGGCCCGCGTGGACATTCCCTCAGATCTGAATGGGCTGATCCATCTTTGTCTGCGGATCGATGCCCGGCTGCAGCAGCGTAAGAGTCGCCGTGCCACCCCACAGACCCCTGCCGCCCCTGTTGTGCGTGAGCCCCCAGTCCAGAGGGAGGAGCCAATGGAGCTGGGTGCCGCCAGGTCCCGTCTATCGGTGACGGAAATGGACAGACGACGATCGGAGGGGTTGTGTTTTTACTGTGGGGACCCTGGACATTTGGCTGCTTCTTGCCCAAAGAAGCGTCAGCGGGCGTCAGTGACCAAGCCAGCTCCGAGAAAGTCCCCTGCTTTGATATCGGGAAACGGTCCGAGCCCGATCTAGACGGTGTGAAAGATCGGGCGACCCACAACGATCACGCCGAGCGACGCCGTTCCGACGGTGCCTGTGAACCTCCACGGCATTTGATTTTGGAGGCACGACTGATCCTTCCTGGCAAGCCAGAGGGGATTCCGGTCCATGCCTTAATTGACTCTGGGGCTACCACTAACTTTATGGATTCGGCCTTTGTGGCCAAATGGGCTGTTCCCCAGTGTCCGGTGGATCCGCCCATGCTTGTGGAGACCATCGATGGTCGAGTGCTCCTGTCCGGGCCTATCACGGCCGCCACGCAACCCGTGTGTATGGCCATCAGTACCCATGTGGAGGCCATTCAGTTTTACGTCACTTCGGATCTGCACTTCCCCGTGGTCTTGGGACTGGCGTGGCTCCGGGCGCATGATCCACAGATCTATTGGTCTCAGAACTTGGTCACCTTCCCAAGTTTGCAGTGCGTGGACCACACCCGCCATATCTGTGCCGGCCAGGTGGAGGGTTCCTCAGGGGTTTCCTTGCCTCCCGTACTGTCCGACTTTGCTGACGTGTTCAGCGAGTCAGAGGCGGACCAATTACCCCCGCACAGGCCCTACGACTGCTCCATTGACCTAGTCCCTGATGCGCCTCTCCCAGTGGGGCGTTTGTACTCCATGTCGGAGCCCGAGTTGGCCGCATTGCGGGACTTCCTGACAAAGAACTTGGCTCGTGGATTCATCCGGCCCTCGTCCTCGCCAGTGTCTGCGCCCGTGCTCTTCGTCAAAAAGAAGTCGGGCGAGTTACGGCTTTGCTGTGACTACCGGAAACTCAACGCTATCACGGTGCGTAACCGCTACCCGCTGCCCCTCATCCCCGAGCTCTTGGACCGACTCCGGGAGGCTAAGATCTTCACGAAACTGGACCTGCGTGGAGCTTACAACCTCGTCAGGGTTCGGCCGGGTGATGAGTGGAAGACAGCGTTTGGTACTCGCTATGGACATTTCGAGTACACGGTGATGCCGTTTGGCCTGACCAACGCCCCCGCTGTGTTTCAGCATTTTATGAATGACATCTTTCGGGATCTGTTGGACCAGTTTGTTGTGATTTACCTGGACGACATCCTGATTTACTCCCCGTCGCGTGAAGCGCATCATCAGCATCTCCGTCAGGTCCTGCAGCGCCTCCGGAAACATCGGCTGTTTGCCAAGTTGGAGAAGTGCCAGTTCTACCAGGTGACCATTGATTTCTTGGGCCACCGCATTTCTCCCGAGGGCATCGCCATGGATCCAAGTAAAGTTGAGTCGTTGCAGAGTTGGCAACCCCCGCGTCGCGTGAAGGATGTTCAGCGACTTCTTGGATTTGCCAACTACTATCGGACATTCATCCCTGGCTTTGCTGCCTTGACAGCCCCCCTCACCCGGCTCCTGCAGAAGAAGACTCGGTTCCAGTGGAACGCCCCCGAACAACAGGCGTTCCAAGCTTTGAAGGACGCCTTCATGAAGGAGCCCATCTTGAAGCATCCTGACCCGCAACGGCCGTTTGTCGTGGAGGCGGACGCCTCCGACATTGCCATTGGGGCCGTGTTACTCCAGGCAGCGACGCCCAACGGTACCCTTTTCCCTTGCGCTTATCACTCTCGGAAATTGAATCCCTCGGAGCGCAACTATACCATCTGGGAGAAGGAGCTGCTGGCCATCAAGGCGGCGTTCGAGGCTTGGAGGCATCATCTGGAGGGGGCGCGGCATCAAATCGAGGTCCGGACGGACCACAAGAATCTGGAAAGCCTGCAGACCGCTCGGAATTTGAACCAACGCCAGATCCGGTGGTCCCTCTTCTTTGCGAGGTTTGACTTCCGGGTGCGGTACATACCAAGCGGGCACAACCAGAGAGCGGATGCTCTGTCCAGGAAGCCCGAGTACACCCGAGTGGAAGACAAGCTTCCGCCCAGGACAGTGATCCCCGTCGAGTCTTTTGCTGCGGTACGGGAGCCGGTGGATATACGGGCTCGGATCCGGGAGGCGCAGCAGCAGGAGGCGTGGGTGGCTCAGCGGAAGGAAGAGGTGGGGCCAGATTCGCCTTGGTCGGTCACGGATGGACTCCTGTATTATCGTGACCGGCTCTATGTTCCAGGAGGGCCACTCAGGGTACTCGTCCTCAGCCAATGTCATGATAACCCGGCTGCGGGGCATTTTGGCCTGTTCAAGACTCTGAACCTGGTCTCCCGTACCTTCTGGTGGCCCCGAGTCCGACACGATGTCCAGTCTTATGTCACCTCCTGCGTCCCATGCAGGCAGGCCAAGTCAGCGACAGGGGCCCCGCCTGGTTTACTGCAGCCTTTGCCAACGCCCAAGAGACCCTGGGGGGCTGTGTCCATGGACTTTCTGACGGATCTACCCCCATCCTCCGGCTTCACGACAGTGTTTGTGGTGGTGGACATGTTGACCAAGATGGCGCACTTCATCCCCTGTCGCGGCTTACCGTCAGCTCGCGCCACTAGTTGCATGTTCATCCAACAGGTGTTCCGGCTGCACGGCCTTCCCGATAGGGTCGTCTCCGATAGGGGGGCCCAGTTTACAGCCCGCTTCTGGCAGGAGTTGATGCGGGCGTTGGACATTAAGGTTTGCCTCTCGTCCGCGCATCATCCTCAGACCGACGGGGGTACCGAGAAGGTCATCGGCATCTTAGAGCAGTATCTGCGCTGCTATGTTAACCTGCAGCAGGACAACTGGGTGGACTATTTGGCCATAGCCGAGTTTGCCTTTAATAACTCGCAACACACCTCCACGCAGATGACACCGTTCTTGGCCAACGTGGGTTATCACCCCAGATTCTTCCCTCTTTCTCCCGTGGACTCACCGGAGCCGGCAGCGAACGAATTCATGGCGGAGTTACAGGCGATCCATCGGTTGGTGCGACGGCAGCTGGAGAAGGCCAAGGCCGACTACAAGAGATTCGCCGATCGGTCGAGAAGGGATACGCCTCCACTATCGGTGGGGGATCGGGTCTGGCTGTCCACCAGGAACCTACCATCCACTCGGCCGGCGAGGAAGCTGGACCACCGTTACCTTGGACCGTTCCCAGTCGAGGCCGTCATCAACCCGGTCGCCTATCGTTTAACTCTGCCACGTTCCCTGCGCGTGCACCCCGTCTTCCATCGGTCCTTGTTGGTCCCCGAACAACCGGCCTGTCCACTTCGCCAAGCGGAACCTCCCCCATCAGGAACTCGTGATGGAGGCAGCACCCCCGAGTACGAGGTCGCCAGCATCAGGGATTCCCGCTGGCTGAAAGGTCGCTTCCAGTACCTGATCGAGTGGAAAGGGTACGGGCCGGAGGACTTCACATGGGAAGACGCGACCGCCGTTCATGCCCCTGCGTTGGTGACTGCTTTTCACGAACAGTTCCCATCCCGACCGCATCCGGATCGGCAGACCCGAGGGAAGGGCCCTGCGGTGCGGGATAGTGTTGTGACTCAGGGCCAGCCTGTGGGTCCGACAGCCGGGTCTGATGTATCGGAGGACTCAGATGTGGGGGAGGAGGGAAACGAACCGGCTGATGATGATTTGGAGGCTTTGCAGAGTCCTCAGCCGGGGACCTCTTCTCAGCTGTGTGAGCCCGAGAGTGCGGAGGATGATGACCCACAGCTGGCCCTGTTCAAGGACGCCCGACGCAGGAGGCAGACGAGCAGGGACAAACAAAGAAAGACTATGGGACTCCTCGGGAGGAGGCACAGGGAGACCACGCCCTGAGCTCTCTATAAAAGAAGTGTTTGGGGAGGGGCTAGTTGCTGAAAGCAACTTTTCCGCTTGAGAAGACAAGCTCTTGTGTTTTTGTTAACTGCGTAATTAAATCTTGGCAGAAGCCTTTTAGCCTTGGACGCTTTCCAGACTCTTCTCTTAATTAGGGGTTGCGAGAAGAGGGCTGGTTCAGAACACGTGCGGCATTTCAGGCCTAGACTGTTGGCATGTGTAACACCCATGAACCTAAGCCTTGATGGCTTTATCTAATCCTGGCCACCATAAATAGCTTCGTGCCAAAGGTTTCATGCAAACAATACCCGGATGACTTTCATGAAGCGATTGCAATACTCTGTCCCTTAATGAGGTGGGAACAATGACCCTGTTCCCCCAAAGAATACAACCCTTATGACCTGAGAGCTCATGTCTCCTTGTGAAGTAGCTCTGGAACTCAGGACCCGGGCTTTTCTCTAGCCACCCCGTGTGTACCCAAGATAGTACTCTGCTTAGAGTCTTGTCTGCTGCTGTTTCTGTGGCTATGTCCCCCGTGTGAAGGGGAAACTCTGGCAAGTCCTGAATGGACAAAACATGGGCCGCTGGGGCTGGATCTGGCTCGATGTGAGGCAGTGGAAGCCTGCTCAGGCCATCTACATGGCCCATATCCTTGCTGGGTTTGTGAATTAGCTTAAAACTGTAAGCCGATAAAAAAATGGACCATCTTAACATTCTAGGGGATAAGATGTGGGGTGTCTGTCTGTAGTGAATAACCCCAGTAGTGGTTTATGGTCTGTGAAGACTGTGAAGTCCTGCTGTTATAACTAGTCATGGATGGTACGAAGACCATCTTTCCGGGTGAACTATATCAAATTCTTCCAGCTTTCTGACCTTTGCCATTTCTGCTGGTCTTCGTGGCTGGGGCTCATTGTCTTCTTGTCCTGCTCCTCCGTTGCACAGGGACTGGTCCTCTGGGCATGTAGTCACTAGTGTGGCTGTGCTAGGCTGACTGTGGGGGGGGGGAAATTGCTTTTCCCACCAGGCGTCTTTGGCCTCTCCCCTAGTGACTCTTCAGCTCAATTGGAGGAGCAGGATCCCACCTTCGTCGCTATTGTTAGATACTGGGTTCATTGCTTGACTGACGAGACGAGTGAGTTCAGCAAGAAACATTCTTTGTTTGGTTGCAGGAACTGAACTGGGAAACAGGGCTGCAAATGCAGCAATTTATACCCTGGCCTCTAGGCGGCGGCCAATAGGTTTAAAGTAACATATTGCCGCCCTAGAAGCAGCCAATGGCAGCGCTGGGTTGTCTGAGGAGCTGGGAGCCGTTAGCCAGCTTCCCTGTTTTAGCAACCTTCCAGCAATTAACCCCACGTGATATTCCTAAGCAAGACAAAGCCCAATACATTACACCTAGTATACTGGTGTAAAAACTCAAATACTTTGGCCACCTAATGAGAAGGAAGGACTCACTGGAGAAGAGCCTCATGCTGGGAAAGATTGAGGGCAATAGAAGAAGGGGACGACAGAGAATGAGGTGGCTGGATGGAGTCACTGAAGCAGTAGGCGTGAGCTTAAATGGACTCCAGAAGATGGTAGAGGACAGGAAGGCCTGGAGGAACGTTGTCCATAGGGTCGCGATGGGTCGGACACGACTTCGCAACTAACAACAACAATACTGACCTATACATTCATCTGAAGGCCTAAAAGCCCTTGGGTCAGCAAAAGATGTAATTCAAGGATGGTTACAACTGTATAGTTTTATTCCTTATTGTACTGTAATTGCCTTGGGGCAAGATTGTTGTAGTATACATACAGTACTTGAAAATGAGTTCCTTTGGGACTTTCTCCAGAAATTGACCCAATCCTATAGGAAGGCAATTAAGAAGCCTTAGGAATCAGGTTGAGCTGAATCCCCAATGCGTATGGTGTAGAAGAGGGTTGTCCAGTTTGGCAATTTTAAGATCTGTGGACTTCAACTGCCAGAATTTCCCAGCCAGCCATGCTGGCTGGGTAATTCTGAGTGTTGAAGTCTGCAGGTCTTAAAGTTTCCAGGTTGGACACTCCTAGTATAGAAGATGTCAGTTTTATGCTACTAATGGGCACAGTGAGATATTTTAGTTTGTATTCATTAATTAGTTAATTAATCTGTTGTCTTTTTAAATGCATTCTAGAGTTACATAGATTGAGCTGGGCAGCCTTAGGAATGCATAAATATATACATTTATGTTGTAGGGCACATTGCTGCTAAAAATCGCCTAAATACCATTTATCTGCCATCTTATGTCAGTGATAGAATTCCACAATAAAAGCTCAAGAAGACCAGAGCTTTCATTGTGTTACACTGTCTGCACCACTTCTGTTCTTGTAAGTTATTGTTCAACAAGTTTGTTGAAATTTAGCTTCCTTTACAAGTCCTCCGGGTTCTTAGAGGCACTCTTTTCTTTTCCCTCCTTGACAAAGAGCAGAGTTCAACCAAGAGTGAATGCTTTTGAAAAGCCTACCATAAGCCTTGAGTGATTGTTCCCGTTCTTAGTATCAAATGATTTGTTGGCATGTCAGTTACAAGAACCACTGCTCTTTCTAAATAAATGAAGGTGATGGGGGTGGGGGGCTGCAAAAGGCTTAGAGATCTGATTAGATAAATATCTTGTTTAAGCATGCATTGGGAGAAAAATGGCACATTGTGCTTTCAGATTCCAGTCATGGCCGTGTTATTTTTCCAGTGAGGAAAGAAAAAGATAGAACCATATCAGGGCCATTCATGCTATCCATTTAGGAATTAATAGACTTGACAGTATGTATACACTTACTGACACATACATATCTTCAGCTATTGCATTTACACAAAGCTTTCGGTACAGCATTTAAGGCAGCAGGGGAAACTCTGCTGCCTGTAAATGAAATTCAGTGGTGAGAAAAGTAAGATTCTACATGTAGGTAATAAAAAAAACAAATGCACAGATACCTAGCTCAGTAGTAGTAACTGTGAGACAGAGCTTGGAGTCCTAGTGGACTGTCACTTAAATAGGAGCCAGCAATGTGCTGCAGCTGCCAATGCAGTCCTAGGCTGCATTAACAGAGGGATAGAATCAAGATCATGTGAGGCATTAGTACCACTTTATAATGCCTTAGCAAGATCATATTTAGAAAGTTACATCCAGTTTTGGTTGCCATGATATATATAAAAAATGTTGAGACTCCAGAAAGAGTGCAGAGAAGAGCAACAAAGATAATTTGGGGACTGGAAGCTAAAACATACAAAGAGCAGTTACAGGAATCGGGTATGTCTAGTTTAAAGACTCCTCTCCTCAAGGCTGCACTTCTCTGTCTCTCTTTCTCCATCCCTTTCTATTTCCCCCATTGTCTTTTTTCCCCTCACCCTTTCCCACCACAAACCCCTCCTTTTCTCTTTGGTGCACCTTCAGCTACAAGCTCCTTCTGGAAACCCCAATCAGCTGGAGGCTGGTGCCAATCTTGGGGATTCTGCTGAGTTCTAACAGCACTGCAGAAGCACCGATCAGCTGGAGCCAAGCACTGATCCTGGGGATTCTGCTGAGCCCCAATAGCCCTCCAGGTATCTGTCTCTCTCAAGCTTGTGCGGCACTGTTGCCACTTCAGCTTATTCCCTTGCCCTGCTACACTTGTCTAGGAGGGTCGCATACCACCTGCCAAGTGCCAAAATACCACCGATGGTACATGTACCACTGGTTGAAAAGCCCTGGACTAGAAGACCTTCAAGGTCCCTTCCAACTCTGTTATTCTGTTAAGTCTCAGTGGAATATTTCTGTTTGCTTGCCTTATTTTAACAATCTCAAGATAGCTAATGGCTTACTTGCTCTTGCTTAAATTATAAAGTGGCCGTGTTGTCTCAAAGTTTTTCATTTAATCATTAAGGGGGAAAAGATTTGTGACAGTCTGCTATCTTTTTTAGCAACTGATGCTTCTGATCCTATCTATGAGAGAAAATAATTCAGGAATTTTTTTTCCTGGGTATTCCAAGAACTGCAGCTCTCTCAGCAGCTCCTTGCAAAGTGCTAAAAAAAAACAGCAGAAGAATTTTATTAATTCAAAAGAAAAATCCTCTTTTCGAAGAATTGTTTTAGGGAATTCTGTTAACTTCTCACATTATCCCCAACTAACATTAGAAATAACAGGAGCTGGCCATATCTTTATTTGCATATCTAAATTGGAATCAGTTCCATGTTACAACTTTACTGCTTTAATATTAACTTGGGTTCATCTTCCAGCACTCCTATTCCCAAGCCTGTCTGAGCTTAAAAAGAGCATATCTTACATATACTGTAGGTGCCATTAAAAAAAGATCAAAATGAAAAGAAGAGTCATTTTAAGAAATTAAAAGTCCACTTATTTTTAACCTGGGTTCTAAGTGTGTCCAGAGAAAACTTGTAGGTGAAACTAACGGTACAATAGAAGTTTGACTTTAATATTACTGCAGCTTTTTTGTTTCCTGTAGCATTTACCAGTTTGTAAAACCTGCTAAACCTTGTTCCCACAGGTTGCTTTATTCTGTTCTCAACTTTAATTCCCAGCGGAAGTAATACAGCTGAATAGAAATGCTTCACTAGCAAAAGATTTTCTATAACAGAACCTCTCTTTTGTATGGAAAATTAAAAAAAAAATGAAGACAAGCTGATTTACATTATCTTTGTTTTTTAAAATATCTGACAGGGCAATTAAAGCTAGCTCCTTGGTCCAGATTTACCATCCATGCTTTGGTTCATATTTGAAACTAGTGGGAATTCAATGGATGGACTGGGTTTCTTCTTAACTGGCATCACAAGTTCAGAATCACATTTTAAAGAAAAGTTAAAGTCTGCTAAGATAGACAGTCGCTTCCCGCTTCTGTATTTAAGGAATGCATTTGTATGCTGACAGCAGCGCTTTTCTAAAGTCATTTTTGTGAACTCCCATGTTATTGAACTGTTGAATATTTATTCCTTTGAATTGTTTTCCTCCTTCCATTCTTTAAGTCATATTGCACACTTTGAGCCTTCTGGCCGAGGAAAATCCATCACTTTTGTCCTCATGTGTAGCTAGAAAGATAGTATATCTAACACTCAGCTTTAAAAATAAAATAAAATTGCAATTGTTTGCATATTGTGAATTCCTGTGATACAGAATCTAGGGAAAGCATGCAGCCTGAAATAATATGAAGAACTTTGTATACAATATTATTGCCCTTAAGGACTAGCATTGCACATAAAGTAGGTTCTAAACTAATATCAATGTAGGTGTTGATCCAGGACAATTAGTTTGACATAGAAAATCCAAAGTGCTCTTAATAGGGCTTGCTGGGCATAAAATAGTACATATCTTTTGAATTTTGTTGAAATTGTATTGATTTATTCTGCAAATGTAGCTTCAACTGAAAAAGAAATCAGGTTAAGGGACTGCTAGTGTTATTGTTTTGGACACTTTTGTCTACTTTCACAAGTATTACAAACAGCATCCCTGTGTGAGAAAGGCACTGAATTAATTTCATTCTGTTCTTCACAGATTTTCACTTCTGTTCTTTATCTGCAGCAATTCTCTTGTTTAATAACATTTACATATAACTGTTTTATCCTTGCCATTTGACCAATTACAACTTGCTTGGCTCTTCACATGTACAAAAGACCTAGGTTAGATGTTAGACTATCCTGTTCCATAATGTTGAATTCCAATATTGCATGATCACTACCCACACCTGCTCCCAAGGTTACTGTAACCTCAATACTTTCTATTATTTCATCTCTGTTAGTGAGAATTAAGTCCAGTATGGCTAGTTCCCTTCTCTACTTATTGGGAGAGGTTTGTCAGGAACCTGCTTGATATTCCACTTGGTGCCGAGTTGGTTTCCCAGTTGATGTCAGGGTAGTTAAAACCTCCATTACTATTGTGGTGCACTTCCTACATACCTTAGTAACTGACCAGCCAAACGTTCATCTATTTTCTGTTTGGTTGGGTGGCCTATAGAAAACACATATATGTGAATACTGTACACATATATTTGTGTAGATGTACTTCTAAACCTCAAATTATGGACAGGATCAAGAAGGCAAAAAAAACCCCCAAACCCTAAAAAATCCCCCATTTATAAAATGCAATATAAAAATCAAAATTAAAGAGGGCTGAGCTAATTGCTTTCATTCTTTGACCAAGTGACAAAATTAGTGGACCAGAGGAATGCTGTCGATATAATTTACTTGGACTTCAGTAAGGCATTTGATAAAGTAGATCACAACCTACTACTTGATAAGATAGAAAAATGTGGGTTAGACAGCATCACCACCAGATGGATTCATAGATAGCTGACAGGCCGTACTCAGTGTGTGGTCCTCAATGGAACTGCATCTACATGGAAGAAAGTGTGTAGTGGGGTGGCCCAGGGCTCTGTTCTGGGCCCAGTGCTCTTCAACATCTTCATCAATGATTTGGATGAGGGGATAGATGGGGAACTCATCAAATTTGCAGACAACACCAAGCTGGCAGGAATAGCCAATACTCCAGAAGATAGGCTTAAGATACAGGAGGATCTGGACAGACTTGAACACTGGGCGCTATCTAACAAAATGAAATTCAATGGTGAAAAAAGTAAGGTTCTACATTTAGGCAGGAAAAACCAAATGCACAGGTATAGTATAAGTGGTACCTTTCTCAATAGTAGTGACTGTGAGAGGGATCTTGGCAGTCCTAGTGGACAATCACTTCAATATGAGCCAGCAGTGTGCTACAGGTGCCAAAAAAGCAAACATTAACAGAGGGATAGAACCAAGATCACATGAAGTATTAATACCACGTTACAGTGCCTTGGTAAGGCCACACTTGGAATACTGCATCCAGTTTTGGTCACCATGATGTAAAAAAGATGTTGAGACTCTAGAAAGAGTACAGAGAAGAGCAACAAAGATGATTAGGGGACTGGAGGCTAAAACATATAAGGAATAGTTGCTGGAATTGGGTATGTGTAGTTTAATGAAGAGAAGGGTGAGGGGTGACATGATAGCAGTGTTCCAATATCTCAGGGGCTGCCACAAGGAAGAGGGAGTCAACCTACTTTCCAAAGCACCTGAAGGCAGGACAAGAAGCAATGGATGGAAATTAGTCAAGGAGAGAAGCAACCTAGAACTAAGGAGAAACTTCCTGACAGTTAGAACAATTAACCAGTGGAACAACCTGCCTCCAGAAGTGGTGAATGCTCCAACACTGGAAGTTTTTAAGAAGAGACTGGACAGCAGGGGGTTGGACTAGATGACCTCCAAGGTCCCTTCCAACATTATTATTATTATTATTATTATTATTATTATTATTATTATTATTATTATTATTATTATTATTATTATTCATTGTGTGTATATTTATTGATATGATTATTCTTTTTCTTATGCTAAGGCAGTATGTCTGGTAAACAGAAAAAAAACCAATCATAATTACTTTGGATAACTTGCATACTTATATTTCTTTGTCTGAGAATTACAGCGAAATAATATTACAAGTTAGGGCTTATTTGAAAGGTTCTCATAGAATCTATGACAGATTTCTCTATTGATCACTTGGTGCTTGTAAATGTTATCCTTCTGCAATTGTCAGGAAATATCAATCCACTTTTTGTCTCTTTTGCAGTTCACTGCTTCCTTCTGAACATCCTACTAAATTGAATCACTGTAGTTATTACCATTTATATGACGGATCTGTGTTGAAAGGTTCTTATGAGTTTCTGTCCCGGTGGATCATAATATGGAGCTGAAGCAGGCTGTCATCCAAAACTGTATAATAGCTTTGGCTGGGAAGTACAAAAGTGCCACAGATTATTGATAGAGTCATATCTGCAGTTCTGCTGACAAACCTGATATATCTTAATCCCTCAAAATGTAAGAGTAAAAAAAAAACACCAACATCTTGAGTTCCTTCTAAAATATTAGGGACGCTGAGGATTTTTTAAATATTTAATCAGATAATTCTTCATTTCATATTGCTTTTACAAGGTTTGATGAATTTATAATTAAAGTAGTAAGAACAAATTTTCAGGAACCATTTTTTTAAAACAATGCATACTGTCTTTCATGCATGTTTAATGTTTTTAAATTGTGATTTTAATTTTTTGCAGCTAGACTTAATTTAATTTAATTTTAATTTTATATTGTATTGTTTTTTTTAATTTTGCCTTGTAAACCGCCCTGAGTCCTTTGTGAGTAGGGCGGTATATAAACCGAATAATAAATAAATAAATAAATAAATAAATAAATAAATGCATAGTAACTCAGAATTATAACATCATGTACAGTTAAAACATCCAAACAAATCTAAAGGAAAAATAAATGTTTTCAGAAATTAGAATAGAATAAACTTCATTAAAAAAAATTAAACATTTCAAACTTGGGACAATGGAGATGTTTTTATATCTGCCTAAATCCTGACAATGTGGATATCAGTCACATTTCCAAGAAAGAGAATTGTGGCATCACGATCACGAAGTCTCAGTCTATATTTTATTCCAATAGATGATATCACAAGCAGGTTTTTTTGGTCCTGTTATGAGGGAAGTAAATCTTTGAAAAATCTTGATTCCACACCATTTAGGATTTTAATACTAGAATTAAGAGATGAATTATCACTTTATTATTATAGTATATATATTTTTAAAAGAAATACCTAATATTTTTCAGTTAACATTAAATGGAAATTGTTGTGTAGTGAGTTCTTCGTGCAGGATAGGAGACGAGGCAAGAGAGTTCAGCAAAGTTCATGGTTTATTGCTTGCAGGATCTGAACTGAGAATTGGGCTGCAGCCTGCAGCAATTTATAGCCTGGCCCCTAGGTGGCAGCCAATAGGTTTGAAGCAACCCATTGCCACCTAGGGGCAGCCAATAGCAGCTCTGGAGACGGGGAGTCTGAGCTGCTGGAGAGCCATTTGCTGCTCCAGCTAACCACGTGGTGTTACAACTGAGCCCAATACACAACAGAAATGGAAACAAAATCTATAATTACAATTTTTTTAAATATAATGATGCAAACTATACAGGGATATATGGTATCAATTTGTGCATAAATATGAATGGATCTGATTGTATAGAAGGAAGAGATTTCACTGCAGATATGACTTTGTGCCTATTTTGCCACGCCCAGAATTTTCAGGAGGTCATAACAATGGATACTTGGGAAAAGATTTCGGTTAGAAACGTAAAATTTACACAGGCCCAAAATTTAAGAGAGAATTTTTTATAAAATGTTTTATAGGTGGCACTTAGACCCTAAAAAACTAGAAAGTATGTATCCGAACTGCCAGCCCAAATGTTGGAGGTGTGGTTGTGAGGATGCAACGTATTTTCACATATGGTGGACTTGTAAAAAAGTCAAAGCTCTTTGGATTAAAATTTGGTGGAATATGCAAAGGATATTTAAGAAAAAGATAAGGTTTTCTCCGCAGTTGTTTTTGTTGGGTATTATTACAGATTTTACTGTTATAGATACAAAATTGATGTTGAATTTAATTACGGCAGCCAGACTTTTAGTAGCGCAATATTGGAAGAAGGAGGAACTGCCGACTATAGAAGAGTGGACTTTGAAAGTTTCTAACTTGGCGGAAATGGCAAAGATTTCAGCATATTTGAAAGAACAATCGCAACAGAGATATATTGTGGAATGGAGAAAATGGATTGAATATATTCAGAATAAATATGGGACTAAAAAGTTTCATTTAGCATTTGAATAAGTAGTGGTTTTATATGATGTATTATTAGTTATTTGTTACTTGTTAGTAATATAGTTATGACTACGGAGAGTTAAAGCGCGATAGAATTTAATGTTTTATTTTTGTTGTTAGCATATTTTAGCTTAAGTTTGTAAGTTTATACCCTGTATTCAGCTCTGGGAAGTCGGGGAGGGGGAAGGGGAGGGGAGGGTTGGGGGGAGGGGAGGGGGGAGGGAGTTTTTTCTATTTAAAAATGTATTGTAAAACTTTTCAATTAAAAAAAAAAACATTTGAACAGACTTAATCATAGCTTCAGCTGGGAAACTGTGAGTATCCTTGACCAAGTCAAAAAATGCTAGATAATTAGTGGAAGCCTCACATTGAGACAAATTGGTTACAAACAGGCACACAGAGAAAAACAATATTTATCTGCCATTCAAAAGAGACAAACAAAAAGTAAAAAAGGAGGAACAAAAAGACCAAAACACTTCCCCATCAGCAATCAACACCCTGATGAGCAGAGATTAACATTGGGATTAACTTTAGACCAACAATCAAGAAGCAAACAATGCCCCAATCAAGGAACTACCAACTCAAACAAACAAGCTAACAGTAAACAACAGCCTGTTGTGATTCAAGGTCAGCCTGTGGGTTTGGCAGTTGGGTCGGATGATTCAGAGGAGGAGGAGGAAGAGGGGTTTGGAGAGCCTGCAGAGGACAGTTCTGAGGCTTCGCAGAGATCTCAGCCAGGCCCCTCCCATCTGGTTACTATGCAGACCCAGCTGTGTGAGCCTGACAGCATGGATGAAGATGACCCACAGCTGGCCCTGTTCAAGGACGCCCGATGCAGGAGGCAGTCAATCAGGAGTAAACAGAGGAAGGCAATGGGGCACCTCGGAAGGAGGCAGAGAGAAGCCACGCCTTGAACTGTTTAAAAGGGGAATGTGTGGGAGGGCTGTGTCGCGTCGAGCGACCGATCAGGGTTCCGGCCTCAACTCTTAGAGCCCCGTAACAGGGGTGAGAATTTAGAGGGACCCTCGCAAGGGTGAACACCTTGAATATGGAAGGATTTTGCCCTTTGCCACCGACCCAGTGTGCCGGACGTTCCGACGGTCACACTTGGGAACTGCGATAGCGCAGGAACAGGATCCTAGGACAAACTGAGGCACCAACACAAGTTTGTTCAAGGTGAGAGAGCACAGAGTGCCCGGGGTGGATGGTGTTGCCCCCGAACAGCTTTGCACAGCACTCTTTTATTGAGCAGTTTCATCAGGGAGGGGGAAGTACACACATGAGGAAGCAACATATTGAAGGTCATAGGAAAACATAACTCATTGCATACAACTGCTAATGAAGAGGGCAAAGGTCATCACAGGAATCAATAAAGCATAACCTATCGTATACAAATGCTAACAGAGAAGACAAGGAAGCAATAAAGCATAACTTATCGTATACAAATGTTAACAGAGAAGACAAGGATTATCACAGGAAGGCATAACTTGAGGCAAGGACAATTACAGGAGACAGGAACCATATACAAATGCTAACAGAGAAGATAAGGGTTATCACAGGAAGGCATAACTTGAGGCAAGGACAATTACAGGAGACAGGAAGCCATATCTTGAGGCAAGGCAAAAAGGTCTTTGGGAGTCTAGGATAACTACAACTCAGGAATGCAGAACTTTATGACTTTCAATATAGAAGGCAAAAAGGTCTTTGGGAGTCTAGGATAACTACAACTCCTCCTTTTCTGTTTTTTAAGGCCAATTACTGAGAAGGCCCCTCAATGTAGTCCAGAACTTTCTCTTCTAGGACACTTACGCGGGAAAAAGAGAAATCCTTCGATACCTCCTGTGCCGGCGCCAGTGTTCCTTTCAAAGTGTGTTGGTGTGAGGGTTCATCAGTCTCTGGGTCAGAAGTGAATTCTAAAAGAGGATGTTTGTATTCACTGTCAACAGTGTGTTTCATCAACAGAATGTCATCGCTAATGCTGCTCAGCCTTCGTTGTAGAAAATCTAAAAGTTTACCCATAACACATGGGCCAATTGCACATGCAAGTAATAACAAAATTAAAGGACCAGCTATGGCTGAGAAAAGGGTGGTCAGCCAGGGAGAGAAGTAAAACATTCCTTGAATTGATACTTACTGTGCCATAAGGAATCAATTTGTTTAACAGCTCTCTGTTCAGCTATCAAAGAAATACTGTTAGTAATACTTCTGATAAAAATAGGCAAGACACAAGGTAAAATAATGCATCCTAATACAATCATACCAATTAAAACTACAATAGCTTGTAAACCAGGTAATTTGGGAAACCAGGAGCCAAGTAATTCCTGAAAGTTGAAACCATTTCAAGTTTGGACAGGAACATGAGCTACAGAGTTCACATAGATGATGATGGTAGACTCGTTGTTAACAACAGGTTGTTCCTTCTGGGTCCATGCGATGGGTAAAAACAGTGTGAAAAGAGTCATTTTTGACTGGAACCAATGTCAAAGGTGTGAGCCATTGTAAAGAACGGGATGGGATAGCTGGTGAAGTGGAGGCACAATGAAATGCTGCAGGCTGAGTAGGCGGCAAAACTTTGACGTCTGGGGTAAGCTTTCAGATGGAATTGTGTTTTAGTGGCATCAGTCAGTGGTGTTAAAGCTGAAAAAAGTCACAAACCATGCTGTCATCTTTAATGGGTTCTGCAGTTGTGTTTGTGGAGGCATGATACGGATGAACGTGGCGACCGGGGATCCACAGCACTTTGTCTGGCAGTTGAACAGCTGCGTAGCCTCTTCCCCAAGTGAGAAGGTCTGCAGGGCCTTTCCAAGTTAGGTCTGGAAGTTGGCGATACCACACTTTGGGTTTAGGCTGATCTGCAACTGGAGATGAAAAATGCTGCTCTGCAGCTGTGGTTAAGGGATAGCCAGTCAAGTTGGAAAAGTTTAGAGTGTAGAGGCAAAGATTAAGAGTTTCTTGCACTGCTGGGAGGTTGGGGTTTCGTTTTCCCCCGTTCTGATTTTTATAACAAAGCATGTTTCAAAGTTTGGTTAGCTTTTTCCACCAAGGCTTGGCCTTGGCTATTATATGGAATTCCAAATTTGTGTGTTATTACCAATGATGACAAAATTATGCCATGGCTTGATTGCTATAGGCAGGGCCATTATCTGTTTTGAGTTCTTTTGGACATCCCAGCACTGCAAATGTCCGAATACAATGATTAATTACATGTTTAGTGGCTTCACCCCTTTGGGGGGTGGCCATGATGAATCCTGAGAAGGTGTCAATTGAAACATGCAAATACTTACATGGGGCAAATGGTGCAGGTTGTGTGACATCCATTTGTTTGGAATTTTGATGGAAATATGAATGACTTTCCCAGGGGGTGAGGGGTTGCAAAGAACAGGCCGAAGGTCCGGAGGCAGCCTGATCTGCAACATTGTTTCCCTCTTGCAAAAAACCTGGAAAAGGCTGATGACTACGAATGTGAGCAACAAAAATAGGATGTTGGCGTGAGAAAAGCAACTCTTGCAGCGTGGAAAAAAGTTGCAATAACTCTGGCTGAATAGAGGGAGACAAGTAAGATCCAAAAATTACAGTGATAGTGTGATAGACATAGACTATCCACAATTAGGTTCAAG
Organism: Vipera berus; assembly: GCF_964194415.1. Taxonomy (NCBI): domain Eukaryota; kingdom Metazoa; phylum Chordata; class Lepidosauria; order Squamata; family Viperidae; genus Vipera; species Vipera berus. Next base: position 158,765,616 of record NC_138204.1, read on the forward strand.
GGGTGAGCTGAAAAAAGTTGACAGGCCAAAATTGAAGCAGCCAGTTCAGCTTTTTGAGCTGACCGCTGGGGTGTTGTTTGCTTGGTTATCCATTGACCATTTTCCAACCAGGCACAGGCGCCACACTCCTTGCTCCCATCTGCAAAAACTGTAACAGCCGAATGTAGGGGGTGAGGAGACAAGGGTGACAACCAGTCAATGGGTACAGTGCGAACAATTTGCAAACGATAATCGGGTGGTGGGTGGCAAGAAATCTTGCCATGCCAATCAGCTAAGGAAAATTGCAATTCACTTGAGGTTTGAAAAAATGATTCCCAAATTTGCAAAGACATAGGCACAAAAAGAGTGTCTATCTCCAGCCCAATCAAGGCTTTCGTTCGGTGACGAATTTTAAAAATCAATTGAGCCAATTGTGCTTCTCTGGTTAAAACAGAAACTTTGGGCGTATGGGATAAATGAATCCACTCCAAAATTTTCAATTGGTTAGCACATTAAACAATAGCAGCAGTAAATAGTCCAGGCGTGTTTATAATAATAGCAGCAAAAGGAACATCTGACTCCCATCATGCAACATCCACCTCTCACTTTCTTCTACTTCCCATGTTTCTCCCTTTCCATATTTCTATAGTACATTCTTGTTCCTTCAGTATTCTAAGGCTTGTGTTAAGGCATACAATTCATGTATGCAATTCACAAATCTGTGCAAACCAACTTAAAAACCACTTTTCTGTTTCTCCCTTCTATTATCCATTCATTCACTGCCGTTCTGCCACTCTGGCCTAACTTCTGTCTTTTCTGCTTCCACAGCTTCTATCAACTTTTGCATGAGCCAACTGTTTCCCTTAGCTATTAATCAATCCTTTACATTTCTCTTCTCCAAAAGTATTGAAGATTCCATAATCATATTTGGAGTCAGTGTATATGTTCCCCTTTTCCTTTATTAACAATCTCAGAGCCTGTTGTAAGGCATAAAATCCACAGGCTAGTGCTGATTAAGGGAGGGAAATTCTCCCAGATATCACCTTCCATCAATGTGTCCTGCACACAGACACAAAAACATCAAAAAGAAAAAAACAAAAACAAAAAACAACTCCACAAAAAGATCAGAGTAATTTCTTTTGGGTGATGTTTAACTAAAAACTCAAAAATTTCCAAAAACTTGTCCAACAATTAATCTCTCCTCTTACGAGTAAAAAAAAAAAGAAAAAAAAATGCAAGCTGAAACTGCAAGAGTGGGCATCAAGTTTCACATCCACCCCCCTTTCTCAGACTGGAATTCTAAGCAGAGAAAAAAAATGGTTAAAAGGACCAGCCACCCCCCCTCTTCTGGCTGTCTCTCCCTTTCTCACTCTTAAAGTAACACAGCGGGGGTGGGGGGAGTAAAAGAAACGTTACAAAAATCTCACCACTAAAAAAAAATAGTTTGCTCTCCTTTACATGCATTTTCCATAAATTCTCTCACACATCCTCCATGGCTTTTACAACAATAAAATCTGCAGTTTACTGTTCCTTTCACAGCCTGGGACGGGGTGGGGGGTGGTAGGTGGGTTTGAGGGCTAACACACTCACATTTATATATCAGCAAATTAACTCATTCACTTCCATTCTGACTGCTTGCATAAACAATTTCACATACAAAAATTTCATTTCATACTTTCTCCAGACAAACCATACATTGTTAAATAAGGCCTTTTTGTTTGGTGTTATCAGAGAGGATTTTGACCCTCTTCCAAGTCTTGGAAATAACACAGAACAACACAAACAGACATATATACACAGATACTATTAAAACAACATTTATTTAGACATATGGCTTGTCCTACAAGAGGTGAGAAAGATCATGAGACGATTCCAACCGAACATGGTTTCTATAGGGCCCTTTAACCATCTCCTATTTTTCTCACCATTCCAAGTCCAAGCTTAATGTTCCAAATGTCCATATATATATATATATATATATAAAACAAAACAAAACACACATATCAATTTGGGGTTTAGGCCAAAACAATAGTCCAAAAAGCTAGATTAAAAGAAAAAGATAGAAGAAAAACTTGGTTTTATTTCTTTGATTTTTCTATACTTTAGGTTTACAACAACAACTACTTTCCTATTCTTTGATTTGGTAGAGCAGAATTGTCAATTTAGTTTGGCTCGGAGCCTGCAATGGGAAGCTAGATCTCAGAAAACTCCAGGCAGTTGAAATCAACAGGCGCGCCCCTGGACTTTACTGAGAACAGCTCGCCCCAAGAGGCTCTTTCAAGCCCCACATAAGCCAATTTTAACAGGAGTTTTTATAGGTATATTTTGATGAATTGCAGGACCCCCTCCACCCGGGGCTAAATTTAAAGGATAAAGAGATGTTTCTTCAGGAGAATCCATCAGAAAAACAGATGAAGTAAGAAGATTTGTTAATTGGCCTCCTGGCAATAAGGTTGGAGAAGAGGAGGCTAGAAATTCAGATGACGATGAAGAATGTAAGGAAGGTTTTCAGAAGATGTTGTAGATGGTGCGGAAGGATAGGGTGGGGGGGCTTCAGATGAAGGCGGAAGATCAGAAGAGTGATCAAGAGGTTTAGAGGTAGAAGATGTCAGATCTAAAGGAGATGGCAAAAGTTTTAATGCTGCCATCACTGCTTGCCATGCGGACAAAATGTCAGCAGGCGCCCTGGGATGATTGTGAAGATATTTACCTACCTTTTCCCAGGTTATAACAGACAAAGTGCCTGATTCCGGATAAGCCGGACAATTTTTGTTAATATATTGTAAAAGTTTTGTAAAAAGTCTCTTTCCTACAAGATGGACCATGGTGCCATTGTATTTTTGAACAAAATTAGCATTCTGCACTATATTAAAAAGTTCGTCCCTATGACCTGACGAAACTTTGGAAAGTGGGGAGCCCATTACTCACGATTAGAGGCCTTCTCCGAGGTGCGTGGTAACAGGAGTGCAGGCAGTACACCCCTGGACAGGAGTCGTACTGTGGAGTTGAAGCCGCGATCCGGACGAGCCCCCAGTTGTCGCGTCGAACGACCGATCAGGGTTCCGGCCTCAACTCTTAGAGCCCCGTAACAGGGGTGAGAATTTAGAGGGACCCTCGCAAGTGTGAACACCTTGAATATGGAAGGATTTTGCCCTTTGCCACCGACCCAGTGTGCCGGACGTTCCGACGGTCACACTTGGGAACTGCGATAGCGCAGGAACAGGATCCTAGGACAAACTGAGGCACCAACACAAGTTTGTTCAAGGTGAGAGAGCACAGAGTGCCCGGGGTGGATGGTGTTGCCCCCGAACAGCTTTGCACAGCACTCTTTTATTGAGCAGTTTCATCAGGGAGGGGGAAGTACACACATGAGGAAGCAACATATTGAAGGTCATAGGAAAACATAACTCATTGCATACAACTGCTAATGAAGAGGGCAAAGGTCATCACAGGAAGCAATAAAGCATAACCTATCGTATACAAATGCTAACAGAGAAGACAAGGAAGCAATAAAGCATAACTTATCGTATACAAATGTTAACAGAGAAGACAAGGATTATCACAGGAAGGCATAACTTGAGGCAAGGACAATTACAGGAGACAGGAACCATATACAAATGCTAACAGAGAAGATAAGGGTTATCACAGGAAGGCATAACTTGAGGCAAGGACAATTACAGGAGACAGGAAGCCATATCTTGAGGTAAGGCAAAAAGGTCTTTGGGAGTCTAGGATAACTACAACTCAGGAATGCAGAACTTTATGACTTTCAATATAGAAGGCAAAAAGGTCTTTGGGAGTCTAGGATAACTACAGGGCTGGTTTGCTGAAGGCAGCCATTTGAATAGCTCCTGTTTTAGTGGTTCGTATTTTGTTTTGCTCAGTTTGCTCTGTTTTGGATCTGTTTTGTGTAAATAAATTTGGCGGGCTTACTTCCAGCCTTTTGCCTTTTGTAAAGGGGTTGTCCTGACTTTTCTGCAGGGCCGGTAGTAGGCTGGAACAGAACACAGCCCACCACTCCATCAATACTGACAGGACAAGCTACTGGTATATAAAATGAGAGCAAATTCCTCTCCCTATTAGCACTGATGATATTACCTGGTTTGCTAATGAAATGTCTTCAAGAAGACAACCAAACTCAGAGAGCACCAAGGGTTGTTTTTTTGTTTTTTGTTTTGCCAATGCCTCCAAGTCATGACTCTTGGCAGCTGCCCAGATGGGCCCTGGAGTTTTCTTGACATGGTTTTTTAAGGTAGTTTGCCATTGCCTCCTTCCTTTGGAACTTAGCCATTATCCAAAACTATATAACAATCCTCAGCAGGTGCAAAGTTGCTGACTTTGATGTAATGCATGAAAAGAATTTCTGTCAATATAAATATTTAAAACTGTGGGAAGTACTGCTTTAATTGGTGAATAGAGAAGTTATGGCTTTTGAGTTGTTGAACTTTAGTCTTCATTCAGCATGCCCAGTAATGAAGGATGATGGGTTTTAGTTTCTTTATTTGACAGTTTATGCATTCACAGACTTCATTTCTCAACTGGTTATCAACCAACTTCTCTGTATGGCTCAATCAAAATCATTAAATACAAAATAATGTAAAGTTTAAAAACATTATAATAACTCTAAATTAGAACAGTAGTGAGAATAATATTAAAGTATGGCACATCAGATTGAAGCAAGCAGTAAAAGTAAAGAGTATTTGGAAACGGATTTCTATAAATACTTGTAACCAAGAGATTCCTAAGTGTTCTGCATTTTTAGACTCACAGTTTATAATCAGTTTCTTATTACATAAAAATCTTTGCAAGACTTTTGTAATAGATGCAGAATAGTTCCAATATTCCAAATTTGTATTTAAAAAAATGCAGAAATGAAGCAAGATTAAAAAAAAACTCTAAATCTTAAAATCATAAGTATTCTTTGGTAGGATAAATGTAATATTTTTGTCAAGAAAAATAAATTGCTTTCTTTTAGACTGACTGCACTGAAGTCAAATGAACCGAACATGAAAGGTTGTAATTATATTGCATTTCTAATAAGATAAATATCTTGCTATGACTAATCAACATAGATGCTTTGAATGTAAGTTAATTTCCTCTATCTAGTTAATGCTTGGGAGAACCATCGTAAGTTTTCCAGAGTAGGGGTTTTGCAATATCAAGCTTTTTTAAAGTCAACACTGAAATTGAGTGAAGGCAGAAAGTGAAAATAATGACAAAATGACAACTCTTTAATTTCCATTATTTTGTAGTAAGTTATGGAAATGAACATTCATATATAGAACTAGAGGCATGAGACAGAGAAGGATGCTAAAATAAATTTGACAATGTTAATTTTTAGTAGGGAAAGGAAGAAATAATTTAGTCTGCTATATGAATTTAGGTGTAAGAAATTATTGACAACTACTTAAATCTTGCTGAGGCTATTTCACAGTTGTATGACAGATCCAATGAATGCATACATAAAATTGTTGCATAGTTTGTTACAGAGAGCAAATGTTTTCACACAATGCTGACAGAATAAATAATGATGTTTATAGCTCTTTTTGTGGATACCCATATGCTTACAGGTCAAGATCACCCAATTCTTCCTCATGTGTGTAGAACATCTACAGTCTGATGAACATGATGGAGGAGTTTGTACAGAGGAATAATAATCCAAGAATTGTCACTAGTTCCAAATAAATTTTTTAATATATTTCATGTCAGTTGAGTGTTATCAGCTCTTTGAAATTGTCCAGATCCAGAAAGAGACTACACAAGAAGATTATAACTAAACTTTATTGAGATCAGCTTATTACCAAATGCTGTATTTTTCCTATCCCTCTTCTTATACCCAGGAGAGTCAGGGAGGAGCCAGCCTGAGCTCTTTCTAATACTATTTTTTCCCCACATCCTAGGAATCTTTCTGCTTTTTTTGTTTTTGTAACAGCATCTGAATAATAAGATTATCACCCTGGGTTATCATAATTGCATACACTGTCCTTAAAAGAATAAAAATACATCTAAAATAAAGGAACATATCATAAAGGAAATAATGGTTGCTAAACATTGATGTAATATACATTGTTGCCCAATGTGGACCCTTGTAAATGTGTTGGGATTGAAATTCCTATGCTGGAAACTCTGAAACAGACATGTCAAACACAAGGCCCGGGGGCCGGATCCGGCCCGCGAAGTGGTTTCATGTGGCCCACAAAGCCATCCTGGAAACAGTGAGGGAACGGCCCCCACTGCCTTGGCCCTGGCCCAGAGACCCTCCTCCTGCCAGAGACCCTCAGATCTGTCCCACTCCTGCCCAGGCCCCCATAGGCACCCTTGATGCAAATGATGTAGAGCTGGCCACGCCCACCCAGTAGGCCATACACACTCTAGCCATGCCCACCCAGTAGGCCACGCCCACCCTGGCCATACCCACCCGGCCCCCTGAGGGCAAGCACAATGCTGATGCGGCCCTCAATGAAATTGAGTCTAAAATGTTCCAATTCCTGGTGTTAAGAAAGGATGCAATAGAGCAAAGTGATTCACTTCAAATGGCAATGCTGACAGTCATGGGGATTGACAATTTGCATCCTAAATTCAAGCAGCCCAATAGCTTCAGTCCGCTTTGTACAACAGCATAGCTAAATTTTATTTCTTTGTGTATTTATTGTTAATTTGCATTTAGAATATTTATATGCTTCTGACACCCAAGAGATTCCAGCAATTTACACTACCTTCATCTAAATTCAACAAAAACAATGGTATAAAACAGTTAAAAATTATCAATCAACAGCCCCATTGACATTTACCACTACAATAAAAAAAAATAAAAATCTTAAGATTCTGTGATCGAGCTGAGCTTTAACTAATATCCTGAACATCATCAGGGGAGGGTGCCATTTGATGCTCCAAGGATAGCTTATTCCAGAGGGTAACATTCTTAGATTCCTCTTACTTTGATGAGAGGAAATGGTGTTTTGCTGTGCTTTTTTTATTATAGCAAAAAAGGCAAATGCCTTTCTAGGCAAGACTTATCCCTTGGGTTGATAGAAGCTGTTGAAATGGGAAATTGTTGCTTCGTTTCCTTCCCACTTTCCTTTGGCACCATTTCCCATATACCGCTTGAAATAATTGTGCTTGCCATTTGTCTTAATAGTGTAAATATAAAATAATTTTCTTCTTTTAGCACTTTTTTGCAGAGTTTTCTGTAGTGCTTTTGAGTTGAGTTCTATTATTGATCCACTACTTTCTCTCTCTTTTTCTCTCCTTTGATATGTGTCTGTATTCCTCTCTCTTTCTCCCTAGTAATGTAATGCAGCATTAAAAAAAGCAGGAGAGTATTTTACAACCTTCTTACTGTTGCCCACAGGGTGCTATAAATGCACAAACTGGATATAATTGAAGCACATATTAACTTACCGTCTGTTGTACAGGAAGAGCATAACCAGGCTGTTAACGTGCACTGTGTTGAAACTCTTTAACTTGGGGGTTGCGAATTAGCTTGCAGGAGTAATTTGGTAAGCACCTGGGAAATTGCAAGCTTCATTTCCTGCAACGTGGAATATGATTAAAAACAGAATATATTATTATCATGGGCACCATTAAAAAATGTGTAGACAGCATTCCATGATGTTAAAATGGAAATTGGAAGTTGTATTCAAATGTGGAAGATAGTGCATGTTAATTATAGCCTACCACCGTGCATTGAAAGTGCAATTCAATTATTTGCTTTGTCAAGCAATATTTTGATTAACTTGAACTTTAATTTTGTACATCTGGTGTTTTTCACACTGGGATGAAATCAGGGTTGAGGTATAATGCTGCCAACAGCATCCAGAAACAAGAGAAAGAACATATGCAGAGCCACAGTAAACCGTATTAAAGCACAGGGAGACAATCTTTTTGAAATAAAATTAAGACTTTTTTTTAAAAAGTCCATGTAATCAAAGAAATTAATCAAGCTGAGTATTGATGGAGAAGAGCCTAAGGTTTTGTTTATCCCATAGACTGCCACAAGCACTGGCTATCATTACACAATTACACCACTCTAATTGCTACAGTTAAGTTATTATAACCCTTAGGTTTAAATTCACAAAGTAAAATACAGTTCAGAATGTGTGCCAGGAAAGAGGAAAATACATTAAAATGCTACTTAAATCTTTTGAATTATGGATGTTTTGGAGGTGTTAATGTTCTTTATGTTTTTTCTCAGTCTATAAAAGCACAATTAGTGTAATATCAATAAGAGAACAGATAGCGTTTTAGTAAGGATGTATGTATGCATGTATTTATGTATTATTTATTAAATGTATACATTGCACCCTCCAACTGAAAGATGGAGATTGCCTTTCTACAAATAGAATTCAATGAACAGTAGCTAACAAGGAAAAGTATTTTACAAGTATTATGGTACAATCCCATACAACAAGAGCAACATTTTTATATATATATATATATATATATATATATATATATATATATATATATATATATATATATATATATATATATATATATATATATATATATATATATATATATATATATATATATATATATATATATATATATATATATATATATATGGATCTTTGGTTATTCGGGTTTTTCCCCGCATAGAACTAAAAGTGTAGGAGCGACGTTTCGACGGAATCCCATCCGTCATCATCAGGCTGGTGGCTTCTGCTTCCTTATTCTGGGAGAAGCATGTGGCTGTTTGTTCCTCTTTTTTAAACTGCCAGAGGGGGTGTGTTCTGTGGGTGGAGGTGTGCTCTGATTGGGTGGGAGTTTAAGTGTATTCTGATTGGGTGGGAGTGTGTTTTGAATGGTGGGTGTGTTCTGATTGGGTGGAGGTGTGTTTTGAGTGTATGGGCTGGTCTCAGCTGCCAGCCTTAGACCTGAGCTGGTGAGTTGTGCTGCTTTTGTTTGGCTTCGTGTTTGTGGTGGTGCCATGTTTTTATAGTGGGTGTCAGTTTGCTTATTGTGTGGTTTGGAGGGGTTTAAAGTGGCTGATGTTGCAGCTGTAGTTAGGTTTCTGTTTTGTGGTTGTGCCTCGTTATCATTGTGGGTTTGGATTTGCTTTTTGAATGGTTGTGTGGTGGTGATGTCATGTGGTGTTATCATGAGTTTGGGTCTGGTGTCATTCTTGGTGGTTGGGACTCGTCTGTCAATCAAGGCGGGTTTCCAAATGGTTGGTAGGCGAGAGGTATCATCTCGTTTGTTTATGCTGTGGGGGCATTTTTCTATCTCAACAGAATAATCAGAGAAGCCATTGAGATAGAAAGATTTAAAAACCTAAAGTTTTGTGCTCCCATAATGTAATATATTTAGAAATAGCTATAACTATCACTCACCTTTGCTTGGAAAAGTTTCTCTCTCGGTCTCATTCACTCATGTTTTGTTTGCAAAAGCTTCTCTCTCGCTCTCTCATTCCCTCACTCTTGCTCCAAAAAGCCTCTTTCATGCTCTCATTCACTCACACTGGTCAATAAACGTTTCTCTCTCGCTCTCATTCACTCACCAACTCAAAAGGCCAGCTGCGGCGCCTCCATTGACTTCCATGGGGACGCTTGGCAATTAAAACCACTCCCGCTACTGCTGCTAACTTTTTCACTTGCTTCTTGGTTCCGATTTAACCTGCAGAAACAAATCCCCGAGCCGGCCCCCATGGCAGCAGCGAGCCCCAAGGAGCGGGGCGGCCCAGTGTGCTCGCCGAGATGCTGGAGCGAGATTGCCCCCAACAATCTGAACACGAGATAGGCATTTCTCAGCCCACGCTGATCTCGCGCTCCTTACAATCTCCCTCTCTTTGTTTCAGTTTGCTTTCTACATTTTTGATAAAGACTCGAGGTTCGGCGTTTCTTCGCGACCACTAATCAGCGCGTGCGGAGAAATGCCCATTCCCTCTGCTGAGCCATCCCAGTTACTTCCCTGGAGCACCTCCATATCTTGCAAGGGCGCACAGGGAATCCGCGTTTCTCTGCGCTCGCTGATCAGCGCGTGGGGAGAAACGCCCATTCCCTCTGCTGAGCCATCCCAGTTGCTTGCGTTGCAGAAGGCAAGTATTTGGGATGAAGACTCGAGATTCGGCGTTTCTCAGCCCGTGCTGATCTCGCCCTCCTTACAGTCTCCCTCTCTTTGTTTCAGCTTGCTTTCTGCATTTGGGACAAAGACTGGAGATTCGGCGTTTCTCAGCCCACGCTGATCTCGCGCTCCTTACAGTCTCCCTCTCTCGAGTCTTCATCCCAAATGCAGAAAGCAAGCTGAAATAAAGAGAGGGAGACTGTAAGGAGGGCGAGATCAGCGCGGGCGGAGAAACGCCGAATCTCGTGTCTTCGTTCCAAATGATTGCTTTCCGCAATGCAAGCAACTGGGATGGCTCAGCAGAGGGAATGGGCATTTCTCCGCATGCAGGAGAGGTTTGTTAGGGAGGCGGTGGTCCGGCGTTGTTTACCTCCTTCCTGTGTGTGTGTGTCAGACCTGTGGGGAACAGCTGGTAGAGGTGGCCGTCTGGCGTTCCCCCCCTCCTGTGTGTGTGTGTCGGGCCCACAGAGAGATGCAAACACCAGACTGCCACCACCTCTACCAGCCGTTCCCCACAGGTCCGAGACACACACACACACACACACAAACGAGAGGGGGAAAAATGCCGGACTGCTGCCTCCCTACCAGCCGTTCCCCGCGGGTCCAACACACACACACACACACACACACATACAAATGAGAGGGGGGGAAATGCCAGACTGTTGCCTCCTTACCAGCCTCCCTACCAGCCGTTCCCTGCAGGTCCAACACACACATACACAAACGAGAAGGGGGAAAATGCCGGACTGCCGCCTCCCTACCAGCTGTTCCCCGCGGGTCCAACACACACAGACACAGAGAGAGAGAGAGAGAGAAGGGGGAAAAGAAGGAGGGGATCTGGCAGCACCCGAGACTCCATATGCTGCTCAGAAACACCCTCTCACCGCCCTCCCTCCTGTGGCAGACAGTCTTCTGGTTGCCGCCCTCAATCAGAAGGGAGGGCCGTGGGAGGGCCACATTTACACAGAGCAGGGAGGGCTGTTAGAGGGCCGTATTAAACTGCCCCCCGGGCCGCAAATGGCCCGCGGGCCAGACTTTGGACATGCCTGATATAGGAGAACAACCCTTCAGAACAAGATTCAGCAGTCCATCTGCATTTAAAAGACAATGGCCACTCTTTTGAAGACAGCAAAGTCCACATTTTGGACAGAGAGTTCTGCTGGTTTGAAAGAGAGGTTAAAGAGGCCATTTATGTCAAAATTGAACAGACCTCTCTCAACAGAGGGGAGGGATATAACATCATCTATCTCCAGTATACAACACAGTCCTTTCAGCAGTTCCAAGAAGGCTCCACACCCATTTCAACTACTCAGGTGACCCTGACGACACAGATAAACCTCCAAGTGACCTCAATGACTCTCTAAAACAGGGGTGTCAAACTGCTGGCCCACGGGCTGGATGCATCATAGTGAACCCGTGCCCGCCCCATTGCTGGCAATGGCAAAAAAGTTGTGATACATCGTGACATGTCACGTGACATTACGAGTTTGACACCTGTTCTAAAACAATACAAATGAGCAGCTATCTGCAAGCAGTATAAATTCTTCCAATCCCCACCATCCAGTCAGATCTGAAGAAGCTTCTTGGATGAGAAGTGAAACATCTTCAAAGAAAAACATGAAAATCCAGTTGCCTCAGAAAAAGCACCTTTGGGACATCTGGCTGAGATAAAAATGACAAAACAGCACTAGCCTCCATGGGAAAGTGGTTCAAAAAAAGTGAAGTCATGAGCACAGCATCATGATAACTCCCATCTCCAATTTTACAGTATTAAACATGTACAGAAATACATGTTTGTCCTATCACAAAAGAAGAACTATACACAAACCGAGAGTATAATTGCAATACCACAACCATAATCTTGCCTCTTCCCATGAAGGCCATTCCTGAATGATGAGTATGGATGTTTGCTAAGAAAATGTCCAGCTTGTCAACAAATGTAATTTTGCAGGTACAAGAAAAACAAGGGACATTCCCCAAATGATTTAGAAGTTGCTCATATGCAAAAATATTTTTTTTCAAGCAATAGACAAATTGTTCTTTTTGAGTCTTTCTTTGCTATGGGAATGCAAGGTCACACATTTCAAATAAACTTGATGATCAAGACAGGAAAAAAAGAGATTTGTTTATCAGATCATTTCAATCTGTTGCCTTTGCTATGTTTTTGGAGAAATAATCAAGATACAGTAGAAGAAACATCTCAAACCTGTGCAGGTAGGTAAAATGGAAAGCCTTGGCTGCGAAGTCCAAGTTCTAGGTTTTAATCAGAGAATTTTGAAATGCTTGAAAGAATAATAAAGAGTAATTCCACATTGCTTATTTCATTTGAATGCTCTTTGGTTCCCAGTTCCCACCAGTGACTTCTTCTCATACTAAAATTTATTTCCTCTTTATATTTGGAATCATTTGCTCAACCAGTTTGAGTATGTGTCTATGTATGGTGTAGGAATGGAGGAAATCATGACATGAAGACAGTAAATATTCTTTTACTGAGTTACCACTGTCTACTCCAAACTTTCAACATGAGCCTAAAGTCATGGTTTATAAAGGTTAGTTCCTTGTGATTTGTGTATTGACTTTCTTTAGCATTTTGAGGAAATAATGTAGCTTGTAACCTTGCCTTTTAGAATAAAGGGTAGCCTGAGGGTTAAAACTGTCTAGTCCATTTTTTCAGTTTGCTTGGTGACCTTTTCCTGTAATTCAGGATGTGACCTAACATCTGTCAAACCTTTAATTTTGGCAGGTCATCTCACATGCCAGCTGGCAAAGAAATCCATAGTTAAGATAAGTCACTAGAACTTTTATTGCCACCATCTTTCACTGCTTAGTGACTATCTGTTTTCATTCTTTCATAAACTTTAGATTTCCCTTGCATCACAATTATTTTCATTACAACTTCCTGCAAACTTGAAAATAAATATGCTTCATTCTGAAAAGAAACAGCTAAGAGGCTACATTTTGCTGATCTCTTCTGATCTTCCTCTTCTGAGTGGCATGACCTATTTTCATAACTGATATTGTTTCTCTCCCTAATGGATTTTAGAGTAACCTCTAAATTATGTGCCAACATAACTGGTAATATTCAGATACTTTCTTTCACTGAGTAGGAGAGCAGGCAAATACACGATGATAAACAACGGAAAACAATGTAGTAGACAATATACTTGCCATTTTGGTTTTTTTCCTGGATTCTAATTTGTGTTTTTTTTAAAAAAAAACAACAACATCGGTTTGTAGCTCATTAGTTCTCTCTTTCTCTCTCTCTCTCTCTCTCTCTCTCTCTCTCTTTTCCTTCTCAACTCAAAAACTAATTGTTTCAAAAAAATGGATTTATCTTAAAATATGACCCACAGAAAAAGCTTTTACATGTCTACTAAGGAATAGAGTCTGTTAAAAACAGTTCAATTTTCTTAAAACTTAATGTAACTGGTGAATAAAATTGGTGCCTTTTAAATAATTGTAGAGCCAGGAAGCTCTGTTTTTTTCAATTTTTAGAATCAAAGGAATAGAATTTGATTAGCTGATTTCTATTTCTGTATATCCTTGATTCATTTTCACTAGTACATCCTTCATCTATACTACTAAAGTTTTTTTTATAAAGGAATGGCATGCAGAATGGTTTGATTTTCCCTGAGTAATATCTGACAATTTATTGCATTTTCTGCAGATTTCTCCTTTAAATCTGTATTGACCTGGTATGTATGAAATTATGCTACAATGATAACACAATTCATTTGAGTGGTTACTCTCTTATACTATTAGAAGCTTATTCATATTTATTTTTTCTCTTAAACCTATAGTGCCTCTAGAATTTTTCCCCATAAAAATAGCAATTTAAAATTTATTCTTAAATGTTAAAACTATTTCTGTTAAGAGTCTTGCTGATTTTTTCCTTCTGTGCTCCACAGACAGTTGGAGCATCTGTACATGGTTTAACCTTTTATCACATTTACAACATCTGGATACCTATTGAAACTTAACTTAATGTGGAGAAGGGAGGCAATTAATTGATACTTTTCTCTCCCATAACATCAGTAAATGAGGCATATTTTTCACTATCTCATTTCTTAATGAGATTTGTTCATATTTCTTTCTCAACTGGTGCATATTAATCTCCCCAGTAAAGTTAACCATCTTGCTAGGTTATTTTTTTCACTATGACCAATTTAGATCTGTTATTTTGTCTGTTGTTCTCAACTTCCCTTTCTCATTCTAGAAATAAAGTGAGTCTTTTTTTAATGATCTCACTTCACTGTTACTTCATTGAATCATTTCCATTGATCAAACAAGAGATCTGAGTCAGGAGTGCTTCCTAGGCTTTGTTTGCTGAAATTTCTACTACTACTAAACAATTTCAGTGAGTCTGCAAAAATAGTAAAATATACAAGAAGCCTAAGGTGACAGAGTAACAATAAAGGTCATAGAGATGCTTAATCCATCACTGGTAGTATAACCAGGGCTTTTTTTCTCATAGAATGCTCAGAACGGAGTTCCGGCACCTTTTTTGGATGGAACCTTGTAGGGTAGGCAAGGCAGGTTGTATGACATGTGTGAGTTCCGGCACCTTTTTCTTTTACAAAAAAAAAGCACTGAGTATAACTCAACAGTCCATAAAAAAATGTGTGAACATCTTATCTGTTAGAGAGCCAGTTTGGTTTAATGGTCAAGGCATGAAGCCAGAAACTAGGAGATTATGAATTCTAGATCCACTTTAGGCATGAAAGCCAGCTGGGTGACTTTGGTAACAGTTATTCCCTCTCAATCCACAATGTTAGACATCTGGTGATAAACCAATGGGTCAATTCCTGTCACAACCAAATGGATCAACATTTGGTTGATCTGAAAAAAGTGGACCCTGCACTTGTGAGAAAAAGCTAGGAAGAAAAACAAATTCCAGGTAATGCTTTGGCACCCTGCCCAGAAGGACACAACACAATCTCTGTCTCTGTCAAGTTGTGGCCACTATGTGTCAGCAGGGTAGTGTATAGTCTTGTATGACAAAATATTTTTTTTTAAAAAGTGTAAAATTATTTAGATCAAAATTTTTGTCTGTGATTTTCTTAACCTTTAAACTCATTGTGGGACCTTCAGGCACTTGTTGCCTTCAGCCCAATCATGTTGTGATGATAAAATAGATCCTGGAGAATCATATACCCCTACCTATAGCATTCAAATATTACAGATTTCTCTTTACTTTTCCATAGCAAAGGGGAGAAACTAATTGGTCTAGAGATTAAAACTAATCTTTTATTACTGTTCTTGTCTTTACATCTGCATGAGAGGATTTGTTGTCTGTTCTTTTGTTTTTCTTTATGGTGACTACATTCCTTTAACACAAAGAACCAAGATCAAAAGCACCTACTTCTCTTATACTTTCTTTGCTCTTCTCCACCAAGCAGAGGTGGATTGCTTGAAGTGGAAAAGAGTTGTGACCTAGCCACACACAAATGATCCCCCCATTCATATTATCATTTCAACAATTCTCATCTCCATCTCTTTTTCCTGATATTTCCCTTTTTAGCTGGATCCCTGTAACCTTTGGACAATTAAGATGAGGAAAAAGGTTGAATAAATGAATATTTTTATTATGATTGTATTTATGTAAAGGAAAAATAAAACAAAACAAGATAAAATATTGCAATTGATGGTGAGCAATAGGCTCACTCCTACAGAATATCCTTTTTTACGTACACTGCAGCAGTTAACACCAGGTTTATCAGGTAGAACCTTATTTGTTCTTTCTGCTAAAAATGTGGAGACAGATGCTTGACTTTGTGGGAAATTAAAATTCTCCGTGTTGTACTCCTTACAGATTTAAGACTTCCTTTGAATTAATTGACTGGGAAGTTCAGCTTCAGTTAATCTTGATTGTATGCTATGCTTTGTTTTGGTATCTTAGTTTAATGTGTGCCTTATGTCATCCTGGGCAAATCCTATTCAGTGAGTTATGAAATTAACCTTTTTTATAAAACACTATGGGGCATCATGCAAATACTGAATATTTACAAAAATACGGAGCTGTCAGAGTAACTCAGAGCAGCACAGATCTGCAGTTTACCAATTGGGATACTTAGCTGGAATTTCATGGCAAATTAAATGAAGCTAACTCACAAGCATTTTATCTTTTAGAGGTTATTATCAACATTTGTAACAATTTGAGCTCCTAAGCATTCTCCTCCAGCTATAGGCTCAAGTCTGTCAAGATTCAGAAAGATCTTGACAGACTTGAACTTTGGGCCCTATCCAACAAAGTGCAATTCATTGGTGAGAAAACTGAAGTTTTACATTTTGGCTCAACAGCAGTAATTATGAGAGGGATCAAGAATTCTTAGTGGACAACCACTTAAATATGAACCAGCACTGTGTTGCAGTTGCCAAAAAAAACCCCAATCCAGTTCTAGGCTGCATTAACAGATGAATACTATCAAGGTCACATGAAGTATTAGTATTGCTTTATGCTACTTTGGTAAGACCACACTAATTCAAAGGAAGTCTTAAATCTGGAAGGAGTATACCCCATAGAATTTTAATTTTGGTCATCATAATACAGAAAAGATTCTAAAACAGTGCAGAAAAGAGCAATAAAGATGTTTAGGGGGCTGGAGCTTAAATCTTATGATGAACAGTTGCAGGAACTGGATATATCTAGTCTGACAAAGAGAAGGACTGGGGTGATGTGATAGCAGTCTTCCAATATTTGAGTGACTGTCACAAAGAAAAATAGGTTGACCCATTCTCTAAAGCACATGTGGGCAGGACAAGAAGTAATGGATGGAAACTTATCAAGGGGAGATACAGCCTAGGACTGAGGAGAAATTTCTGGACAGTGAGAACAATTAATCAGTGGAACAACTTGCCTCCTGGAGTTGTGTGTGCTCTGTCACTAGAAGTTTTAATCCACTCCATTAGAAGACACATATTTTCCACAAAGAAAGGAAGAAAAGGAGTCAAAGTAGTTGATTTTCTAGCAGTACTAGGATACTGATAGTAATTCTGAAAGTTTCAAAATTGCCATCATTAAATATCAAATCCCTAAGTCACAAAGGGGATTTTTTTTATTGGCCTAGAAGTCTGAACCAGGCTTTGAATGTAAGCTCAAAGACTACATTCCCAAAGTGGGCAGGGACAATTTGGGTTGGAGGGGAGGGGGCATTTGAAGAATTGAAGGAATGAAATGGGGTGGAAATCAGGGACCATTGGAAACTGTAAAAGGGATTCTGGCAGATTTTATGTAATGTCCAGATGGTATTTTTTATGCACTTCTGCTGTAAGAGTACAGTGAATAAATAACATTAAAATACATAATTTAAAAGACCAATACATAAAGTACAAACACATTTTTTTAAAAAATACCATAATATTATACATTATCTAAAAACAAAAGCAGGCTATGTATTCAAGACTTTGGCTTTGTGTTTGGCCTGGCCTCTGTAACTCAGGTGGTCAGGAGAAAATATTCTTAAATTGGAGTATCCTTTCCTGAGAAGGTGATTTCCATGCTTACCATGAAGTGAAACTCATTGTGACAAAGAACACTAAGCAATTTATCCTCCAGGTGGTTTCAGAGGCAGTTTTTCAATTCTTTCAAGGATAACCCTTGAAAAACAAAAATTGGTTGAAGATGAAGCACAGCAAAGTCAAGAGATAGGCTGCAGGCTGACCCAGGATTTGGTTCCAGTATTACAAGAGTTATCTTGCCAGAAAGCAACAAAAAATCCATTAGTTGTCCCTTGGTGTAGCCTCCAGAGACCTTGACAATATATTATCAAACTGTAATTGTTAATGTGATAGATGGAGAAAATTATTAAATACATGACCGATAAGTGATCATATTCAATGTACTTAGTTCTAATTAAATGTAAATTAAATTTAGTTTTTGCCCTTGTCCTGTCCACCACTTTATGAAGTGTGACTTGCAGTATGCTACTCAGCTATGGCTCAGGAAATGTTGTACATCTAAGCATTTGGCCATAGCATGACGTAATCTTCTCAAGGAGACTCACGTCTAAACACACAATGTAAACACTACAAGTGCAAAAATAAAAAGCCAATATAATTTAACATGTCTGACATTTTAATATGATTTTGAGCCCCTGGAAAATATTCTGGAATCATCTATTTTATATGTTTATCTTTTACAGATAAGCAATATAGTCTGAAACTCATGTTTAAAAATGAACAAAGAAATCATCCATAGAACTAACAATAAGTCATTATTTTTCAATAATAATGATTTTTCCCCCAACCTCTTTCCCAACTTTGTCTACAGACTATGTGCATTTTAACACAAATATATTAAAAATGGGTTATAATTTAAATATATCTTTTTGTGAAAATCTATCAAGAAGCCCATCTGACTGGATCCCTCTACTTTTGAGGAGAAATCTCTAAGATCCACAAACTATCCCAACCTCAGTTATTATTGTATTCCTAGTTCTCTATCTTCAATAGATAACAGTTTAACAATTTCTTCTGCTTCCTAAAGAATGTATTTTCCTCCCACAATTGTCAATGAGGTTAGGATTGCACAAATGCATATCCTTTTCTAGACATTTGCTAATCCTTAGAGATATTTCAGTAGCAGGAAACAATTGCTTTTTTGCTCTTCAAAGAACCAATGAACTGCAATATTTGTAAGAGAATTGCATTTCTGCTGATTGTGATACACAGTGGCATGAATAAAGGGGACAGATGACTAATGCCAAATGGCAGATTATTCTTTCATTCTTTGCCTAAATAAGGCTTGTATGATGAAATAAAGTATTGGCTGTCACCCAGTTTCCTAAAGGTCACCGTATACTTTTGGACTCCTACAATTTATATTCACCTCTTTGATATATTTTACATTCTTCTTTAAAAGTTTATTCTGAAAAATCCCAGATTACATCTGAAAATTCTTTCAAGTAGGCTATGCCAGATGTTTTGTTTAAGTAGACTAGGTTTATGTAGACTAGTTTCTGGTTAAGTTGACTATATTTAGCCATTTGTTATCCTGTTGAAATAAATAACTAAATATGTTACATGTAAATTCCAGGGCCGATTCTGAACCATTGATATGGTAATTGAATTTATTTATTTATTTATTTATTTATTTATTTATTTATTTATTTATTTATTTATTTATTTATTTGGTTTATATACCGCCCTATTCCCAAAGGACTCAGGGCGGTATATAAAACCATATTTTTTTGCAATGTCCTTAAATTAGTTTTCTTAAAAATGTTTCTTACAGTGATGCGCTCAGAAAGAAAATGTCAAAGAATTAGCAGGACCTTGTTATCTTTATGGGTTGACATTGTTCATTATATTTCTTATAAAAGTCTAATTCAAAATGAATGTCACAGATAAGGGAGAAATAGCACTATAATGGTAGCAAAGGTATTGTACATATGAAAACATCTGCAAAATAACCAGGAGAATAACATTGTCTGAACATGCTTCTAAAAAGAAGTGCTGAAATTGTACTTGCATGAAAACAGGCAGTAAATGTCCAGGAGAATGAAATTCAAAACATGGACTCAAGGTACAACCTGTCGATGTCACTTCATGGATGTAGAGCATGGTGCATCTTCAAACGTTTACGCGTTTTCTGGTCTAGGTGTTCCAATTCAGCCAAAGTCCAGTTGATAATTCCAGCTGGGTGGCGTATCACTGGAACTACCCATGTATTAATGGCTTTAATTATATTTCCAGCATTCAGCTTTGATTTTAGTATTTTGTGGACTCTCCTGATGTATTCCTTTTGTGTTGACTCTTTGACTTTTCCATTCAAGATGTTATCTGCTTCCAATATGCCTAGGTATTTGTAACCGTCATCCTTTGCTAGTACTTCCATTTCCCAGTTCTATTCCTTCTATTTTTCCCATTTTTTCCTCGCTGCATGGATAATATAGCACATTTTCCAAGTCCAAAGTCCATTCTGATGTCGCTGCTAAATAGCTGAACTGCGCTGAGTATTGATTCAAGTTCAGTGTGGCTTTTCACATACAGTTTTAAGTCATCCATGTATAGTAGATGGTTTATCTTGCCATGCTGGCTTGAGATGTGGTATCCCAGTTTTTTATTTCTTAATATTATTGTCAATGGAATTAATGCGATGTTGAACAGTAGTGGTGAAAGTGAGTCCCCTTGGAAGATTCCTCGTCTGATGTTGACTTCACCAATGTTCTCCCCATTTGCTGTTAGAACTGTTTTCCATTTTTGCATATTTGCTTTCAAAAATGTGCAGATGTTTTTGCTGATTCCAAAGTTTTCCAAACACGCATTAATCCTATTATTATTATTATTATTATTATTATTATTATTATTATTATTATTAACCAATATTTGGTAAACAATACACTGGATCAGGTAGAAAGCTCAATTATGGAATTTAATCGAAGCATGGGAAAGATATTAGTAGTAAAGCAAAATTTATTTCTTACTCTGAGTCTTCTCAGAGTATGAGCAAAGTCCAATTCTTTCTTCCAGGTTTCACCTCTGCGCTGATGAGCTGCCCCGATGAGCTGCAGTCATAAAAAAATGTTCCCTCAGAGCCTGTGTAAATTGAATGCTGGGGCTTTTAGATTAAAAAGATGGGGGCACTGGAAATGGCTGATGGGATGTGCTGGTATTTGATGCTGGAACTTCACCAAAGGTGAAATAAAGGTCTAAGAGAAATTAAGTTTGTGCTTTACCCAGGGTGCATTAGCTGCTCATTTCTGGACTGAGCTCTGCAGTAGAGTTCTCTGTATTAAACTCCCTTAGTGCATAGTTCAGAAACTTTAGTGGTGGCCAGATTGTTCTCAGTGGGATATTACATCTGCCTTAATTTAAATTAGCTGTCTATAGGTTCCAAGCAAATGTTAGTTATTTAAATAGGCTTTAAAATCAGAGGGGCAGCCTACTATCAATAAATGTAATAAATGATTACTGATATCAGTAAACCAGTTTTCTCTGCATGGTTTTACGACTAAACCACCGATTAACCTAGCTGAGAGAAATCAGTCTTCAAGTATCTTCTCAGTCATTGCACTTATTAATATTTGGGTCTACATTCTTTGCAAGTGTTTAAGGAGGCCATAGAAGCTCACTTTTTCAGTCAGATTTTTCATAACTTTTAGGAGTTTCAAAAGGTTTTAGTATGAAAGTTATTATGATTTTGTTTATTCTGTCATGTATTTAAATATTTTACATATTCACGTCCACTAGTTGTGCTACTTTTTTTTAGAGCAGGATGACAAGAGAACTCTATGAGAGCAATTGGGAAGAAATAGCTGCTTCAATAGTGCTCATTCTGTTGCAAGATGAGAGTATGCCATGCCATATGCTTCCAATGACATCATCATGCATCAAGGATGATGACACCATTATCAGTGTATTCACTGGGATACCACCATTTCTTCACTCCTATTTTTGGTTTGAACATTGAAGAGTTATGGCCTATTTAATTAATACAGACCATCTATTTAGTCTGCTCCCCAGTGACCTAATGTTTAAATGCAAAAGAAAGAAAAAAACAGTTTGCACTGAACACCAAGCTCCCCTTTTCAAGTAATTTTCCATTTTATTGGAACATCTATTAAAATGTGGTCCTCCTTTTCTGTTTTCTTGCTCCATACTTTTTGTACTCTGATCATCTTTTGCATGAACTGTTCTTGTCTTCTCCTTATTAGCCATCTATCAACTTAATCCTCTCACTTAACAGTTAAAACCATTGACTTCTTTCAGGACTCTGATCCTATATCAATTAT
The DNA here is from genome assembly GCF_964194415.1 of Vipera berus. NCBI lineage: Eukaryota > Metazoa > Chordata > Lepidosauria > Squamata > Viperidae > Vipera > Vipera berus. The sequence continues at coordinate 158,787,392 of NC_138204.1, forward strand.
TTTTTGAGCATTTTTGCTGACTTCCGGTCATTTCTCCATGCTTTCCTGAAAGTCTTTCTGATTTCAAACTCTTGCTCAGGACTTTTGTTCCTCTTGATTGACCACACTCATTGTCAGAGGTCTCTCATCTCTTTAAATAACTTTTATTCATTTTCACTGTTTAGCTGAATGCTTAGAACTGCTTCTTGGAATACTTATGTAATATCCCCTCTTTTATTTTCTTCAAATGAATCCTAAAAACTCGCCTTACAGGAAAATCTTGTACGTAGCTACTTAGAAGTGTATCAAGTGAATCCAATGGCACTTATTCTCAGACAGAACATGTAGCCTTCATTATTAATCTACCCAAGCCAGAATTCTGAACAGAGAAGCTATGGAGATTTCCTTTTTCATTCACAATCATGACTATTCATACTGGGTGCTATAATACTTTACTGCAGATCTTGATTATCTTTCATCTCATTAAAAAGCTGTTGAAAATAATTTATGATTGAGTTGTAGACTGATGATGAAAAATCCATTTGAGCTAATGGTGCAATCAGATAACATTACATCATTCAATTTTTATTGGGCCCTGATAAGAGGGTACTGGATTAATTACATCTCCATTTCACCATCTCAGTAACATGAAGAATACTATTACTATCATAGGAGTTATTTCATTTGGAAAGTGATCCAGCTCTATTTTAATCACATTATTTCATGGGGTGACAAAAGGAGGACAAGCATTTACTTTTCTGCATTTGCAAAGAAGATATATTTAAGTTGATTTCAGGAACCAAAGACATGGAATTCCCAATGTGGAATGCCAAAGCAAGCAGCAAAATCACTATACATGGGTCAGGAAATGAAGTGAAACTTCCCTAACACAAAATTTTAGGCATTCACATGAACTATCTCTATTTTTTTTCATTTGAAAACAAAGATAAATCACTTGTATCCATATTTAGCATCTTTCATATTCAAATTTCAGTTTGGAAAAGTTTTGATTTAGGAAATATTTGATGCATGCAGTGGGCATTTTCTCCATTATATGATCTGTAAAGGTCCAACCCAGATACAGTGATAGCATCTATAAGTAGTCCTTGACTTAATGACCACAAATGAGCCCAGAATTTATGTTGCTAAGTGAGACATTTGTTAAGTGAGTTTTGCCCCAATTTATGGCTTTTCTTGCCCCATTTGTTAAGTGAATCAGTGCAGTTGTTAAATTAGAAACATGGTTGTTAAGTGAATCATGCTTCTCCAATGACTTTGCTTGTCAGAAAGTTGCAAAAGATAATCCTATGACCCTGGGAACACAAATCATGTTTAGTATGTAGGTAAAAGGCACTCCTAGATAACATGAGAGCTATATTCACTACCAAACCTATGGGATGCCTCATTTCCCCCCCACCCCCAATACCTGTGAACTGTTTAAAGTACCCTTGAAGAAAACATTCAGAACAAGCTGAATTGACTATCAATGGTGACCAGGGAAGAATCAGACAGGGACCAATGGCCCAGTAAACCAAATTATTTATATTCACTGGTCATATCTCAATGCCAACCTAGTAGGAAGATAGAAATAATAATAAGAACTCTCAGATGGGTTTATTTCAATGTCATGCATTCATTTCCACGCTCTCTGCCTTTTCCTTAGTCTTATTTTTGAAATGTAGAAGGCCAAAGCTATATGCTTTAAGCTATGGTTCTGTTTTTGCTCAGGGCTATTCAGCAAACTGTTAAGCGCTTTTCTGGGAGTTCAATATCACCATTTAATCATTTGCAAAAGAAAAAAAAAGAAAGAAATATATGTTTTATCTTCAAAGTGATTTGGTTGCTTTATCAGAAGCATTTTTTTAAATGTTTATTTATTTCTTGGATTTATTTTCTGCCTTTTCTCCAAGAATTCAATATGATGTATACTGCACACCTTCTTCCTATTTTGTCGCACAACAACTGTGGTAGGTTGGGCTGAGAAAGACTGACCCCCAAATCATCAAATGATCCTCTGTGGATAAGGGTGGATTTGAAAGTGGGTCTTCATTTTCTAGATCAAATTCATAGCCACCATGTTATTCTGGTTTTAAATAATATGCAGCTACACATTTTCAACTAATATTATGCATTAATGAAAAACATCAACTTAGATGTGAACATATGTAGAAGCAATGTGCATTATAAATGTCTGATCCAGCTGTCATCCCTTATCTCTATCACTTCCATCATCATCATCATCCCCATAAAATCAATTATCAAAGAGAAAAAAAATATTTAATTGGATAGAGTAACAGTGCACATTCTTCAGCCTTACTCATGAACTATTAATGCTATTCAGAACTCTATCAAAATATAGTGGAGTTTCCAAGGTTATTTTTTGATGAAATTGCCAAGAAGGAAGCCAAGTAACAATTGGACAAGTTTCTTATGATGGCCATCTTTGTGGACAAGATGGCTGTTGGAACTTGAACAACCTTTTTGCATGCATTCACCTTGTTGAGAAGCATTCAGCCTGGCAGGGAGGAGGGATCAAATGTAGAGTTAGCTTGAAGTCCCTGCACAACTGTATAATGACTGACAGTCACTAAGTTGATAGGGCTCGCAACTTGGGCATCCTCCTGGAATCACGGCTCAGTTTAGAAGACCACATAGGTGTGATGACCAGGGGGGCTTTTGCCCAGGTTCGCCTGGTGTGCCAGTTGCGGCCCTATTTGGACCGAGATGCCCTACGCACAGTCACTCATGCGCTCGTGACCTCTCGGTTAGACTACTGCAACGCTCTCTACATGGGGCTGCCCTTGAGGACCACTCGGAGGCTTCAGCTGGTGCAGAATGCAGCCGCGCGAGTTGTGATGGGAGTCTCCCGATACTCCCGTGTAACGCCTCTTCTCCGCGAGCTGCATTGGCTTCCAGTTGCCCTCCGGGTGAGATTCAAGGTGCTGGTGATGACGTATAAAGCCCTACATGGCATGGGTCCGGATTATCTTAGGGAGCACCTGCTGCCAGCATCAACTTCCCATCGTCCTGTGCGCTCCCATAGAGAGGCCCTCCTTAGGGTGCTGCCGGTTAGGGAGTGCCGGCGGGTGATCCCCAGAGGGAGGGCATTCTCTGTGGGCACACCTGCCCTTTGGAATGATTTACCTGTGGAACTCCGGACCGCCCCCGATCTGCGTTCATTTTGCCAGGACCTGAAAACCTGGCTTTTCAATTTATCAGGCCTGGACTGAAGGGGTTTTAGCTTTTTAAATATTGTTTTAATTGTTGGGCTTAATTAATTTAATTTATTTTAATTTTATATTATCTTTTATATTGTATTTTATGCTGCCCTGTAAACCGCCCTGAGTCCTTCGGGAATAGGGCGGTATAGAAATCTAAATAAATAAATAAATAAATAAATAAATAAATAAATAAATAAATAAATAAATAAATAAGTAAGTAAGTAAGTAAGTAAGTAAGTAAGTAAGTAAGTTCCCAAGAGTAGGCTACCAGACTGGTGAGATTCCTGAATTATAGGCAGAGCATAATACAGTAGTTATCTTTAGTAGAACTCTGCAAGTGTGGATCTGCTTGTTTGCACCTGATACCCATTTGACAAGGAGGGCAAATTGACAGAGACAGATAAAGGGAAGACTTCTCACCAAGTCAATTGTTTATTAGCAATTGTGTTTACTTAAGAGACAAACTCTTGTGTTTAAGGCATAAAGAGAACCTTCTTTTCTCTCTCTTCATCTTTTGTGTTTCCTTCTTTACAGGATGTAGTTGGAGAGAAGTGTGGCTTTTCTGTCCTCTGGCATATTTTTTAATAAACATTAAAATATTATGATGCTTATTAACATCCATTGATAACTGGGCCAAGCCCATACTGTGCATCCAAGACAACTATATTATGAGTGTTTCATTTTATGTTCTGGAAAGTACTTACTCAGTATCATGTCATTACCTTGCTTATGTTCAGGAGCACATCCTTTAATAGACTTTCTCTGAATTCCAATCTCTAACAGCTACACATTGAGGAAAATAAGTTTTTATGCTAGCACATTATTATGATGGCAATAATGTTCAGTCATAATAAGGAACATTCTTTATGCTTTTATTAGCAACCTGTGGATGAAAGATTCTAGATTAATTTACCTTTCACTAAGTTTGCTGGCCATTTGCCTTATTTTGCTCATCTCTTGTGTTTATCCATCAAACTTCATCAAAGGGAGCACTGCTCTTGCCTAAACTAAGGGACAACTAGACTTCCAGTGACTTAGGAATAGGATACATGTTTCCTCAAGATGATTAGGTTGATATAAAATGTCTACAAGTTAGCACTCCTAAGAGTCTGTTAAATATGGCCTAACATAAAACAGCATCCACATTGTTCCTTATATACTGTATATATTGGACTGTTATTTCCCCTCTTCCAGAGCTGGCATTTTTAAGAATGCTAAGTACGTAAGGAATTTTGTTTGGTGGGAGAAGTAAACCCTAGAATACCATTACAGTTCTACTGGTAAAACAATTAATATTCTCAGTTATTCTAAGGAATATATTTTGAAAAAAGTGATAGATGTAATAGGTTGCATATATTTCTTCATTTAGTCATCAGTTATCTCACACTTTGATTTTTTGAAAAGGACTTGAAATTGTGCCCAAGTGAATCTTGCTAAAAAAAATATCTCAAAAGCTGGAGCTTTTATTGCATCAGCACTTATTGCAGAATAAGATTTTCTCCAAGCTCCTAAGGAATTTTAAACTTTGTGGGACAATATGAAGACCTTAATTTGTGACTAGATAGACAAGGAACTGTTGTATTATTGATTCAGACTGATGTATTTGCCCAGTCCTTTGTTGAAAATTTTCTTAAACAATTTTCTGATATCATCTAGTAATGTATCCTTCCTTCCTTCCTTCCTTCCTTCCTTCCTTCCTTCCTTCCTTCCTTCCTTCCTTCCTTCCTTCCCATCTGTTGTGACTGATTCTTTGATCAAGATTAACTGCACGGTAACAGTTTAGAAGAAAAATAACATAAATTGATTGGTTGTATCATTTGTCCATATGGTTCAGTAGAAAGACATAATTGTCACCATTCCTGATCCTGGGAGATTTTCTATCATGTCCCAAAGTGAGTTCCAGCATAATTGTTTTCTCTTGCTATTAAGCCAAGAGACTGAGGATTCATTCTGAACAAGTGTCTCAAGTATTTCTTTTCTGCAAAGGGGGAGTTTTCCCTGTGTAAAGTTTGTGAAGTCCTGTCCCTCAGTTTCTGATGCTTCATCCAAGGCCCAGAAATAACATTAGTGAAGGTACTATGGAATCTATCCTGAAACTCAAATAAAAAGACCTTGTCTTAACATGTTTTGTTCTTTCCATCACATGCCTTCTTATCTCTTCCAGCTTTATTCTAGGGGCCTTCTTGATACTGTCCCTCCTTCAAGCATTTCCTATGGCCATTTCAAGAACACCATAACAAATTGAGAATGGACAGTTTTGCCTCTAGACTTTCTCTTTTAGGAAACCAATCATCCTGAACTTGTAGCATGTGTATTTCTTGTCATCTTTATGAAGGAAAAGAAACATGGCATATCCCTGCAAGTCATGACAGCATTTTCTTCTGTCTTCAAACTCATCAGATTAATGAAAAAAACAACAACCCTCATCTCATATGATTCCTCATACACTGCTGCATAAAATTCACCTGAAAATGTATCTGCTATTGACTTTCCAGAGAAAAGAAAAAGACATTGTTGTTGCTTTTGTGGTTGTGAATTTTCCTCTTGAGTTTCTGCTCCAAACTCCTGTTTGTTCAGTTTTTTTCTGATTTATTCGTAACAATAAATATATTATACTTCTATAAGTGTACAAGGGAAATGTACATGAACAATACATTTACATGGAAATTCCAAGAATTAGAGAGAAAAAAAAATCCAAGTTCTTGGAATAATTTTCTTTAAAAAAATTACATGAGATGGAATAGCTCCTGCTGGAGGAGGAAATTTACATTTTAGTCTTTAGATTTATATACAATTGCCTGACATTTTTTATTGTGAGAAATCATTAGCTAACTTGACAAACTGTAGCAGCATGTTATAAAGAAAGAAATGCAATATAATCAATCATTAATTCATGTTGCCTGGTTAGAGGATTCAATAGTAAACATGTATTTCCACTGAAGAGATAATCTTTTAGAAATGTTGATTGCATATAATGCACAAATAATGTACCACCTGGATGTTTCTGGTTAAAAGAAAAATGTTATTGCAGACCATCTGTTTTGCAGATGCACAACAATAAATATATAATATCTGATAGTCAAATATTCATTGGACGCCATTTTTCCTATCTATTTTTTTACTAAAATATGTGTCAGAACACATGCAGTATATTGTATATATCTAGTTCTTTCTGGTTATGAGTAACAATGAATGGGAAGCCTATCCTGACTTGCAAGATTATGTTACTAAAGATGGTATAATAAAATTACTCTTGATCTTTACAATATTGGTTTCTTAATCTGATCTAATTTGTTGGGCTGATATACGATAATATAGTCCTATACCAGTGAGGGCGAACCTTTTAGAGACCGAATGCCCAAACTGCAACTCAAAACCCACTTATGTATCGTCGGGTGCTGAGTGGGCATGGCCCATTGGGTGGGTGTGGCCCACTGGGTGGGCATGGCTTCGGTGGTAATGGCAGACTGGGTGGGACTGAAAAGTTCAATCAATCAATTCTAACTTTGTGTTTTGTTTTTTTTCCTGTGAGAAGTTGAAATTGATTGATTGATTGAACCTTTTTTTTCTGCACATGGCAGTGCAGGCCTAAAGCGAAAAAGTTTTATAAAACCCACCTAAAGGCCTAGGACTGAGGCGACAGCACGCATGCCCACAGAGAGGGCTCTGTGTGCCACCTGTGGCACGCGTACCATAGGTTCGTCACCACAGTCCTATACAAACTAGGAACTGGCCTGTCCAAGATTTTTAATCAAACTTTTGATCCAGGCTAAAGCCCTCTCTTATCTGATCATTACCTTGGTTGTGGTACTGTCCTTCAAGGCCATCCCCTGTGCCCTCTACATAGACCCAGAATGGAAAAAATGGGGTTATTCTTGGTGTATGATTTGAATGAGGTCTTAGTTATAACTTGGGAAGATTATGCTTATAGGAACACTCTGTGACTGTGGATCTTGTAGGCTCTTCCCACAACCATTTGATTTTTCTGGTATTTTTCTGGTGAGAATAGTTGCTTTATTTTTATTAGTTGTTTTGTTAGGATCACTGTGTGAGATAGGTAGCCATATCAGATACATGAACAAAGAAACAAACAAATTTAAATATCCAAATCTATTTGGCTTTTCTGGGTATCTCCCAGCCAAATACTGATAAGATTCAGTCTTGCCTGCCTTTTTGAGTTGAGTCAGAGTTGGCTAGATGTTACCATCTTAACTGGGCATACAATATCTGAAAATAATGCTTGCAAAATTTCAGATGCTAAACTATGGTGTATACAAATATGTGTATATTACTGTAGTAAAACAAAGTGTTATTTGAACCTCATCAAAAAATGTCACAATCTAGGCCTGTGAATTTGATAAACACCAATGTTTTGTAAGGAGACACCACTGCATTTAAAATGACTTACAGTAGAAGTATTTTTGAATTTGTTTCATTGGGCAGTCATTTTTATATAGGTTTATGATACATCTGAGATGTTTCCTAATATCATAGACTGGGACAGAACTATTGTCTTTGAGAAGATGGAGAACCCTTCCTCCTTATAAGTGACCAAACTTTATCTTGACAATTATTTGAAGATTTCCTATATTTATTTATTTATTTTTTTAAAAAAGAGTTGGCCAGCTATTTTAATAATTTCTCAACATGTCCTTAATGTACAAATCACATAATTTCATTGCAACTCGGTCAAATTTTCATTGAGCTATTCCCAAATAAATATATACTGAATAGTACACAACAGAATGAGATCCCATTATGTTCAATAGGCCTTACTTGTTTGAAAGTGTGTTGATTGCGGCTCAAATACATTAACTTTAAAAGCTTGTCTACTTATCTGCTCTGCACTTTGGCTTTTATGAGGCCAATAATTCTAATGGAGTTCATCTGCATTTCCCATCCATTAGTGTTTGTCATTTCTAATGGTCATTGTATTTAGTTTCTGTTAAGCTTAGATACTATTTCTCCACCTGATCATTGCAAACATTATCCTGAGACTGATTGAAACTTTCCCCCTTTTCTTCTTTGAGAAAGCCTAGCGATGGTAATGATGATGATTCTACTTTTGCTCATCCGAATTTGAGATTTATTTTTTTTGCTAGTAAGGAGGAAATAAATACGGTACTACAATTGAACTTGTACACAGAATCCTCATGAAATTTCTGCTTTAGTAAAAAATAAATAAATCTTAATTCCTCCCCCCCCCGAATTTTTTTTTAACTTATTTATCAGATAGGCAGTCTAATTAATCACTGCAGCCACTGGATTTCAAATCTGAGAAGGTGATTGAAAATTATAATGACATTTATGTGCAGTGCTATTCTTGTCTCTGTTGCTACATTTCTTTTGCCCACTTACTTTATAAAACTCCATCTGGTCCTCATAATTCCTTTTTGATACTGAAAATCTGAATGAATGCTAATTGGCCTTCTTCATAACAATTGCAATATTGCTTTCACCATCACAACCAGATCAGATGCTTTATATCTTACATAATCACTGCATAATATTCCTGGGTTTCTATCAGTAATGTTATTGAAAGAATTTTTTCAGTTGTTCAAAAATATAATCATATAAATTTCCATATTATCTATGGATTTTTGCTACTTTAATTTATTCCTATTGCATGACATACTAAAGAAAGAAAATGAGAAAAGTATTAAAATCCTCCCTCCCTCCCTCCCTTCTTCCTTCTCCATAAAAAATAAATAGTTAAACAAAATAAGGGGAAAATCTTCAGGGAACATACACACAAACATAAGCATGACAATTATCATTTCTATATCACCTCTGTCTCAATCACTAACATCTACTGTATATTTATATCTACCTCTTTAAAATTTATTAAAATTATTATTAAATTAATTTGAATCTTATCCACCTGGAATGAAATTGATCAACACTTTCATGACATTAATAAACAAACCCTTGAGAGACTGAGGAGGAACAAATGTTTTCAGTCCAGAATTGTATGTCCCATTTCTCTCCAACCATGCTAACTTATATCTTTAGCTGCATTCCAAGTTCAATAACCCCAAAGTACTTAATGAATTAATAAAATGCAGTATATAATTCAGTATCTTTGCATTTTATTTCTTGTCCCCAAATCATATGATCAATTCTATGAAGATTAGATCAAATAAAAAACTATAGAGCAAGACCCAACTGCATGTGTCAGAGTCTCTGCAGTATAAAAAGGAAGAGATGCTTCTTAAAAATACACTGAAGTGTTCAATATTTATGAACAGGAATTTTTTTTATGAATTAATCTGATTTTATGGCAATAAGCTATTTAACTTTTATTAACACTTGATTTCTCCAATAAGATTCCCAACTCTGCCTTATAATTTTTGTAGATTATCAATCTATGACATAGTAATAATCTTCAACTACATGTCAAAATAAATTATAGGGATAATTTTAGGTGTTAAAATGCTTTCCAGTACAGTAAGGAATATAGGAATTTTTAGAAAGTACAAGTTTGTCAGGTCCAGTCTAACACAATCAAATACTATTTTAGTTGGATATATTCCCATTCATCACTTTTAGACATTATGAATTCTTTCAATGTAGCAAATTTTGAAGTGATGGTTAATGATAAGCCAGTCCAAGCACTAATATCATTATCTGCTCCCACACTTCAAAAGGGATTTACCTGTAATTTTTGAAATGAATCCCAAATAATAAACTTTTGCTCCCAAATTCTCCTTGTATATCTTTCAACCTTTCACGTTGGAAAAACAACTGCATTTTGATTGAAACAAGAATCAAGCTCCTGGCATGATATCAAAAGATTAAGCAATAAATTTCAAGCTGTGCCCATAATATAAACTCCATGCCTAAGCTCAATATCTAGAAAATTAATCTCCATCTTTATACGCAGCTCATAAAATAAATAAAGACTGAAGGCTTCTCTATCCCATATTTTTCAACAATTAATCTATTTGTTACCTCAGAAAATAAACATATATTTTAAAATGATAATTCAAAGTACTGTTGCAATTGAAATGCACTTCAAGGGCCAGGTTGTATAAAGCCCTCCATAGCACAGGGCCTGCTTACTTGCAGACCACCTGCTACAATTGTTTCTGTTTACTCTGTCAGAGATTATAGAGTAGACATGCATCAGACAAAGCTGATTTTTGGGAGTCAGGAGTTTTGTCTTTGTCACAGTGACTGCTGTGGTACAGTATTTCCTCCAAAAGCCAGGTGGTCTTAACCAGTGCTTTTTTTGTAAAAGAAAAAGGTGCCGGAACTCACACATGTCATACAACCCACCTTGCCTACCCTACAAGGTTCCATCCCAAAAAGGTGCTGGAACTCCGTTCTGAGCATTCTATGACAAAAAAGCCCTGGTCTTAACCATGTTGAATCTTCCAAGACATTAAAGACCTAATTGCTCCCTCAGGCTTTTGGCCAGGATATTAAGCTTTTACTGGCTGATTTGGTAGATTGTTGCTGTTCTTTACTGATTGTGAATATAGAATTTTTTTTAATCTCATGGATATTTTGTACTGCTTATCCTAACACATTGTGTTGTAATGTCTTTTTGTTTTAATCTTCCATTCATTTTCTAGACTTGCTGCTGTGAGATGGGTGGCTGTATACATAGTTTAAATTAATCAATCAATCAATCAATCTAGAAGGAGTATTCATTCTGACACTTATGCTTTCTCTAAAATTCCTGGGAAATTTTAACCATTTATATCAATATTTGTAGAGAATAAGGATGGTGACTTTGATGGAGATATGGAGAAGCTGTTGCTTAGGCAAAAGGGGCTAAAACAGTTTTAGGACCAGAAAATTGGTTTCATGGTTTTGATCTACATATCTGCTTATTGATCTATTTGAAATAGATTAGAAATAAATAATGATATTATCCTTATAATCCCAAATTATTTAATATAATTTATGCCATAAACAAATCCCACTTTTTAATACATTTCAATAGATACTTTAGATTGAAAGGATATTTGACTTATTCTAGTTGATTAAATAGCCTGATTAATTATTACACTATTATATAACATCTTCAAACTGAAGTAAAGAATCTTGATAAATATCAGTGAAGTTCAAAATGCCGTGTTATAGAAAAATAATTTTACGTTCAATTTCTGTCAGGATAACTCTCAAAATATTCCTTGATTGCATAATGAGTCCAACCAAATTAAATATAACAGAGGAAAAAAGATATCTTTCATAAATTCCTCAAAATATCTAAATGAGTGGAAAAAAAATCCAGTGGAAATTTTATCTGAAGTATTGTCACCAAACTTTATCCACTAGGTAAAAAAACAAGAGAAATCCATGTTTCAAAAATTAATCTGCAACATATCAAAGGCTTTTTCCACCTTCTAACAAAGCTATAATTTCTGAGCTCTCTTTTAAAATACCAGTCAATAACCTATATTATCTGAAGCTTGTCCCCTTTTGTAAAATCAGATGGTACAGAATGAATTATCAGGGATAATGTAGTTTGCAATCACTGTTGCTGTCAAATGTTAAAGGTAAAGGTTCTCCCGCATGTGCGTGCTAGTCATTTCCAACTCTAGTGGCCGGTGCTCATCTCCGTTTCAAAGCCAAAGAGCCAGCGCTTGTCCGAGGACGTCTCCGTGGAGCCTTGGTGGAGCAGAGGGCTAATGCCTCCTTAAGTAACACCAGCTGCCTGCAATTAGTGCAGGTTCGAGTCCCACCAGGCTCAAGGTTGACTCAGCCTTCCATCCTTCCGAGGTAGGTAAAATGAGGACCCAGATTGTTGGGGGCAATTAAGCTGACTTTGTAATAATGCCGCTTGGGGTGTGTGTGAAAGCCCTAACAAGCAGGCATATACATAGAATGAAGGCTACTGCTAAGCTTGTAAGCCGCCCTGAGTCTTCGGAGAAGGGCGGGATATAAATGTAATAAAAATAAAAAAAATAAAAATAAATAAATGTGGCTGGCATGACTAGACACCAAAGGTGCACGGAACGTTGCTCTTTAAATTGATTTGTCTATTCAGCAGACAATAATCTATGAACTGGTACTCCCAGAACTAGGATTATGGCTCAAGAATCCCAGTCAAAGCCAGAAGTATAAGGAGTAACTTATTACCTGTAGAAAGGACACATTTTAAAAAAATATGTATGGATTGTTTTTTTACCCACTCATACCCAAGCAGGATACTAAATATGTATCCAAAGGAAGGTCAATGAACAAAGTTTGTTAAAAATTTAAAATCATGACAAATCACACCATATTTCAAAATTATCTGAATTCATTCATTTGTTCTCTTTCCCTCTTTCTTCAGATTAAAAGGCATTTGTAGTCATAGAAAAAAAACACTCTCAGAATTTAAGGAGGGAGATACAAAAGATTTAATCAAAACTAAATCTGCTGCTTCAAATAGTGTACCAAAATCAAATTCTGGGTACCAGTCAGAAATAGAAAGATTTCCTTCTTTCCTTCTTTTTCTTTGGAAAGCTTTTAATAGGGGAAGGAGCCAGCTTCATTTTGATTTTGTTTACTTCATGAGGAGAGATCCAGTTTCTCAGATTTGGCTCCTTTCAGATAAGAAATAAAAGTTGAAGAACCAAAAGAAAACAGCCATTTTTGGAAATGTGGAGCTAAAAGTGAATTAAATTTTTTAATCCTAATTAAAATATCTTTTAATCCTTGTACCTAAGTTGTTTCTTTGAATGCTTAGTGTTATTTTGTTCTACCTGCCTTGCCTCTATATGTGTAGTCCTGCTTAGAGATTTACTTCTCCGTTAAATTCTGCAAGATCTATAAGATTTACCTTTTTCTTTTCTCTCATTGTCTTTCATTCACCAATAAAAAACATTTTGTTGGACCTGAGCCAATTTATTCTTAGGTTGCTATGGTTTGGTCATATAAAGGTAAAGGTAAAGGTTCCCCCGCACATGTGTGCTAGTCGTTTCCAACTCTAGGGGCCGGTGCTCATCTCCATTTCAAAGCTTGTCCGAGGACGTCTCCGTGGTCATGTGGCCGGCATGACTAGACGCCAAAGGCACACGGAACGCTGTTACCTTCCCACCGTAGTGGTCCCTATTTTTCTACTTGCATTTTTATGTGATTTCGAACTGCTAGGTTGGCAGAAGCTGGGACAAGTAACAGGCATTCACTCTGTTACACGGCACTCAGGATTCGACCTGCCAAACTGCCGACCTTCTGATCAACAAATGTTAAATGTTAGCAACTACATTTAGGAAAGAAGTCTGCCAATAATTGAAATACTCCGCTGAATCTTTACTCACCTTTAATATAATTGTTATAAAAGCTTTATGAAAAGAAGAAACAAAAATCCATTCAGGAAGGTATCATTATATACCTCCAGCAGTATTAGAACAAAAAAAAATCTATGTATATTTTACAGTTGTCCTATAATTAATAAAATAACTCTATTAATCCATGAAAAACAATGAAGGTATTCTTATAGAATGTAATATATGTCTTATTGTATAGAAAAACCTTTGCTGTTTTATGGATTTAACCTTTTTTTCTTTATTCTTTAATGATAGAAAGAAGCCAAATTGCTGCAGCCAAATTGGCTATCTGATATTATGAAATCTTCAAAATAATTATTTTACTGAAAAATACTTTACTATCAGGACTCATTTTTGTTGTTGTTAGTTTTGAAGTCGTGTCCGACCCATCGCGACCCCATAGACAATGTTCCTCCAGGCCTTCCTCTCCTCTACCATCTTCTGGAGTCCATTTAAGCTCACACCTACTGCTTCAGTGACTCCATCCAGTTATCTCATTCTCTGTCATCCCCTTCTTCTCTTGCCCTCAACCTTTCCCAGCATTAGCCTTTTCTCCAGTGAGCCCTTCCTTCTCATTAAGTGGCTAAAGTATTTGAGTTCCAACTTCAGGATCTGGCCTTCTAAAGAACAGTCAGGGTTGATCTCCTCTAGGACTGACCGGTTTGATCGCCTTGCAGTCCAAGGGACTTGCAGGTGTCTTCTCTAACCCCATAGTTCAAAGGCCTCAATTCTTTGGCACTCAGTCTTTCTTATGGCCCAATTTTCACAGCCATACATTGCAACTGGGAAGACCATAGCCTTGACTATACACACTTTTGTTGGCAGGGTGATGTCTCTGCTTTTTAGTGTGCTGTCTAGATTTGCCATGGCTTTTCTCTCCAGGAGCAAGCATCTTTTAATTTCTTGGCTGCAGTCCCCATCTGCGGTGATCTTGGAGCCCAGGAAAATAAAATCTGTCACTATCTCCATTTCTTACCCATCTATTTACCAGGAATTGAGAGGGCCAGATGCCATGATCTTGGTTTTCTTAATGTTAAGTTTCAAGCCAACCTTTGCACTCTCCTTCTTTACCTGCAACAAGAGGCTCTTTAGTTCCTCTTCACTTTCTGCCATTAGAGTGGTATCATCTGCATATCTTAGGTTGTTGATATTTCTTCCGGCAAACTTAATTCCAACTTTTGATTCATCTAGCCCTGCTTTTCTCATGATGTGGTCTGCATATAAGTTAAACAGGCAGGGTGACAGTATACAGCCATGCAAGACTCCTTTCCCAATTTTGAACCAATCAGTGGTTCCGTGTCCAGTTCTCACTGTTGCTTCTTGACCCACATATAGGTTTCTCAAGAGACAAATAAGATGGTCTGGTACTCCCATCTCTTTAAGAACTTGCCACAATTTGTTGTAATCCACACAATTAAATGCTTTAGCATAGTCAATGAAGCAGAAGTAGATGTTTTTGAGTGTAAACTGATCTTTTCCAATCCTGTGGCCACTGTTGAGTTTTCCAAATTTGCTGGCAAATTGAGTGTAGCACTTTTACTGCATCATCTTTTAAGATTTTGAATAGCTCACCTGGAATACTGTCACCTTCACTAGCTTTGTTGTTGCTCAGCTTTCCTAAGGCCCACTTCACTTCACATTCTAGGATGTCTGGCTCGAGGTCAGTGACCACCTCATCATGGTTATCAGGGACGTTAAGCTCTTTCTTGTATAGTTATTCTGTGTAATTTTGCCACCTCTTCTTAATCTCTTCTGCCTCTATTAGGTCCCTGCCATTTTGGTCCTTTATCATGCCCTTTTTTGCATGAAACGTTCCCTTCATCTCTCTAATTTTCTTGAAGAGATCTCTGGTCCTCCCTATTCTATTGTTTTCTTGTATTTCTTTGCACTGTTCATTTAAGAAGGCATTCTTATCTCTTCTAGCTATTCTCTGGAACTTGCATTCAATTGGTTGTATCTTTCTTTTTCTCCCTTGCCTTTTGCTTCCTCCTTTCCTCAGCTATTTGCAAAGCTTCCTCAGACATCTTTGGGATGGTTTTTAGTCGCTACCTCTTGTACAATGTTGCGAACCTCTGTCCATAGTTCTTCAGGCACTCTGTCTATCAGATATAATTCCTTAAATCTATTTGTCACCTCTACTGTATATTTGTCAGGGATATGATTTGGTTCATACCTGAGTGGCCTAGTGTTTTTCCCTACTTTCTTCAGTTTAAGCCTAAATTTTGCAACTAGAAGCTCATGGTCTGAGCCATCTTTGGCTGCAGAGCTCATAGTCAATATGATTTCTGTGTTGACCATCTGGTGATGTCCATATGTAGAGCCATCTCTTGGATTGTTGGAAAAGAGTGTTTGCTATGACCATCATATTCTCTTGACAAAATTCTATCAGACTGTGCCCTGCTTCATTTTGTACTCCAAGGCCAAACTTGCTTGTTATTCCGGTTATCTTTTGGCTTCCTACTTTAGCATTCCAATCCGCCATGATGATAAAGGGCTTCATAGAACCGGTCAATTTCATCCTCTTCAGCACTGGTGGTTGGGGCATAGACTTGGACTACTGTCATATTGAATGGTTTGCCTTGGATTCGAACTGAGATCATTCTGTCATTTTGGGGATTGTATCCCAGTATTGCTTTTCCTACTCTTTTATTGACTATGAACAGGACTCATTAGGTCTGCACTAAACATTTAAACATAAAATTGGAAAATGTTGACTTTCTGCATTGAAGTCATTATATATCCTAAGAGGCTTTAAGTATAAAAATAATACATTCTTGCTATAGTTTAAACCTAGAAGGCAGCATTTTAGAAGCCAAGATTTTTGATCTTTATTAAGCCAGCATTCTGCTTTATCCAGGTTCTGGAGAAGAAAAACAGAATGAATTGGAGAAAATCACAAAATAGTTGCACATAGAAGAAGAATGACTGTGGTAAAAGAAAACACAGGTAGTACTAATAGTAATAGATGTCTTAGGTAATTATTTAATTCAGTAATATTTTAATTATGATGCACATTCTTTGGTCTGGCTAACTATTTGTGATTTGTATAAAATTTGTTTAAAATCTGTAGACATAATTATCAGATCCATCTTTAAACAAAAATATGAGCTAAGCATCTATGATAATCATCTGGTTGGATGATAATAATTTTCTCAATGTTTTCTCAAAGTTTTCTCAATGCTCAAATCTAATCAACGTTTAAAAAAGTCTTCAGGATGAGATATTTTAGAAATATATTAATCAAAATTACTACATTCCTAGTTGATTTTTATTTACCATAAGTGTCCATCTAAACAACCTATCTCCTTGATAAGAAATTCTTCTCATAAGGAGGAAAAAGGAGACAAAAGAAAAGAATCAAGCTCACTCAACTGAGCATTCTTTCTTAGTAACTGAAATTCACATTCAAAAAATCAAAAGAAAAAAGATTATGAACATGAAAAAATAACTAATCATTTATTTTATATTAATGTCATTTGTGATACACACCGGTCCAAGAATCTTTTCGTAGTTCAGGCTACTATCTGCTAATAAAACACAGAAAGTCACATTTTATGTAAATGGTACACTTGTCCACAAGTCAAGATATAATGCATAAGATATAAGTCAAGATAGTGGGAGAACTGGGTACAATTAGTAGCTGTTTTTCTGAAAAATGGTTATGTTTCTATTACTAAGTATCATAACATGTTTTCAGAAAGAAAGACGAGCAGAATCAAAGATTTAACTAATCAAACGACTTGAATGGAAGTCATAAGCATGAGAATCCAGTTTCCCAAAAAGTTTTGTGTTTTTTTCTAGTTTTTTTTATAACTTAGTTTATTTTGAGTTGCTTATGAATGGGTTCAGAATGGGTGGATATACTGTACTGTGTTTATCTGTACGCTGTTCAGGACAATCTTCATCACAAATTAATCAGGCAAATAACTTTTCTATTTGCTGCAACCTCTTGTTTCATCATCCACTTTTCACTCACTTCTTCACACTGTGAGTGGATCAGTTCCACCATGCTTTGAAATACATACTTTAATTGTCATTGCTTAAGTGTGGAGATTTACTGTAGCAGTTTTATTTATTCAAAATCTCTTTGGAATGCTTAGGCATTATTCTTCTACTCTGCTTAAACAGTTCTGTGTTGTGGGAATATAATGAGTGTATTATGCCCTATTACATTTTAAGAAGCCTTTTCCTTAGCTACGTAGAAAGGTACAATGACAGTATATTGGGAGAACTTGGCTGAAACTGGTAGCACAATTGTTTTTCCTCTAATAGGCTCTACATTTATATTATGGAGTATGATAGTGGATGTTTGCAGGACGAAAATAGGGATCAGTCCAAGAGTGGAATACATCATGTTTGTGAACCACCAAAGATGTAAGCCTATAAACAGACCTGAGCAATCAAGGGAAGAGCAGATAGATAGATCCCCAGAGAGATTATTCATACAATTTCTCAAGGTTTTGCTATAATCTGGCTTTCATATGACTGTTTTTCAGACTAACCCAAGCGACACTAAAGATGCTGACAACCTGTGTTTCAGTGTTAGTTCAGAATGATCCCACCTATAAATTATGCTTCTATTTTTTAATTCCAAATGTTCACTTAACATATTTTCATTAAACTGATTCAGAATTACACATAGTTCACACTATAAATGAAAAGTATTATCATAATTATTCTTGATTGAAAAAAGTACTTTTATACAAAATATTACTGTAGAAGCAAAAGAGAGAGAAGGAAGTGTTGACCTATACTACTCACTGGAGACCACACTGAGTATCCAGTTAGTGTTTCTTAATGGCCCTGCCTTTAAAACCATGTTGGGCACATACTGTAAAATACGCATTTACTTCCTTGGGTCTTTTAACACCTGAAAATCTAGCATTATATCTGGTGCCTCAGCAGATGGCAGCACCTACTTGAACTTGACTTATCTCAGAAGTTAAAAGCTGGTCCCAATTACTACTTTAATGGAAGACTGCCTGGAAAATTGGAAAAAAAATCCTTAAAGAAGATAATGGTAAACCACTTCCATAACACTGCCAAGAAATTGCATTGCTTCATTCATTAGAATCAAGTTCAATTTGAGAGCATCTTTCCATTTTATATCTACTCTCCTTTATAATTGTTTTTATTGATTTTATTACAGCCATTGGAATCTGCCCAAAGAAACTAAAAGAGTCCATGGCATTTACATTTTCTAAGTAAATGTGTTTGTTAGTGTATTATAAAGGATAGCAATAGTCCATCCCATTTCCTGAATGTATAGATCATGCTGCAGCCTAGTTCCAAAAACAAAACAAAAAAACAAAAACAGGCCAAATACTAGAATTCCTAAAGTAGGAGCAATTACCCTTGATTATATGAGTTTTACTTACAATGTCCCCTCTCCCTCCAAAAAAATCCCCAAGCAATTTACACTATACTGTATGTTAGATGGGAAACCATCTGTTTACTCCACATGTAAAAATTAAAAACAATTTGTAGTTAAATTGGATGACTAAAAACAAAACAAAAACAAAGAAACATGGACAAATACAAGCTTTCTTCTTAACAAGTATTAGCAATCGAATATATGCTAACAATTTTCAATAATTATTCATAGCTGATAGTGTAACTTATGAGAGTTTAGTAAATAATAAACATATATTTCCTTTCCACAATCAATATGCCATTCTTTAATATTAATTTAGGTCTATTTCTTTTAAAGCCAATGTTCAATGACAATCTAGTGATAGCCTGTAAGAAGTAGGAAAGACAGATGCTACAAATTATAGCTGTAAGAGTATAATACCATATCACTTTCTAATAAGTGACAAAGAACTATCCACTTAATGTGGTCTGTTATCACATTCTCTTAATCTAATTAGCCTTTAATCCTTTAATGCCAAACATACTCTTTTTTATCTTTTTAAACCAAGGATGCATTACCTATAACACCTTTTAGAACCTCCAAATCTTAACCTTAGAGTCAATGTTATTGTCAAATTAAAATTTGTAATATTACAGAAGAGAAAAATCATTCTTCTTGTTCTTTAAAGAACAAATTCTTTAACTTTGTTCTAATTCTGGCATTAACATGCTCTGCCTTTGCTTTTCTGGTCAATGATCAGTCTCTTAAAACTGTTTTGAACAGTATACAAGAAAAAAAGAAACCAACCTCTAAAAATGAATAGATTTCTATAAAAACCCTGGTCTTTTGATCTATACCAGTGATGGCGAACCTTTTAGAGACCAATTGCCCAAAACCCGCCCTGCCCCCACCCACTCCACACCTGCCCTGCTCTGTCCCCGCCCCTGCTCTACCCCCTGCCCTGTCCACCCCCACCCTGTCTGCAGGGCCACCCACCACCTTCATGGCCCACTGCAGAATGTCCAGGTGGCCCTGCAGCGCCATGGCAGCCACGCCCTTTGCCTGCGCCCAGCAGCATCAACTGCGCATGATGGGGTGCGAGGGCGGAGTCTTATCCCTTCTGCCCAACTGCCATGTCCTCGGCTGCACTGCTCTGTGCAGGCTGTGCCTGGGGGCGACTCTCCTCCATGGGGCTGCTGGTGAGAAGAGGGCTGCAGGGGTAGGTGGGGCTGGGGCTCTGAGTGCCATCTCTGGCACGCGTGCCATAGGTTCATCACCACTGATCTATACAAACAAAAAAGAAATCTCAGTTTCAAAAATACAATTTAATTATAAAACTGAGGGAGAGTATAGAGTTTAGTGAAAGCAAATGTTAGATTGCACATGTGGATGTCAGATCATGCAAGAAAATAATCTCCTGTTTTTCTTCTCTGAGTCATCCTCAGCTGTTCCACCTTCTCTCGACAGATCCTACTTTCAGAAGAAATGCAAGTTACCTTTCCCTAATTCCACTGACAATAGATTCCCACTGGTGGAGCAGATTAATTGGAGATCACCTTTAGGGTGGGCCTGATTTATTCAGTGTAAACATAAACCAGTGGAAACCACTTTCAGTTCAAAATAGTGGAACAACAGGTTTGCTTGATGTATGATTAAGAACTGTTATACTCTTGTAATTAGTAGATAATAATAGATACTATTATTAGTAGATAATAATAGATACTATTACAGCATAAGAGTAATGGGTACTGTTGAGAATTTCAACCAGATATTATTAATGATAACTCGTGAAGGACTAGTCCTCTTATTACATGTTTCTATTGAAAAATATCCATGAAAAACTATTATTTCTGTAAAGACAATTATTTAATTTGTTCACAGATAATGTAGAATGTAATGCTGCTAATTATTCAGATCATTATAATCAAGTGTGGGTATTTCACAAAAGTCATACAAGTAATCAGATTATTGACTCTCTGGACTAGTTGTATAAAATATATCACAGCTTTCTAATTCTATTTTAACTGTGCACTGAATAAATGAAAGATTCCAACATTATATGACTGGCACTGGGAGTGGTTATTTTTATATTCCTGAAAATAAAAAAAAATGGAACTTTCTTTACAACTTGGATGTAGGAGCTCAGATCTTATTTCAGTGTCATATATTTTTGAAAAAGAAAAGATAATTAATTTACCCCCCCCCAAAAAAAAGGAGGCAAATAGATACTCCACAGAAAGGACCAGGTTCTGATTCCAGTTAAATGTACCTTAAGTTGCAAAATATCAGGAAAGAAATGGGATTTCTACCTGCCAGGTTAAAATCCATAATTCTAGGATGAATGCAGTCACAGGGCACATTCTCAGTTTTGCAACAGTTATTGCCAATTAATCAAAGGTTTTTCCTTTTCCAGCTTTTTTCCATAAACAAATGGTTCCTGAATCCCCCAAACACACTATAGTATGATAAAGAATACAGTTTTTATTTTAGCTATACTATTAATAACTTATAGTTATATTTGTGTTTGTTATTCATTTATAAGGAGACAATGATCCCATAAATTAACTGATTTATGAAGATCAGCTTGGACTAATCTCTTATCTGAAACCCAAAGAAATTTAACATTTGCAAGTTACCTACTATTACTACAAATTATATGGGTAGGATTAACTTTTTAAAATAATAATTTGATTAAAGGTTAAAATTTATAACAGTAAAAATTAATACAAACTAAAAAAAGGATGAAATGAGATGTTAGAATTAATTATAAAGACTTTGTCCTGTGAGAAAATGATTTTGTTTTGAATTCTTTGAAAGATTTTATAAACAGTATGATTTGGAGCTGACAAACGTCTTGCAGGAATGGTAGGTATGGCAGAAACATGAAAAAATACAGAAGCTATTTGGTTATTTTAGTAGCATTGATGTAATTCATTTCTCTTCAGGCATTGGGAGTGCTGTATGCTGATCCATGGTTTTTGTTAAAGTTAGTCTTTATATATAAATGATATATATACACATATTATTTTTAGGAATTTATATATAATTTAATGAAATGCAATCACTGAAATGAATTACTGCACTTCCTGTGTTGTATTTTAGTTCCCCCACCTTGAGGTGATATTTCCTTATCAAATCGATTGCATATAGTGACTGTTTACATTTGGCAACAAGATATTATTCAGATATTCATATGGCTGCCAAAGCTTGTATGAATCATATCCCTTCCCCAAACTATGTTTTTAGTCAGGAAAAAAAGAAAAGGCAACGAATATGAATAGAGGTGAAAGGAATGAAGGAATGGAGAAAGGAATGGAGAGCATAACCAATTTATGCAGAAGGGTCCAATTCAATTTCCTAGCACCTCCAGTAAAATAAGGAAAAAGCCCTGCCTGTAATTTCAACGAGTCATTGCTAGTCAATAGGCCAAGAAAACCAATATCTAACTTTGGAAAGTATCCTATATATTTCAAAGTAACATGAAGAGGATGAGGTCTCTCCTGTAAATCCTAATTCTTCTGCACTGCCTGTACCATAAAGAGAAATTGCCTCCAAATAATAATGCAATAAAAATGAGATGATGACAAAGGGGATGATGATGATGATGATGAATTTACTATTGCTATTTATTGTAGAAGAAAACAGTCATCCACAAAGACTGTGGCAACTTAAACACAAATTAAGGCATGCTGGAGTTGTAAAAATATTGCACAATTTTTCTGACAGGAGTGATTATCCCTACTCACTACACATTCTGACACCACATCCCACTCCACTTTTATAATGCAGGAACATAACACCAGCTGTCAAGCAGATTCTTTACTGCTGACAGGTGTAATATTCCCATCCTCCATTATGTATGCA
>NC_138204.1:158815070-158825131 GCF_964194415.1 Vipera berus
AACACTGACAGAAAGATATCAACCATCCTGAGAAATCCCAAAGACAAAATAGAACTGGAAAACCAGGGCATATACCAAATCCCATGCGCCTCCTGTCCAGCAACATACATCGGACAGACTAACAGAAGAATAGAGGTACGTGTAGAAGAACATAAGAACTCAGTACAGAAGAAAGATCACACATCTTCACTAGTACAACACATAAACACTACGGGACACAACATCAATTTTGAAGGTACAAAAACAATCGCCAAAATAGAACATCTCAATAGCAGAATAATCAGAGAAGCCATTGAAATAGAAAAACACCCAGACAGTATGAACAAGCGAGACGACACCTCCCGCCTACATGACATTTGGAAACCAGCATTGATAGAGAAACGAATTTCAGCAAACAAGGATTTAAAAAACCAACAAACAACCCCAAATGCCACCAGCCCCAGCAAGACTCATCCACACCCAGAACAAAAACTCCCCCACACAGAAGACAGATCAAGTCAAGCAAAAGTGCCATCACCCAAGCAGAAGAACGCACACACGAACCTGACTGACCCATACCAGAGATACATAGCAGGTCCTCGAACTCGGAGCCAAACCAAAGCTCTGGAGGCCACTACACAGCCCACTCCTCAGGACACCAAATCACAACACTCAGGATATTACAACACAACAAAAAACCCCACCCATTCAGAACACACCCCACCCAATCAGAAGACAGCCACGCCTCCAACCAATCAGAAGACAACCACGCATCCACCCAATCAGAAGACAGCCACGCCTCCACTCAATCAGAAGACAACCACGCCTCCACCCAATCGGAGGACACCCCCACCCAATCAGAAAGCAGCCACGCCTCCACCCAGTCAGAACACAGCCCCACCGGCAGTTGGAAGGAAAGGAACAGCCAGACCACGCATTGCTCCTGGAAGCAGCAGGAGGAACACTCCGGCCTGATGATGACGGATGGGATTTCGTCGAAACGTCGCCACAACTTTCTGAAGATGAAAGGAACGCGGGAAGAAACCCGAGACTCTAGATCTACACATATATATATATATATATATATATATATATATATATATATATATATATATATATATATACTGTATATATATATATTATAGTTGCCATTAATGACCCTCAAATCTAGGATTCAGGCACATGAAGAACATTCTGAGCTAGTGAATTCTGCAGAAATAATAAAGAATTAAATGTGAGATAATTAACATATGAATTCTAACCATTTCTTTGTTCTAATTTAGCATAGCTTATCCCTCTGCAGGTTAATATTTAAAAAAATTCCATATTTCATAAGGATTAACTCATGCTTAATCTGGTGTTTAGTTTATTGTTTAATGATTAGTCTAATGACCATATCAAATACAATAAGATAAAATAGAATAATATAGTGAGAACATCCTTTGAGAGAGAAGCCTGATGCCTGCTGAATAGGAAGCCTTCAGAATAAATACATACAGAACAAAACAGGTAAGTATATTTCCGGGTTTCTTAGCATATATCTTGCTGTTCTGAGGTGACAATAAAGCAAAATAATAGACCAGGTTTCTTTGGGTTGGGTTCCTAAATATACAAGTTGCCTTACATTCTTGATGCATGTAGATAAGAGTTAGTGCTTAGACTACAACATTAGAATTCTGTTTCATTAATCTTTTTAAAAAATATCTTTATATTTTATTCAAAATAAAGTTAAAATGCAAAATACAAAACTAAATAAAAAGCCAAGAAGATATAAAAGAAAAAAAAACAGAACACAAAGCAATCAGAACATTTTAAAAGGTGCATCAAACAGCAACACATTATACACATATTATACCCTCTCCTTAAATACTGCTTAATATATTACTACAATTGTTCCCACCCTTTGTGAAAGAAAAAAAACAATAATAGTAAAACAGAACAAAATTAAAGTTTCAAAACTCTCTGTTAACAAACTGTTATTGTAATCCACTCGTAGAAAATTTACCACGGCATCTTAACTATTCCAGATCACCCCAAAAGTTATAAATAGATTATCCTGGGTCAAAAAAATCCATGTTTGTTTCTTAATATCCTCTCTCTTATTACATTTATTAAATGTAATAAATTCAGTCTTCAGAAAAAGTCTATCTTCAAGTCAGAGTGCTAGCAGACGTAGTTACCAGTTAACTGTAATGAATCCATCCAGTCTCCCTCACTCTTCCTAAAGGAAAAGAAATTCCTTCTTGAAGGACAGGAATTTGTCTCCCTCCTTTCTAGCTGAGTCTGTAATGTTTGAGAAATATGCAGACTTAAATTTTGGAACAACAGATGAAATCCACTTCCCTGGTTCTTCAGCTGTGAGACTATCTCTTTGATCTGGAACTGGATCAAAGTCCTTTTGTGTACCTTTATCCAAAGGTAAAGCTTCAGATTCTACCATTCTTTGAATAAATATTAAAGTCTGATCAGGTTTTTGTAAGAGAAATTCAGCTAAAAGGTGCTTATTTCAAAACCCTTCTTTCTTAGATTTCAGACACTGCTCAGCCATTTTAATCTGTGAAACTTAATCAGGAAACAAAAAACAAACAAACCATATTTCCTCTATATTTCTGTCCAAAATTATACGAAAAATCCAATAGAAATAAATCCCAGGTATTTTGCAAATTCAAAAAAAAATACAGAATCCTGGTGTGAGAGTCTAATGTCTCTTCACCACCACCTTGAATGTGTCCATACTTTCCATTCAGAAGAGCCAAAGGTTATCCAGAACAACATATATCAAAAGGAAAAAAAAGAATAAAAAGCAATTAGGGATTGAAATAAATCATTAAACTGCTAATCAACTTTAAAAGCAAAAGCAAAAAAGAACTCCGGAAAGTCCCCGACCTGCGTACATTTCGCCGGAACCTGAAAACCTGGCTTTTCGATCTATCAGGCCTGGACTGAAGGGGTTTTAGCTTTTTAATATTGTTTTAATTGTTGGGCTTTAATTAATTTAATTCATTTTAATTTTATATTATCTTTTTATATTGTCTTTTATATGCTGCCCTGTAAACTGCCCTGAGTCCTTCGGGAATAGGGCGGTATAGAAAACTAATTAATTAATTAATTAAATAAATAAATAAATAAATAAATAAATAAATAAATAAATAAATAAATAAAATAAAACAATAAAGAAAAAAAGTGAAAGTAAAAATTCCAGCATGTTTAGAAAACAAAACTGCTTGTCAGAAAGGTGGATACAACCAGTTACTTTTCAATCGCTTCCAGATTGAAAAGGTAATTGGAATTTTTTAAACCCCCGCCCTTCCCCACTGGGTCCACAATCATCCAAAAGTCATCTTGGGTCAAACTTACAGTAAGTGTTCCCATTCAAAACTAGGGAGCAGAACCAGCTTTAGCAGTGAAATCAGCAGATTGTCGGTAATAGAAAAAAGAAACTCTTACCATGCAGCAGCCATCTTGAAAGGGGACCCTGTTTTCATTAATATGAATTCCCTCTTAAGAAGTCATTAATAAGGAAGGAAGGAAGGAAAGAAGGAAGGAAGGAAGGATATCCTTCCTTCCTTCCTTCCTTCCTTCCTTCCTTCCTTCCTTCCTTCCTTCCTTCCTTCCTTCCTTCCTTCTTGGGAGGACATAACATTTCTCCTCTCCATTAATAACTTTTCTTTGAAAAATGGGAATATCTATGCAAGAATCAAGTGTTCTGTACATGTTAGGCCCTTATGCACATTTTTTTGCACTGTTTCCAGCACATCCCTGGGAATCATTTTGAAAAATGAGCAATTTTTTTGCCTATACACCAGTTTGTCTGAAACCAGTATAATGCCAGAACTTTTGGGCAATCAGCTTTTCCTCATCCCCCCGAACTTCTGAGCATCCTCTACTGCTAACTGTATTAAGAAGTTAGTAGTATACTCACAACTAATTAGTATACTAACCTTAATCCCTCCAGTTAGCTTCTAGTTTATACTCTCCGAAAAACGAACAAGACCTAGTCTCCCCCTCACCCCACCGGCCCCAAACACCCTGGATTGATGTCTTATGCTGCATCTCAGCAATCAGATTTAAATGAACCCTTATTTTTCCCAGTCTCCCAATACACATAAATTCTATCTATCACTGGTTAAATCTAAGGCTGCAAAAATGCTATTCATTCTATTTTTCTGCAATCCTTGTTAGCAGAGTCTTTTTAACCATAGGAAGAATGGTGTGCTCAGAACCCTCCCCTCTGGAAAAATGGATAATGCACCCATCATGTAATAAATATAGCAAGGGTGGTATTAATCTTTTTCTTTTCTTTTATAAAGAGTAGGGGTAAGGACATTTTTTTTATTACACTTACACTTAAGTCCTGTTTTCTACTGCTTTCTACTTTTTTTATCTTGAGAGAAAAAGAATTAGCTTGTGGTGTGTGTCCTGCCCACTCCCGACGCTTTTAAGGTCAGCAAAGTACAAATGTTTGAACATTGGCTTCACTTTAGTTTGTGAGGAGCTGGAGGGCAGAGCAAGAAAGAAAACTATACTGTATTCAACTGCTTTTTACGTAACTTCTGCGTTTTTTGTGTCTGTGAACGTAGAATCATGGGGTCCCTATTGAAAGGTAGGGATGTGAAGATCAGTAAAAATGTAGCCTACATTACTGTGTGCATTTAGTACAGCTGTATTATATTCCTATCTGTTGGTTTTTTTAAAAAAATGCTTAAACAAAATCTGTAGAAAACTCTATTTGGATATTTTGTATCACTCTCTGCCTCATTTACATAGCTGTTAAAGTACGTTACCCAATAATCTTTTTTTAAAAAAAATGCAAATTGCCCTGCTTTATTCTTTGATCTGCAAATTTCCCCAATGCATGCCTCTCTAAAATAAATTTCCCTAGTGCACAACTTTTTTTTTAACAAAAAAAATCCCATCAGTACCACAGCTTTATGCATCATTTAGTAGGATTCTGTTCAAGCACATCGTTTTGAAGGTTGTTTTACTTGAGAAAAAGAAATGCTATGTGGACTTCAATTGATGTCAGCATTTGAATTGCTTGAAAGCCAGCAAGGGTAGAATGCCCAAATTTACTTTGTACAAAATCTGTGGAATTTTTTTTTTGACACCCCTAATATAATTTTCCCAAGGAGAAGAGTTCCAAAGAATCCAGGTCAGATTTGGTTTGGAACCAGTTGAGAGATAAGGCTCAAAAGTTTCTTGCTTTTGACTCATGATTGACATTGGAATCTGCTATGAGGTCAGAATCTCTTAACTTGGATTTTGAAGAATCAGGATAAAAAAGAGAATTGGTGCCTTTGAACTTTGGTGTCAGAGAACACTTCTGAGAATACTCTGAACAGCCCACAAAACAAACCAATGTATCGCTGAACAAATCAACTAAGAGTTCTCATTCAAGTACACATGATCAGGCTCAAATGATCATACTTCCCACACATTGATACATTATATCAGACATGTCAAACACAAGGCCCGGGGGCCGGATTCGGCCCACGAAGTGGTTTCATGTGGCTCGCGAAGCCATCCTGGAAACAGTGAGGGAACAGCTCCCACTGCCTTGGCCCTGGCCTAGAGACCCTCCTTCCGCCAAATACCCTCAGATCTGTCCCACTCCTGCCTGGGCCCCCATAGGCACCCTTGATGTGAATGATGTAGAGCTGGCTACGCCCACCCAGTAGGCCATATGCACTCTAGCCACGCCCACCCAGGCCATACCCACCCCGGCCCCCTGAGGGCAACCGCAATACTGATGCGGCCCTCAATGAAATTGAGTTTGACACCCCTGCACTATATGAAAATATGCTGGGAAAAGGTGGAAGGAAAGTGAAAAAGAGGGTGACCAGCAGCAAGGTGGACGGATTCAATTACACTGGCAATAAGAACTCCATTGGAAGATCTGAAAGACCAGGATAGTGAAAAAAATCATCATGGATAAAATTTATTTATGTGGCTCCTAAGATTTGAAAATGACTCGACATAATCAATCAAATCAATATTGTATTAATTTATTGAATTGGGCCGTTGTATTTAATATTTTTTAATTTTTATATATTGTATTTTATTGTATTGCCCTGTACACCGCCCTGAGTCCTTCGGGAGAAGGGCGGTATAAAAATTAAATAAAATAAAATAAATAAATAAAATCAATCAATCAATCAATCAATCAATCAATCAATCAATCAATCAAAAGTCTCTACAGAAAGCTCTGTTTTTTCTTTCTTTGAGTGTCAGTTGCACCCAGCCATATACCCAGAGGCTCTGCTCTGTCACTCATGCCCCTGTCTGAAGAACTGTGACATGCTTTACCAGGGGCTGCCCTTGGATATATTTGAAATCTTCAGTTGATACAGAACACAACTACATGGGTTCTAAATGGTATTAGCCTTTTGCATATGTAACACGTTGCTTTGGAAACTGCATTGGTTGCCAGTAAGTTTCCAGGTACAATTCAGTTGCTGGTTGTCACTTTTAAAGCTCTTAATGTCTTGGGACTGAGTTACCTGAGGGACTGTCTTCTCCCAGTACTTTGTACCCATCTGATCCAGTCTCGCAGGATGGGCTCTGGGTCTCATCAACCAAGGAAGATGCACTCTCTGCTATAGGTCCTGCTCTCTGGAACATTCACCTTTCAGAGATTAGGATGGCCTTGAGCTGGCTTTTTGAAAAGTCTTGAAGACCTGGCTATGCGTCTGGTAACCCAAGTATTTACACTAACTAATTATAATACTGCTTGGCTGTTATTTGTATTTATTTTATTTTCTGTATTATGTTTTAACTGATTTAATTGTTTTTATGATTGTTCATAGGGACCACTATGGAGGGAAGGTAACAGCGTTCCGTGCACCTTTGGCATCTAGTCATGCTGGCCACATGACCACGGAGACGTCCTCGGACAAACGCTGGCTCTTCGGCTTTGAAACGGAGATGAGCACCGGCCCCTAGAGTTGGAAACGACTAGCACGCATGTGTGGGGGAACCTTTACCTTTACCTTTACCTATGATTGTTCACTGCCTGTGAACAATCTCTGGTTTGAGATGGGTGTCTATAAAAATTGAATGAATGAACGAATGAACAAGCAAATGAACGAACAAACAAACAAACAAATGAATGAATGAATGAATTATAGTTATTATCAAGGGCCAAAGCTATAAAATTTCTTTGTAGCTGCAGAACATTCCATATGATCATTTGGAGTATGACCTATCTCTGCTTTTGTTAGGCCAATACTTGATGTCACTGCCCAAGCCAGTGAATTGAAAATAAATAAAAAGTTATGATAGGTTATATCCCATTTTAATAATCATTTTAAAACTAATGCAAAGTCATTTTGGAAGTGATTTCAGCAGTTTCCCCAAATCTGGATCCTTCACAGCAAGTTGGTAAGTTAGTAGTGGTTGCAGAACAATATCTGGAAGGCTCTGGTTGGGGAAGACGAATTATACTACAGAAAATAATTATGACATAGATAAATCATGTACGCATAGGACGACAAAATCTGAAAGACCACCTCTCTCCATGCATCACTATTTTACATAATAGATTCTATGGTAGCAGCATTACTGTCAAACTAAAGCTACAGTATTTGCTCTGTTACACTCTATCATATTTTTTTTGGGGGGGGGTTTGAGGGGGAGATCTTTTATACTAGGCCTTTTGCCATGAAAATTTGGAGCCACTTGGAAAACAGCTCCAGAAAATTGTGTTCTTATTACAAGATGTATGTTGTACTGATGAACCAATTTCTTTCTCAGCTGCAGCAAAAGAGTGAAACCTCCATTTTCAAGCATGATAGCTCTGTGGGATTTGTTCTTCCAGTTCATGATAATGCTTTATTCTCTTTCTATGAACTTGGTACTCTGTTAGATTTCTCAGGGAAGATTTCAACCTTACCGGCACTGAATTTAATCCATCCAGAGTATTTTTCATTAGTTTCATAATCTCTGTTAAATTGAAAGAGTTTTCCCCTGTCATACAAGATGTTTTGATCTTGATCTTTCCAGGAAGTGGCCAGCAAGTTTAAAATGTCTGCAGCCCCCTCCTTCCCTTTGCCTCCCCTTTGCTTCACATTGAGATTTTTTCTTTATAAGCAGACTGTGATCCAGATAAAAAGCAAGTCAGATACTAAACATATGTGGCACGTTAATATCTCAAGTTTCAATGAAAATTTATATGGGGAACAAAGGACATCTGCAGATCTAGCTTTCTCCTCATTTCAAAAGCTCAGATTCTTGGGGAAATAGCCGAATAATACAGCAGGTATTGGAAACATAGGGAGTAGGATGGCGCTCTTTATTCACAATGCTTAATATGCTTAGCCTTATGAGGATATCCTAGCATTGGATCATAGCATTGATCATAAGAGGTAAGTCACTGGAGACTTTCATTTGAGACTAATATACAGAAATTAGCATAGCACCACAATCATTTTCAGAAAGAAATAAAATGCATTATTCATGAGTTAATAATGAAAAATTTAACTAAATACTAAATTAGATGGCTATGCAGCAGGCTTGAAAATATTACTTGAAGAGTACTTATCAAGTACTTTCTCATCAGATTGGAGAGACATATTAATGGGGTGCCACAAAGATCAGGCCTGGGTCCTCTAGCCTTCAGTATTTTCATTAATGACTTGAATGAAGAAGTGGAAGGAATGTTTATTAAATATGCAGATGACACAAAAATTGGATGAGTTCGTTAATATACTAGAAGACAGGAATAATGTTCAAACTGTTATTTATAGGTTAGCAAATAGGCCAAAAGTAGAGAATGATGTTTAACAGTTCTTCATTTAGGAAACAAAATTCAAATGCACATGCATAGGAAGGGGGATATCTGTCTTTGTAATGGTTCTAGTGAAAAAGATTGGGAAATGTGACTGGTTTGCAAACGTAGCAGTGTCATCTCAACAAAAATCAAATTTAGACTACATCAACAGGGTGTGGTTCCCAAAGCAAAGGCATAACCAATAATAATAATAATAATAATAATAATAATAATAATAATAATAATAATAATAATAATAATAATAATAATAATAATAATAATAAGTTGGAAGGGACCTTGGAGGTCATCTAGTCCAACCCTCTGCTCAGGCAGGAAACCCTATACCATTTCAGGCAAATGGCTGTCCAGTCTCTTCTTAAAAACTTCCAGTGTTGGAGCATTCACCACTTCTGGAGGCAGGTTGTTCCACTGGTTAATTGTTCTAACTGTCAGGAAGTTTCTCCTTAGTTCTAGGTTGCTTCTCTCCTTGACTAGTTTCCATCCATTGCTTCTTGTCCTGCTTTCAGGTGCTTTGGAGAATAGCTTGACTCCCTCTTCTTTGTGGCAGCCCCTGAGATATTGGAACACTGCTATCATGTCACCCCTCACCCTTCTCTTCATTAAACTACACATACCCAATTCCAGCAACCATTCCCTATATGTTTTAGCTTCCAGTCCCCCAATCATCTTTGTTGCTCTTCTCTGTACCCTTTCTACAGTAGAGTCTCGACATCTTTTTTTACATCATGGTGACCAAAACTGGATGCAGTATTCCAGGTGTGGCCTTACCAAAGCATTGTAAAGTGGTATTAGTACTTCACTTGATCTTGATTCTATCCCTCTGTTAATGCAGCCTAGCACTGTGTTGGCTTTTTTGGCAGCTGCAGCACACTGCTGGCTCATATTGAAGTGATTGTCTACTAGGACTCCGAGATCCCTCTCACAGTTACTACTATTGAGCAAGGTACCACCTATACTATACCTGTGCATTTGATTTTTCCTGCCTAAATGTAGAACCTTACTTTTTTCACCATTGAATTTCATTTTGTTAGATAGCGCCCAGTGTTCGAGTCTGTCCAGATCCTCCTGTATTTTAAGCCTATCTTCTGGAGTATTGGCTATTCTTCTTGTTGTAGTTTATTCTGCTTTGATTAGAACCCATCTTGTGTTCTGGGCATCACATTTTAGGAAACAAATTTGGAACTACTTAAAAAAAATCAACAAGAATGATTTGGAGACGAAGCCCTATGATCTTAATCTTTAATTTTGAGAAAAGATGAGTGATGTCAGAAAATGGTAGCCACTCTGAAATTGA